>NC_138554.1:97272651-97797651 GCF_964273705.1 Natrix helvetica | reverse complement strand
GTAACAGAAATTAAAATATGCCACATTAGGAAGTGTTTTTAGAATTACTATCATGTGTTCATGGTTTAATGTGATGCAATTGGACAATTTAATCAAAAATTTTACATTAGGAATTTCATTAACTAATGCACCAAATGGAACAAAAAAATTATAATAAAATGTTATATTAAAATCTGCAAAATGCTTTACAATATTTTATAACTAAATTAGCATACATGATTTGTATTAATCAGGGTGTAATAGCAGACAGGGCTCAAGCCAAAATAGAATCATTTGCATTTCTAGTACTTACAGATGTTTCCTATGAACAATTAAATTTTGTTACTAAAAAAAAATCCTGTTGGGTTAAAAAGCTTTTCTGGAAGACTCACCCAAACTAGTTCAAATAAAATAATTGCATTGTTTATACAAAGGAGCTCGCCTCACAAAACTTGATTCTCCATAGACTTTGCAAAAATTTCTGCAGCTGTTTCATTTGGCAGTATGGCAATAATTACAATTATCAGTATGAGTATAAGTACTTATACTACAACTTTATCTGATGCATTAACTATTTTTACTTTTACAAGCCTAAAAGTATCATGTATACAAAGCTGTTTAATATTAGTTTTATACTCTGAAACATTCAATATATTCTAAGCCTGTGAACCATGCTAAAAATGTAAATTTCCTCAGAGAGTTGGCGAGGGGAAAGAAGGGGAAATATGTCTGTATCAGAAACAGACCAGATGGACTAATACTAGGAGTTTTAGTAAAATGATGTTTGCTAAACTTCAAAGCTTTAATAGTTGTGTCCATTACTGATTTATTAGGATTTTTTTAAAGACTAGCAATGTAGGCTAAATCTGCTACCTTAAACATTTTGAAAACCTTTTGAAAGCTAGATATAAATTATTTCTTTTACTAGAAAAAAGTGTATAACAATGTTTGAGAACTTATATGAGTTGGGGTGGTGCAGTGGTTAGAGTGCAGTACTGCAGACTACTTCTGCTGATCATCAACTGCCAGCAATTTGACAGATCGAATCTCACTAGGGTCAAGGTTGATTCAGTCTTCCATCCTTCCAAGGTGGGTAAAACAGAGGTGGTATTCCACCGGTTCGGACCACATTGGCCAAATCGGTAGTGGAAATCGTGGGTAGCTCTGCCCACCCACAGCAAGCTCTATGGCATCCCATTAAGGCCCCCTTTTCACCAAAAGCGCATGCGTTGAAGGATCACATTTGCAAACCGGTATACCACCCCTAAGGTAAAATGAGGACCCAGATTGTAGGGGATGCTGATTCTGTAAACTGCTTAGTGAGGGCTGTAGAGCACTATGAAGTGGTGTATAAGTTTAAGTGCTATTGCTATAAGTATGATGTGTCTGCTCTTTATAAAAGTGCAACCTCAAAATGGTTATTCTAAGAAGTCACTTCATTGAAGTTAACTTCAAGCAGCTGGAACACATATACAAACACACAAAAATACATACACAAAATCATGAAAAAGACAGGCACTGGAATGAACAGTCTATTCAGGTGTATCTGCTTATACATAGGTTCGAACCTGAATTATGATTTATTGTTTGTTTGTTTGTTTTATTGGATTTATATGCCGCCCTTCTCCCAAAGGACTCAGGGTGGCGTACAACATTAAAAAACACATATCACGAAAGTTAAAAAGAAATTAGATACATATCCCAAAAACAAACCCAATTAATAGGACAATAACATTTTTAAAATGAGATAAATTTAACAGGCCAGGCCGGCTTGCTGGAAAAGCCAACTTTTTATGGGGCATCAAAAGGACCGGAGGTCAGGGATTATGTGAAGCTCCGGGGGCAGCTCATTCCAGAGGGAAGGCGCTTCCACAGAGAAGGCTCTCCCCCTGGGGGTCACCAGCCAGCACTGTCTGGCCGACGGCACCCTGAGGAAGCCAACTCTGTGGGATCGTACTGGACGGTGGGAGGCTACTGGTGGCAGTAGGTGGTCTCGCAGGTATCCTGGGCCTAAGCCATGGAGCGCTTTAAAGGTCATAATTAATATTTATTTATTTATTTATTTATTATTCATATTTATAGACCGCCCCCTCTCCCAAAAGGGACTCGGGGCGGTGTACAGTCACTAAAATGCGTTATAAAATACATACATAAAACAGTTAAATAATTAAATACGTAGCTGGAGGAGGTTGCAAGACTGTATATAGAATAATAAATATAGTACATTAAAAGCTCTAATAACCCAAGAGTTAAAATATTACCCAAAATTACCCATTAAAATATATCCATCGGGAGGTAAAAACTAAGAATGTGCCAGGCCAGCTAATCGAAACAGGTGAGTCTTCAATTTTTGACGGAAGGAACGGAAGTCAGTGGTAGTTCTAATGTCGGGGGGAGGTCATTCCAGAGGGTTGGGCCCATCACAGAGAAGGTCCTACCCCTAGGCGTCGCCCGCTGGCACTGCCTAGTGGACGGCACCAGTAGTAGTCCCTCCCCGTGAGAGCGGATTGGTCGTAGGGATGTGTGCGGGAGGATACGATCCCGCAGGTAACTGGGTCCTGTGCCATGGAGCGCTTTAAAGATGGTAATCAATACCTTGAAATGCACCCGAAAAACCACAGGTAGCCAGTGCAGCTCGCGCAGGAGAGGTGTCACGTGGGAGTATCTTGAGCTCCCCATAATCACCCGCGCGGCTGCGTTCTGGACTAGCTGTAGTCTTCGGATGCGTCCCAAGGGAAGCCCCATGTAGAGGGCATTGCAGTAGTTCAGGCGAGACGTCACCAGCGCATGAGTGACCGTGCGTAGGGCATCCCGGTCCAGTAGGGGGCGCAATTGACGCACCAGGCGAACCTGGTGGAACGCCCCCTTTGCCACGGCTGCCACATGGTCATCCATAGACAGCCGGGCATCTAGGAGGACACCCAAATTGCGCGCCCGCTCCACAGGGGGGAGTTGTTCACCCCCTATGGCCAGCGATGGAGTTAGCTGGCTGAACCGGGGTGCCGGTAGCCACAGCCACTCAGTCTTGGAGGGGTTGAGTTTGAGTCTGTTGTCCCCCATCCAGACCCCGACGGCTTCCAAACACCGGGACATCACTTCGACAGCCTCGTTGGGGTGGTTTGGGGTTGAGATGTACAGCTGCGTATCATCAGCGTACAGATGGTATTCAACCCCAAAACCGCGGATGATCTCCCCCAGCGGCTTCACATATGCGTTGAACAGGAGGGGCGAGAGGACCGACCCCTGCGGCACCCCACAAGAGAGTGGCCTCAGGGTCGACCTCTGCCCCCCTGTCAACACACATTGCGTCCGGTCAGAGAGGTAGGAGCCGAACCACCGTAGAACCGTGCCTCCGACTCCCATCCCCCCCAGCCGGCGCAATAGGATACCATGGTCGATGGTATCAAAAGCCGCTGAGAGGTCTAATAGGACCAGGATAGAGGAACAACCTCTATCTCTGGCCCTCCAGAGATCATCAACCAACGCGACCAAGGCTGTCTCCGTGCTGTGCCCGGGTCAGAAACCAGACTGGCGTGAGTCTAGATATTCGGATTCGTCGAGGTGTCGCGGAAATTGCTGCGCCACCACATTCTCAACAACCTTCGCCAAAAAGGGAAGGTTGGAGACTGGACGGCAATTAGCTAGTTCCGTTGGGTCCAGTGAAGGCTTCTTGAGCAGGGGCCTCACCACCGCCTCTTTCAAGGCGGTTGGCAAGGATCCCTCACCCAACGAAGCGTTCACCAGGCCCAGAAGCCAGCCTCGTGTCGTCTCCCAGGATGCCAGTACCAGCCAGGAGGGACACGGGTCCATTGAACATGTGGTGGGTCGCAGCCGTCCACGTAACCTGTCCAAATCCTCGGGGGCAACAGAGTCAAACTCCTCCCAGCGTGGTCTCACAAGACTCGCTGTTGACGGCTCGTCCGGTCCACTGAAGGGGGCCCATCCGCTCCGGATCTGAGCGACTTTGTCCTGCAGATATTCCCCAAACTCCTCTGCTCTTCCCTGCAGGGGTGCCCCTCACGTCCTCTGTGATAGGAGGGAGCGGGTCACCCGAAACAGGGTGGCAGGGCGGTTATCGGCGGACGCAATAAGGGCGGCACAAAGGTCTATGTTTGGCCGCCCTTAATGCCACAAGGTAAGTCCGCAAGTAGGCTCTTACCTGTGCTCGATCAGATTCGGAGCGTGAGGACCTCCACCTGCTCTCTAGACGTCTCCTGTGGCATTTCATCACCCTCAGCTCCTCGGTAAACCAAGGAGCCCGGGTGGAACGCTGCCGCAGGAGACGTCGCAAAGGCGCAACCCGGTCCAAGGCCCCAGCCACCGCCCTATTCCAGGCGGCCACTAGGTCCTCCGACCGGGAGCGGGTCAGGGCTATAGGTATTGGCCCAAGCTCCGTCTGGAATCTATCCGGTTCCATCAGGTGCCTGGGGCGGTACCAGCTTAGACAGTCTGGTTCCGCCTCCTCGCGGTGGGAGGTAGCGCCAGGGAAGTTCAGCCAGAGAGATGAGTGATCAGACCATGACAGGGGCGTGATGACTAAATCCCCCATTCCCAGATCACTCGTCCACTGCTCAGATACAAAAACAAGGTCCAGTGTGTGACCACCTTCGTGAGTGGGGCCCTGAACTAATTGGGTCAGGTCCATGGCCGTCATGGAAGCCATGAACTCCCGAGCCATCTCAGAAGCCTCTCCCGTCAACGGCAAGTTGAAATCCCCCATAACCAGAAGCTTGGGGGTCTCAACTGCCGTTTCCGAGATCAGCTCAAGGAGCTCGGGCAGGGCTGCTGATGCATAGCGAGGAGCCAAGTATACAATCAGCAAGCCCCACTGCCTCCCTGGGCCCCATTTCACACCAAGGGATTCACACCCGGGTATCTGAGGAACAGTGAACTCTCTCGGCTCCAAACATTCCCGAATAACTACCGCCACCCCACCACCCTTACCCAGGGCCCGGGGCTGATGAAATGCCCGGAAACCCGGTGGGCACATTTCCACGAGGGGCAGACCGCCCTCGTGGCCCAACCAGGTCTCCATTATCCCTGCAAGGTCTAGCTCCCCCTCTGAGATCAACTCATTGATGAGGGGGGCCTTGTTAATCACAGACCTTGCATTGCAAAGCATCAGCCGCAGGCCCTGGCTCTGTAGCTCCTGACCACCCAGACTGCGGGGGTTGGTACAAACGACCGGGCGTAGCCAGCAGCCACGGTCTCCCAACTGACCTTGGCATCTTCTCCTGTCCTCGCATCCCCCTCTCCCCACGACCGTTGTAATAAAACAACCCTCCGTTGAAATGACCTTTTCTTTCCCCCCCCCACCTCGTTCCCTTCCTTCCTGGACTCACCTGTTTGCCTGGCACTGGCTTCCCTCCCGGTCTGATGGACCCTTCCCCCCACCCTGGAACCCCCTAAAAAAGATACAAAGCATTTAATTAAAAAACCCCTTAGCTTCCGTTTCCTGCACCTCTCGGGGTTGACAAACCCGTCATCGAGGTGGGCCCTTGAGAGAGCCAAGGGCCATGCCTGCGAGAGAGGGGCCTCCCGCAGGCGGAGCAGGTCTGACCTCAGGTAAATTGATATAAGAATCCAGTGGGGTTAAGGTGCTGCAGATGGTAACAAAGTCAGTAGGGGGGGGGGGTAAGAGGCAGAATCCTGTTCGTATTTGGATGAGGATAGGGGGGGGGCAGATAGAAGTCCAAATGTCCAGATGGTGCAGGCATAATAGAGGTGGCAAAGATGATAAACGATGATAAACGATGATAAAAGATGACAAAAGTGGGTGAAAGCCCTATATGGTCCCGAGTGGGCATAAGATGGTCCCAGGTGAGCATGAGCTCATGGACAGAAGTCTAGGGTCCTCAGTGGGTGGGGGGGCGTTCTTAGCCTAGGCCTGCTTGATCCAGGCACCACTCCGGCCTCTCCATGGCCCTAGGCCCGATCTTCCGGTAGCTTCTGCTATTCTAGACCACCCCCAGTGATCGTCCTGTAACTCCAGACTCTGTCCTGGCTCCCTCCCAAAAAGCCCAAAAACCTCATATTCCAGGCTCTCACCCAGCGTTCCAATATCCTGATGTTAAGCCTTCGGCGTCTTCTTATTAGTGCTGGCTGGTCTGCAGGCGGGGGGAGCCACCAGGGGGCGCTCGGAGATAGCAGATCTTCAGCAAGGCCCCCTGGCAGCGGCGTCTCCTCTCCCGTTCTTCTCATTGCCGCCGCTGCCATCTCTGCCATTTACTCAGCTGCTCAGCTCCATTCTGCTCAGCCAGTCCAAGCCCTGCCAGTCACTCTCACGGACGTCTCCTTACTCCCTCCGCCATCGCCTGCGCCAAACACATGCACACCGTCGCCGTTCCTCTTCCTGCCTTCAGCCCTGGCCCCCGCATCCATTTTCCAGCCTCTCACCTCTCTCCGGCCTCTCTCCGGTCTCCCCGGCCTCCCCGACCACCCTGATGGACCGAAATAGGTCCAAAGCAGGCCAGGGTGGTTCAGCAGTCCGACTCTCGGCCCTCGGATGGAACGAGGGCCGGCAGCAACCCCTTCCCCCCCATTGGGGCTCCGCTACAGTTCCTGGAGCTCAAGAGGCGACCGCCATCGCCGGTAATGTAATTTATTGTATTTATTACCTTGAATCGCACCCAGAAAACAACCGGCAACCAGTGCAGCTGCCTAAAAGGGGTGTAACATGGGAGTACCTAGGTACCCCCATGATAACCCCGCAGCCACATTCTGGACCAGCTGAAGCCTCCGGGTGCTCTTCAAGGGCAGCCCCATGTAGAGAGCATTGCAGTATTCCAGGCGAGAAATGACGAGGGCATGAGTGACTGTGAACAGAGCATCCCAATCCAGGAAGGGGTGCAACTGATGTACCAGGCAAACCTGGTAAAAGGCCCCCCTGGTCACAGCCGTCAGGTGTTCTTCTAAACTAAGACGCATATCCAGGAGGACTCCCAGATTGCGGGCCTTCTATGAGGGGGCTAAAATTTCTCCCCCTATCATCAAAGATGGAACAAGATGCACAAATCAGGATGATGGAAACCACAACCACTCAGTCTTGGAAGGATTGAGCTTGAGCCTGTTCCTCCCCATCCAGATCCGCACAGCCTCCAGGCATCGGGACATCACGTCGAGGGCATCGTTTGGGTGGTTTGGGGTAGAGATGAAAAGTTGGGTATCATCAGCATATTGATGATACCATACCCCAAAACCACGTATGATTTCACCCAGCGGTTTCATATATATGTTGAACAGGAGGGGTGAGAGAATCGACCCCTGGGGCACCCCACAAGTGATGTGCCTGGGGGTCGATCCCTGCCCTCCAGTCAACACGAACCGCGACCGATCTGACAGGTAGGAGGAGAACCACCGTAAAATGGTACCCCCCACTCCCAACCCCCCGAGTCGTCGCAGTAGGATACCATGGTCGATGGTATAGAAAGCCGCCAAGAGGTCCAATAGGACCAGGACAGAAGAGCAGTCCCAGTCCCAGTCCCACCAGAGATCATCGACCAACGCAACCAATGCCCCTCTCCATGCTGTACCCGGACCTGAAACCCGACTGAAACAGATCCAGGTAGACAGCTTCATACAGGTACTGGGGAAGCTGACGTGCTACCACACTGGACACTGGACGATAGTTGGCTAAAGAAGCTGGGTCCAGGGAAGGCTTCTTAAGGAGGGGCCTCACCACCGCCTCCTTCAAGGCGGTGGGAAAGAACCCCTCTCTCAATGAAGCGTTGGTAATCGCCTGGAGCCAGCCTCGTGTCACCTCCCGGGAAGCCGAAACTAACCAAGAGGGACACGGGTCAAGCACACAAGTGGCAGCACTGAGTCTCCCCATAATCCTGTCCATGCCTTCGGGGGTCACAGGATCAAACTCATCCCAGATTGTCTCCACAAGATTCATCCCCGTGGCTCACTCAAATCTACCCAGTCAGAGTCCAAGCCTGTCCAGATCTGAGCGATTTTATCCTGCAGATACTGAACAAATTCTTCAGCCCTATCCTGCAAGGGGTCTTCCCCAGTTCCTTGGTTAAGTAAGAAGCGAGTCACCCTAAACAGGGCGGCTGGGCAATTATCTGCGGACGCAATAAGAGCAGAAAAATGTTGCCGTTTTGCCGCTTCTATCGCCACTAAGTAGGATTTAATATGAATTCTTACTAGTGTTCGATCAGATTCGGACCGGCTGGCCCTCCAGCCACTCTCTAGGCGTCTTTTCCGGAGTTTCATCTCCCAGAGCTCCTTGGTAAACCAGGGAGCCATCCAGGTTCGACACAGGGTCAGAGGCCACAAAGGCACAACGCGATCCAAGGCCCCAGCGGCCGCCCTATCCCAGGCTTCCACTAGGGCTTCGGTCGAGTTGTGAGCAAGGGATTCACGAAAAGTCCCAAGCTCCATCAGGAACCTTTTGGGGTCCATCAGGCGCCTGGGGCAGAACCATCTAATCGGTTCTGCCTCCCTGCAGCGAGGGGTAGCAGTATGGAAGTCAAGCCTGATGAGGAAATGATCAGATCATGACAAGGATTGAATAGAAATATCCCCTAAATCTAGATCATTCATCCACTGCCCAGAGACAAAAATCAGGTCGAGCATGTGTCCCCTATTATGGGTGGGGTCTTGAATTAACTGAGTTAGGTCCATAGCTGTCATGGAAGCCATGAACTCCCGAGCTGACTCGGATTTCTCGCCAATGGAAGGCAGATTGAAATCCCCCAGGACCATAAGCCTAGGGAAATCAACCACCAATCCAGCTAACATATATAGCAGCTCCGGCAGGGCCGATGAAACGTAGCAGGGAGACAGGTACATAAAAAAAAGGCCCATCTGAGCTCCAAGGCCCCACTTCACAAAAAGGGACTCACACCCGCCTATCTGAGGCACAGTGACCTCCTGAGGTCTGAGACTTTCCCTAATAACCACCGCCACCCCCCCCCCACCCCTGCCCTGGGCTCTTGGCTGGTGAAACACCCAGAAGCCTGGTGGGCATAGTTCGCTCATGGCCCAACCAGGTCTCCGTAATGCACGCCAGGTCCGCTCTACCCTCTTGTATGAGGTCATAAATGAGGGGAGCCTTATGTACCACAGACCTGGCGTTAAGTGACACCAGCCGGAGACCAGGGTCCTGTAATCCCGAGCACCTGGGGGTGCAAGAAGGGCGATGAGGGTCGGAACACATGATCGCTCTTAAACAGCAAACCTGCGTCCTCCGAACATCATTTGGCCCTCGGGCCCCACCATATCTGCCTCTCCCACAAACAGTAGATATGGTGAACCCCCCCAATGGAATGGCTTAATGTCTCCCCCGGAATCCCAACCCTTCCCAGCCCTCCCAACCCACACCCATTAGTTAGCTCTGGCCTGTTCCCTGGCAGACTCCCCCCCCAAGCCTGTCTGAGCCATCCGAATCAAACCCCCCTCCCCCCTTAAAATTTGGTTTAAAAACCCCTGTAAAAAGCCCCTAAGAAATCTCTTCTTCGCATGCCACAATTTACACAATTTATGAGTGTCAGTTGCTGTTACACACAAAATATCTCACCATTCCATCATTGTAGCTTACAATAATAGTACTTGTGCTCTTATATCCAAACATAGAGGTGGGTTTCAGCCAGTTCTGACCGGTATGCACGTACTGGTTGAAAGAATTTGGTGTGCCTTTCCATACTGGGGCTTCCGGGGGCCTGGAACTGGAATGGTTCCTCCCCTGGCCTGCCCCTCAGCCCCACTCACCTGCCAGCAGAAGCCTTCTGAGAGGTTTTGGCTGGTGGGCATGCAGAGGGAGGGTGGGGAATCCATGCCGAGGTAGGAAATCGCATGGATTCCCCACTCCCTTCATTGGAAACGAGGTGGCTGTCAGAGGAGAGAGCAGCGTGCACCCATTGGCTTGTCTGTTGGCTTCTCCAACAAATCCTCCCCTCCTGTTAATTCTATCCCTCTCCATGGATCCATGGATCCCCCAATTGGAAATGAGGGGGCTATGAAAGACAAGGCAGCACACCCTGCATGGCTGTTCAAGCAGCAAAAGAAGAAACAGGAGAGGAGTTCCACATGGGGCTTTTTAAACAGCCAAACTCCCCTCCTGTTAATTCTTTTGTTTGAACACGCCATGCAGGGTGCGCTCCCTTGCTTTTTTTTTTAATATTGCATAAGTTTTATTGATTTTAAAATATATAGGGAAGGGTAAAAGGGTGTACAAAATTTTTTTTGCAGCTTCCACACTGGTGGTGAAAATCCCTCCAAGAAACTCACAAGCTTAACAATCTTAAAAATAAGATATAAAAGAAAGCATCAGAACAAATTTAACCAATATTATCAAACATGTGCTCTACTATTTTACTTTGTTACTTTCTATAATATCAACAATTACAATTATTCCAAATATATTCATTTTTGTGATCTAAGCCTTTTCGATATTGCTTCTTATTCCCTGCCCCCCGGAGGGGCCTCAATGCCCCCCTCCTCCTTATCTTGCGTCGTGCTGTCCTTTTCCCTACTCCCACTAAATTCCTTCTCTGGGGGGGAAAGATTCTTTTTAATAAAGGCTTCTGCCTCTTGAATTGTATTAATTCTGATCCTATTTCCCTCCCAGAAGACCATCATCCCCTCTGGTAACAGCTATCTAAACCAGACCCCTATGTTGTATAATTTTTTTGATAAGGAGGAATATTTCCTCCTTCTCTCTCTTATTTTTTTTGGGATCTGTTTGAGAATGGTGACCTGTTCCTCTTTGTATTTCAATGGTCTCTCCCTTTGGGTCGCAAGCACCTCATCCCTTGTGGATTTCCTGACAAATTTAACATGTACCTCTCTTGGAACGTTATGACTTCTGGCATATGCTGAATTTATCCTATATGCTAGATCCATATCCCACCATAATTGTTTCTTATCTCTCTTGATATAATCTGCTAAAATTGTACTCATAATCTCTTTAAGATCTTCGTTTTCTTCCTCTGGCAGGTTCTGAAATCTAAGAAAAAAGGACATTCTTTCAAATTCTATTTTTGTCAGCAAATTTTCTACGTCTGTGTTTCCCTTGCGTATTGCTTTAACCTCCTCCCCCAGCTCCGCCGCTCCCTCCTCCAACACCAAAATTCTCTGTTTATTTCCAGCAATATGTTCTTTAACCTCTCTGAGCTCTTCTTTAACCTCTGCCATTTCTTTTCTCATTTCATTCTGCCCCCTCATAAGTTCTTTAAACATTTCCGTAACAGATAGTTCTTTTGTATCCTCTCCAGCCCCTCCTTTCTGCAGCAATGAGGTGCTCTTGGACTGTTACGTTGTGGGGCTGGGGGCAGCAGATGAGGGAGTTGAGGGAGCCTTGCCCATCGGTGGTTTCCTTGAAGCCATTTACTAAGTTCAGAGATGCAAATCCTTTCCAGGGAAAATGGTGTCCGGGGATTCCACAGCCAAGCTGGTCTCAAAAGGCAAACAAGAACAGGGAAACCCTTTACAGTTCCAAGAGAGAGATACTCCAAGAAATAATTCCAATAATCAAAGTTCAGAAGAGCCACATACAGAGAGAAGTCCCAGCTTCCCTTTGAGAGAGTACAACAACCAATCCACTTTTCTTTGCTTTCTCTTTGGGAGCAGTTTCAAAGGACAAGTTTCATTCATATGTAGACAAAGGAAGGAGGGCGGGCGCCATCTTGGCCCTCCCTTCCGCAGGGAGAGAAGTCACAAAAAGTTTTTCTTTCCCTTTTTTTTTTTAGAGGCAAAAGTCAGCTTTAAAATCATTTCTGGCAATTGTAAAAAGCCATTCTCATTCACTGTCCGAGTAACTAATCAGTCATTATTCTCTCTCTCTGAGAGAGTCCCTTTAAATGCCGCTTATTCTGAGGGGGGGGGTAATAGGAGAACCACCCCCCTCTAATTTCCATTTCAAGAGCCAGAGCACACCAACTCATGAACATCTGTAGCTTTATTTCAAGATAAACAAAGAGTGCCAGGTGGGATCTGCGCCTCCAGCCTTCAGCCATGCTTCTCCTTTGATCTGAAACCTCCCAGGGCCATCCGGCGAAGAGGCAATGTCACTCACCCCCCACTGCTCCCTGGCGCCTAGGCGAAGCTGGGAAAACACCCTCACTGGCTGCCGCTGACTGCGGGGGGTCCCAGCAGGCCACCTTTCGGCAGGAGACCCTTCGCCCGAGTCTCCTGTGTTCCTTTCGGAACCCGCCAAGATGCTCCCTTGCTTTGACAGGTGCCTTGTTTACAATTGGGGAGGAGAAAAAAATCCATCTTTTCCGTCCCTCTCCATGGATTCCCCCCCAATTGGAAACGAGGGGGTTGTCAAAGCAAGGGCGTGCGCCCTGCATGGCTGTTCAAGCAGCAAAAGAAGGAACAGGAGAGGAGTTCCGCGCAGGGCTTTTTAAACAGCCAAACTCCCCTCCTGTTAATTCTTCTGTTTGAACACGCCACGTTGGGCACACTCCCTTGCTTTGACAGCCATCTCGCTTCCAATTGGGGAGGAAGAAGAAATCCATTTTTCTGTCCCTCTTCATGGATTCCCCCAATTGGAAATGAGGGGGCTGTGAAAAACAAGGCAGCACACTCTCCATGGCTATTCAAGCAGCAAAAGAACAAACAGGAGAGTAGTTTCACATGGGGCTTTTTAAACAGCCAAACTCCCTTCCTGTTCCTCAGGCAGGCCGGATTAGGAGCACACACCAGGGTGTTGCTCCTCCTGCCACCGCTGATGTCGGTGCGACTCTCGTGAGGGGAAGAGAAAATAATAATAAAAGGCTCCGCCATGGAGTGACCCACCCCGCTCCCCCGCCCGGCAGAGATTTTTTTCCCCTCTCAGCTCGGCTCTTCTTCACCCAACAAAGCGTGCTGCCCCCGCTTGGCTGCCCTTGCTGTTGCCATGCACACCTCCTCTGCATGCCTGGCCGAAGGCCTGAGGTGGAAAGAGTGATGGTGGCATGGGGTGGCGGCTACTGCTCCTGGGCTTGCTGTGGGTAGCAGGCAGTGCCCCGACTCCCTGGCCTCCACCGCTGTGCCACCTCAGCAGCAGCACCTGCCACCTGCAGAACTGAGGCAGGGAAGAAGATCGAAAGATGTGGAGCCACAGACTCCCTCATTTCCCCACCCCACAGCTCGCCTCCTTGGGTGGGACCAGGCGCGTGCAGGGTGAGTGGAATTTGCGACCAACTTTAAAGTGAATGGGGCTGTTTCTGACTAAATGGGACAGAGAACATAGAGGAATGCAAGGGAACATGGAGATAATCTAGTCCAACCCCTTCCCAAGGCAGGAGTCCTTTCTTCTCTTTGAGAGCTGTCAATGACAGACATGATGGAAATGGTGTGTGTGTGAATGAGAGAGAGAGAGATAAAGAAAGAATGAGAAAGAGAAAGAAAGAAAGTTAGAGAGAGAGACAAGAAGTAAGGAAAGAAGGAAAAGAAAGAAAATAAGTGGGGGAAAGAGACACAAGAAGGAAGGGAGGGAGAGAAGGAGAGGGAGGGAGAGAACGTTGAGCCCAAAATTGAGCCCAAAATTTTGGTTGCTCCCCAAGAGCATTGTTAAGTGAGTTTCACCACATTTTCAAACTTGGCCTAGCCCACCCAGTCATATGACTGCCAAGCCACACCCACCTAGTCACATGACTGCCAAGCCACTCTCAGTCACATGACCACCAAGCCACTCCCACAAAACAGGCCACACCTACAGAATAGATTCTTAAAAAATTGAAACCCACCACTGAAGATAGTAGACTTATTTTTCTGCCAAATAACAACTCTGATCCTAATTTAACACATTAATCATTAATGTGCATTAAGCTAAAATGGCTTTCATTTTGAAATAAACATTTAATGAAAATAACATATGTAATTAATGTGGCTAGTCAGGCTTTAATAAACAACAGCAAAATTAAGAAAAAAATAAGCTGGAAGTTTTTTGTAAAGTGAGCACAGTGCAGATTCCCATAACTTAGACAATAGTTATGAAACATAACAAAACTGTTATGGTGGATATGCCTAAATAAGTCAATATTGTTATTACTGAATTCTTTCTTTTTTTGCCCATTAATCCCATCTTCTAAGTTAGTTGAACATATATAAATCATAATATAAATTTCTCTTAAAATAACAATATTTCATTAATCCCATCTTCTAGTTTAATTATGCATATATATTACCCCACCCTCCACCCTAACCCACCCCCAATTATTACTGAATTCTTGATCTTTATTTTAAGGAGCAGCAGTACAGGTGGTCTTACGACTAAAGTGAGACTAGAATTTCTTTTGCTAAGCAAGGTGGTTATTGACCTTTATTGACCAGTTTTATGGCCTTTTTCACTATGGTTGTTAATCACTGTAGTTGTTAAGTGAATCATGTGAGCATTAATTGAATCTGGCTTCCTCCATTGATTTTGCTTGTAAGGAATCATTGAACAGTTGAAACCCAACTAATACCAAACAATATTGAAAATACAAGGTTGCACAGGAAAACGTTCTCATTCTCATATACTAGTAGAACATAAAGAGAGTTTATTTTCTATTTATTTATTTTATTTTATTTATAACTCACATTTATTATTTTTACAAATAACTGAAGGTAGTGAACATACGTAACACACCTCCCTCCTTCTAGTTTCCTCTCTCATTTCCTGTGAGGTAGTTTGGCTGAGAGACACTGACTGGCCCAAGGTCATTCAGCCAGCTTTCATGGTTAAGGTGGGTCTTGAACTCATAGTCTCCCACTTTCTGTCCTTGTGCCTTAAACCTTAGACCAAATTGGTTTTCTAAGTTTTGGTGATTAAAATAAAAAGTCCAGTTAATTCAAATTCGTACAGGGGCTATTTAATCTAATTTTAGCTATGTATACTATTGTTTGTATGGTTTTTTAAATTTATACCTGTACACCGCCCCGAGTCCCTTCGGGGAGAGGGGGTGGTCTATAAATCTAAATAAATAAATAAATAAATAAATAAATAAATAAATAAATAAATAAATAAATAAATAAATAAATAAATAAATAAATAAATAAATAAATAAATAAATAAATAAATAAATAAATAAATAAATAAATAAATAAATAAATAAATAAATAAATAAATAAATAAATAAATAAATAAATAAATAAATAAATAAATAAATAATCAAACAAACAAACAAACATTGCATGTCACACAATTACCAACCAAGGCCATTCTGTAAGTTGATTAACATGAACAGAATGATAACTACCATCCATTTATCAGCTGATGTTTAAGGTATGCATTCTGGGGACAGCAAACTGATCTCAAACCTATCGCCATCAATACCTATTGAAAAGGTCCCATTTTGTCTCACTAATAACCACTTCAATATAAGGTCATAATAATAATGTGAATACTGAACTATCACCATCTGGAATTTGGTGCCACCAAACTTTAAAGTTGGGAGGCATGAGTTAAATTCTGAAGTCATTCTGGACTGTTGGTCCTTGTTTTGGACCCTGAAAACAAGCAGGACCTCCTGAAAAGGAGCCAATAAATAAAAAGTTACCAAACATAAAGGGAATGGGCAACAGACATAAAAAAAGTAGGCTGAATTTCCATCACACCCTTGAAGTCGCCATCTGGACTTATTTTATCATACCCTGCAGACACTCCTGGATCTGATCTATGTTGATTAGTTCTTTTCTTTTCAAGCAACTGATTATATAACAGCTACCCTCAGCTCTGTGGCTTTAACTGCTAGAAGCAGATGTTTTTCTAGAACAGTAATGAATATCATTTTGCCCATCAGTGATGTAAAACACTTAAAAGCACAAGAATAGTTTCGCCTTATTTAATAAAGAAAGAGAAAGAAAAGAAAGAAAGTAAAGAATGAAAGAAAAAGGAAGGAAGGAAGGAAGGAAGGAAGGAAGGAAGGAAGGAAGGAAGGAAGGAAGGAAGGAAGGAAGGGAACCATCAACTTAAATACAGGGGAGTGTTTATATTTGCATGAACAAATGGCAATGTTGAATTGCCATTTCATTTTTAACTTTGAAATATGGAACTTTGAAATAGGGAAGTTTAAATATGGAATGCCACCAGTTCTCTGGGCGTGGCTTGGTGGGCATGGCTTGCTGGGTGTGGGGGTCATGTGACTGGGTGGGCATGGCTAACGTTTTTCATTTTTAAAGCATTTTTTACTACCTATTCACCCAAGTAGTAGTAAAAAGTGCTTTAAGAAGTGAAAGAAAAGGTTCAGCTGTGCTGTGCGATCATGGGAACCTTTTTTTCCACTTTTTAAAGTATTTTTTAACTACAAGTTCAGCAAATAGGTGCTAAAAATTATTTTAAAAGTGAAAAAAGGGGTTCCAACAATTGCATGTCTCACAGCTGATCTGCGTGATCGTCTAAGCTTTTTTTTTTTACTGGTTCACGGAACCAACAGCAATTGTCCCTTCCGGTTTGCTGAACCCATAAAAAACAAGTAGCATTTCACCCCTGGCTGTGATTGTCTTTCTGAAATGTTTTGATATATGGCAGTGTTATCCTTTTCACCACTTGTGTTGGTTGTGCTGAATTGGGTTGAGTCGTCAAGCAGTTTTTAGGATTTTGTGTGGGTGAATATGTTGTTGATGGTTTTATATGTGTTTTGTAGTTGGAATGTGTTGGTGGAATATGTGCTGTGTGATGTGTCTTCTCTAGTTCTCCAATTACATAAAACACACAAAACCATCAACACATCTTCAAAGGAATAAATTTCAGTAGAGAAGTAGAAAACAACATGATTTAATATTTTCAAATGTTCATATTCATTTGAACAGGAATTTGGTAACACTTCTTTCTATCTATCAAATTCTATGTCTCTAATGAAGTGAACTGCAGCTCATAAAGGCTGATACCATTTAACAAAATATGTTGGTTGAAAAATGTATTATAAGATTCCTCTTGAGTTTTTGCAAGCGTAGACTATCTAGGGTCTCCTATGGTGTCCAGGTTTCATTCATATTAAGCCATAATAGTTCAGAAATTTAAAATAACATGGAAATAATAATATGCAACAAGTTTCACAGAACAGATTTAAAAATATGAAAAGGACAAATACATACAATAAATATAGTATTTCAGTTAGCAAAGCTAATGTTTACCCCTAGCAGATTATAGGATTATTGGTTTCTATAAACAACTGCATGAAAAAATCCTGCATGCTTTACACTTTACAGTTTATCGGACAGGCCATTGATTTTATGATGTTTTATGTTAACTGCTATGCAAATATTGTTATATTTAAATAAATACTGGTGGTTTTTAAGTGAAAAGGATAACCCTTTTGCAATTTAGTGCTGTTTGGATGGGGATTGTGAATTTTCTTGCATGCTTACAATGCATGCTTACAATGACTATGAAAACAGATTAACTGATGCATAACCAGTGGCATATCTGTTGCAATTATTAAGGTCGATGCTAGTGTTTTGTTAACATTTTAATTGTTTGCGGTCCTGAAAAGGACCATTTAGGTAACCAACATTGTTACTAATATGAATTGGCCAGCCCTTATTGCTTATCACCAGGAGTCATCACTTTGGCATAGACTGTATAAGCCTTTGCATGTGAACGTTGGTGACAATGTGGTGCCAGGCTGAAATAATGGTTTCAATCAGCTCCTGCTTGGTCTTCGGATGCTTCTTGCTTATTTCGTAACCAATCTTGGCCCACAAATTCTCAATTGGGTTCAAATCTGGGCTCTGAGCTGGCCAATCCAGGAGTCAAACACCATGCTTCTTCATCCACTTCTGGACGGACTTGGCTCGATGACAAGGAGCGTTGTCATCCTGGAAGTAAAAGTCCTTCCCTACAAGTTGCTGAGCTGAAGGAAGCATGGTCTTTTCCATGGACTTCAACATACTGCTTGGAATTCATCATTCCCTGCACGATTTGTATCTGACCAATACCAGAAGCAGCGATAGAGCCCCAGATCTTTATGTGCAATGGATGTTTCACAGATAGATTCAGGCAGTACAGCCTAAATTCTGGAAATCTTCTGACATACCTATTGCACTAATTCCCAGTTAAGTAGAGATTGCTCTCGTCACTGAAGATGACCTTTGCCCATTTTTCGTTGGTCTAGTTGGCATACTTCTTGGCCCATGCACGTCAATAAGAGTGGTGAGCATCTGTGAGCAAAGGTTTACTTCAAGCCCTGCAGCCTTTGAGCCCTCTGGCAAGCAGTCTGAGATGCACTGTGCTTGTGCCCACTTTTACATCGCATTTTTCACCCCAAATTCTTGTAATCTGAGGTGAGGTGAGCTTCCTGTCAGCCATCGAAATACATTGCAGAGCCCGATCTTGCCATTTTGTCAACTTTCTTGGTCTTCCAGAACAGAGCCTGTCATCAACTGAACCAGTTATTTGGTATTTTTCAACCACTCTGCTGCGATATGGTGGGATGGCATTTCACTCTCTTGGCTATTTCTGTACAGGAGTAACCCTCTTCATGCAGCACAATGATGCGATGCCGCTGCTCAGTACTGGTGAAAGCAAAGGCCTTCATCCTTGCCTGCAACCAGAGCTAAATTAAATTTCTTGATACTTTTTATGCCTATTTATAGGAGAGTATGACAACATTGATTGGCTCATAGATTTAGCCTCTGTACATTTTGATTGGTCAGCCAAAGTTCACTGCTGATTGGCTACTTTTGATCCTAAAATTCAAGTTATGTTTGTTTTAGCACATAAACTCACTCAAAACCATTAAAAGACTTTGGTTATATTAATAAAAATTGTGCATCTCAATCTGACTACAGAAATTTTCATCAAAGTACTAATTTTGTGTGGTCTCTATGAGGTAAAAGTTGATTAAACATGTAAATACAGCTTAAAACTGAAAGCGTTCAGGACTTTTTCACATAGCTGTATGTATAAGACATAAGTGAAATGTGAGCTTTGCTTCACCAAATGCTTTTCCAAGTAACTCTATAGGATTTTTTTTAAGAGAGGGAGGGGGGCTTTCTTAACAGAGAAATAAAGATGGGATCTACAAAGAACGAACCAGTAATGAAAGCAATTATAATGTCTCTCAAATTACCATACACCACATGTGTTAGCAGTCAATATCAAAGCATATTTTGCTTACTTTCTAAGAAACAGTTAGCGACTGGATTTTATTTAAAATGTCCAACATTTCTTTAAAGACATATCGTTAGTAGAAAGTCATGGATAATACTTTCTGCCAAATTAAGTGCTAAGAGTATCAATCAGAAAATGAATTTTGGACTAAGAAATGTGGAAAGGAAAATTGTCAGAATATCTGAGCACCCCCTGATGGATGTTTTATGTATTTAATTATGCACTCTTTTAAAATAAGCCTTATTAAAGAGAACCTAAGATTTTAATAACAACAACTGCTTCTAACTTGAGCAGTGTCTGATAAGGGTAGCTAGAACACTCAAATATTACAAAAGAAATATTGTTAAATATATTCAGTCAACAAAAGCTACTGTACTTTTATTTTATTACCATATTTTTATTGTTGGTTATCTTTGCACCAAATTTGCTGCATCCAAATTATAAGGTCAATGTGTCCCAGAGTCATTGGAGTCAGGAAATATATAAATTTATTTTATTATGGTTGGGTTGCAGTCAGCGAGATGTTTAGAATGAAGTTGACATTTTGATCCACCTATCCTTTCTTAGGACTTGGAATAGGCAAGTGTTGTTTTATGATGTTAAAGATATCATCATAAGTTGTTCCAAGTAAAGAAAACTTTTGCAGTCTATTGGTTCTGATTGTGTCTACCCCTGTGAGGTTCAAGTGGTCTCCAGACATTTGGGGATTGGAGCATATTACTATTGGTACTATCTTTGTTTTCTTTTGCTTCAGTCATTCTATTTTGTCTTCTGTTTTTCTCCATTTTTTTCCTCTTCTACTCTGCTGTCTCCAGATACTACTATGATACATCTACTACTATGAAAAATAAACCACAAATATACCAAATGCATTGAAATTTCATAGGAAGGTTAAAAATAAACATTTGTTAACTTATCCACTTCTGACTACATAAAACTGTAACATTCATCTTTTGGAAATAATCCAAATAATTATTTGTAAACAAATTATATAAAACAAATTTTATAAAAGTAGTTTCATTTCCAACTCTACAACCTGTTTTACTCATAAATACTAAGACGTTCCACCACCACCAGTTGTTTTTCCTAACAGGTTTAAGGAAATAGGTAATATTCACACAGAAGAGGTGAAGTATGGTCCAAGTTATATATGAATTTTTAGGATCCTTTATGAAATGTGATATGGCTGAATATTTCACTCATATTTCCACTCTGAAGTTGTTGTTTTACTCTGCTTACGAGAAGGAAGTTTATGCTTTTTCTTTTGTCTCTTATAATTAAGAGACAATGTAAGAAAAAATGTTGCATAGAAAAGTGAAATATATTAAGGTGTTTCTTAAAGTGCAAGTTGGAACCTGACATCAAAAAAAGACAATGGCAGTCACTTCTATGCAAACAATGCTCTGTCCCTTTTACATGGACATCTCGTATAGAAGCCATATAAAAAAGGAACAACTACCAACTTAACTTTTTTGCCATCCAGATTTATTTAAAATAAACCACAAAGTATGCTGAAGAAGGTTCAACATTTGATGTGAGAGACATCATGACAGATGTACAAAAGGGACAGAGTTTGTGTCACAATGACTTTTCATCATTTCTATTGCCTTGACATTGACACACAAACACATACATACTAGATGCCTCTGATTGATGGGGAAGAGTTCAGAGTTCAGTCTGCAAATTATGAAACCATTCCACTAATTCTTCATGCATGTCAAGTTTTGCTTATGCTCTTACAAACGGAAAAGAACTATGCAGGGAGCTAAAAATGCCAAATGTAGATTTAGAAATGTGGGAGCACATAATGCTCAGTATCTAGCATACGAAAGACAATTAAGAAACCATGACCATTTCAGGAAGTGGTTTCCTTTTGCTTTATTTACTAGTTATTCTACTTCAGCAAGGCCTCCAATCATGCCAGAATGTGGAAGACATTAAAAATAATGGCATGCCAGAAAATTCAATTATTCTTTACATTTGTTTATTATTTACAATGAACCAGAAGCTACTTAAGATCTGAATTTAGAGAAACAGATGGCTCGGTCCCCATATCTGGTTCAGTTATAGAGTGCAAGTATTAGGAAGATAGATAAGAGGGGAAAGATATAGCCAACAAAATCAAAATAGAAAGCCAAAACATGAACTATTTGAGATACACAGAATTTCTTAAAATAACAAATTTTACAATATAATTGGAATTGGCCTGCCTTCATCACAGAATTTGTTTTCTCTTGCAATAAGTCTGTTCTTTAGTACCAATCTTTTTATCTTTTTCCCCCCCTTTCTCCTCCAAAAAATTCTATTAAGAAAAGAAAGGTTTATACAGAAAAACAGTCAGGATTATGAGAGCCAGTGTTCTGGTTTTGTTAAATCTGAAAAGTGGATTGGTGATTGGTGTGTAGACTATACATGCACGATTCAGTCAAGGATATATCCTACTAAAATTGTCCAACTTTCTTGTAGCATTCAAATTTTAAATGGAAAGAGGAAATTACAAAGTTACGTTGCTGAAAGATATGTAAACAAACACAAAGGTAGGTATATGATCACCTAGTTACTACTTTTCTTTTATCACATGATTTATAGTCAACCTTCCTTCCATAAGTTCAAAACAATGTATTTCATTCAGGTCAGACAGAACACATACAACACAGTTCTTGTTCATGTAGAAGTATGCCTTCTTCCCAAGAAGTTTACATAGCTTTTAGCAATTCTAGCAGTTTTCTTAATTGGAAGAAAAATCCATTGAGTTTGGTGCTATTCAACTGCTGATAAAGGCTTTTAAAAAAGTTTTTGTTCTATTGACCCATATTCATAAAAATTGAATTAAAAATTATATTGTATGTGTATAGGCTTTTAACTTTATATTAGCATCAATTGTTTCAATAAAATAACTGTGTCAAACTGCGGCTTTCTTGACAGGGCTATCCCCCAATAGCTTCCAAGCGTGACGAACTGTTTAACAATCACAGTGTGAACGCAGTGTTTCTTATAGGTTGTGCTGGAAATCAATTGCAAAGGTTCTGTTGTATGCCCCCAAGGCAGAATAGAAAAAAAATGTCACTCCCTCAAATAAGATTCACATGAAGATAAAAGACTCAACATTTGAAGTAAAATACAACAATAAAAAAAAAAAATCCTCCATACACAATTTGTATCATTTTGACCCATCATGTCCCCATTAAAACGCCAATCATTTCACAAAACAAAAAGGTTTGAAATGACTATAAGAATTATATACTTTGGGTTCTGTTATTCAGGACAAGAATATCTAGAAAAACAGAATTAAAAAGAGACAGAGATATGTGAGGTTTATTTTGAGAACAAAACATTCAATTTAGACGAATAGCTTAATTACAGAGTAAAACAGATTTTCCAAACATAGGAAAAAAGCTCCAATAATACTTCATCAGTTCCTCTGATCAATACTGGTCAGTGCAATCTCTTGAGAACTTTGCAAAGGATTTCAACAATCAGGTTTTATTTTCCATATCTGCTTTATTTCCATTCTTTTCCCATGATAAATCTATCCATCATATCCAGAGCCCTTTCTGGTTGGTCATAAGGCAAGATGTGTCCTCCTCCTCGAACAATGACCTATGGCATTACATATAAAAACAAATTAGAGATACCACAAAAGAATGGGTAGAAAAATGCTCCAGGACAGATTGAATAGTGTTATCTATTGGAACTCTGTTCTTGAATCTTAGTCACTACCTATTATCTGATCCTTGTATAACAACTTGTACATGCAGTATTGCAGGCTATTTCTGCTGATCACTGGCTGTCAGCAGTTTGGCAGTTCTGGTCTCACCAGCTCAAGGTTGACTCAATCTTCCATCCTTCCGAGGTTGGTAAAATGAGTACCCAGATTGTTGAGGGGCAATATGCTGACTCTGTAAAACACCTAGAGAGGGCTGTAAAGCACTGTGAAGTGGTATATAAGTCTAAGTGGTATTGCTCTTGCTCTTGCCAATGTATTCCCAAATACAATTCAAGGTGCTGGTTGTCATCTTTAAAGCTCTCTATACTGGGAAAAGGTTATGCAAGAGACCCTAGAATCCCGGTTGATTCTACCTGTCCAATTGGGTCCAGCAGGATAGGCAGGCTCTTGGTCCCATCAGCCAAGGATGCCAGCTTCAAGAGAGATGTGTCTTTTCTACCGTAGTTCTTGCTCTATGGAACATCCTTCCTCCTGAGATTAGAATAGTGGCCTTTTGCAAGGCCTTGAAAACTTAGCTATGTGCCTGGTTTGTATGTAAAGAACTTTGTTTCCTGGAGGCGCTGACACCAAAAGTTTACAATATCCCTTGGCTATTTTTTGTATTGGATTTTAACTGTTTTAATTATTTTTATGATCATTGCCCAAAGTTGCTGGTTTGATGTGGAAAACTATATAAATTGAACGAATGCAGGCAGCATAAAAAATGAATGAATGAATAAATGAATGAATTAGTTACAAAGCTACTCTCAGTGCCATTAGTGATATTAGTACTACTACTGCTACTAAATTAGTAGTAATTGCTTAGTTGAATATATAATGTAAAGTCAGGAACTACAGTTTACAGGTTCAGTGTTTTGTTACACGCAGTTTTACCTAACCAGACAAATCAAACTATAGCCTCTTCTAATGGGTGATTCTAGTGATACCTGAAGTTTATTTACTCTTTTCAATTAACATTGTATAACCATACATAAGCATATCAATTTAAAATGGGATTGGCATAAGGTAAAATGAAAATTTCACAAGGAAGAAATTTCAGGACTCATACACAATCATTCATTCACTATTCTGTAAGAGAACATTTTTCTGCTCTAGACAAGTTCAAATCATCACAACCAGATGAATTACATCCCAGGGTGCTGAAGGAGCTGGCAGATGTGATCTCAGAATCACTGTACTACTGATCCTGGAGCACTGGCAAACTACTAGTGAACTGAAAAAAAGAGCTGACACAGTTCATATCTTCAAAAAAGGTAAAATCATGGATCCAGGAAATTACCAATCAATCAGCCTGACATCAATACCTAGAAAGATCCTGGAAAAGATAATCCAGCAACAAATCTGCAAACACTAGGGACAAGCAAAGTTATCATCAGAAGCTAACATGAGTTTATAAAAAACAAATCATGCCCAACAAATTTTATTTCATTCCTTAACAATGTTACTAAATTGGAGGAGAAGAGAAATAATGTGTACATAATTTTCTTGGGATTCAGTAAGTCATTTGACAAAATGGATCACAATCTACTTCTTGGTAAGCTAAAATGTGGGATAGACAGCATCAGATGAATTTATAACTGCATGATCAACCACAGTTAACGTGTAGCCCTTGATGGAAGCAAGTATATAGTGGGGTAGCCTAAGATTATGTTCTGTACTCACGATTCTTCAACATCTTCATAATTGATTTAGATGAGGGAATAGAAAGGGAATTTATCAAATTTGCCAATGACACCAACTTGGTGGGAATAGTCAACACTTTATAGAAGATAGGTTTAAGATCCAGAAGGATCTTGACACTACATTTGGCTCTAAACAACAAAATAAAATTCAACAATGAGAAAAGTGAAGCTTTATACTTGGACAAGAAAAACCAAATGCATAAGTGTAGAATCAGTGGTATATGGCTCAATAGTAGTAACTGTGAGAGAGATTGTGATCACTTAAATATGTGTCAGCAGTACAAAAAAGCCAGTGCAGTCGTAGGCTACATTAACAGAGGATAGAATCAAGATCATGTGAACAATTAATACCACTTTATAATTGCTTGCTAAGTCCACACTTGGAATAGTGCATTCAGTTTTGGTCACTATAACACACGCAAACATGTTGAAATTTTAGAGAACAGCAACAAAGATGATTAGGGGACTGAAGGCTAACACGTGAAGAATGGTAGCAGGAACTGGATATGTCTGGTGTAATGAAGAGCTTGTTAACAGTATTCCAACATCTAAGGGGCTTTGACCTCTACTCTAATCCTTCAAGACTGCCCTTCTACTCTACAACCCATGGACAAATATGAGGAGGACTGCAAGATCCCTTCCAACTCTGTTAATCTGTTATCTGAGATAATGCTCATCTTACAAATGCCAGCAATGTCATTCAGGTTTTGATGGAACTGCAAATGCTAAAGTTCCCCAGACATGCATATAACTTATTGGGGGGAAGAAGACTGGACAGATTATTATTTTTTCTCTGTTCAGTATTGGAGAAAGAGTAGAAAAAGAAAAAAAAACTAACAAAATTCAATTCCAAATGGTATTTTTGTACAAGCAGAAAGCAACAGTGGAATTCAGACCCTTTGTTTACATTTACCCAGATCGTCTCGGACCCTGATGTTTAAAGAAAAAGGAAGCAACAGCTGTAACATTTCAGGGTGCTTTCTGATCATTCAGCTTTAAGAAAACAAATGCCAGTGTTTTAAGTGCTTGCATCTTTTTGCCGTATGTCCCTGTATCCTGAATATAACCCTACTTAGTTTATAGACTGATTTGGATAAAAAGAAATTATCTACTCCTAAGACATATCATATGATACCTCTAAGCAAACTCCTTTCCAGACTTTGCCTGGAAAGAAACAATAGGTTTCCTCTGCCCCTCCCCACATTAGAATTAAAAGATTATATGAGCATATACATAAAAAGAACATGATTCTGATTGGTACCCAGTCACTGAAAATGCTTTTAGCCTTAAATATATGATTAGAAATTAGGTGCAGCCCAGTAGTGGGATTCACTTACCTTCCCTACTGATTCACAAATATGAGTGAACGCCCCACCAGAGGTGGTATTCAGCAGTTCTGACCAGTTCTGGAGAACCAGTAGGGTTAATTTTGAGTAGTCAGTAGTAGTAATTTTACTGGTAGAACCAGTAAATATCACCTCTGACTGGCCCAACCCCATCTAATCTCTGCCTCCTGAGTCCTAGCTTATCGGGAGGAAATGGGGATTTTGCAGTAACCTTCCCCTGGAATGGGGTGGGAATGGATATTTTACAGTATCCTTCCCCTGCCATGCCCACCAAGCCATGCCACGCCTACCAAGCCACACCCACAGAACCGGTAGTTAAAAAAATTGAATCCCAACATTGACACATACACATATCATCATCATTATCCTAGCTGTGAAATTATTAACTGAAACAGCAATGTGTATGGCAAGGACCTGAAAGTCTAGGAGAGTTTGTATACAATCAGAAAGATATTGTGAGATTGTTGGATTTGACAACTGGATGAACAAAGAAAAAACTAAGAGACACACAAGGAAAGAGAAAATGTATTGAGCAAACAGGTACTTTTACGTTACTAAATGTTTGACTACATTTTTATTAATGAATAGGGAATTGTAGTTTTAAAGCAAAGTCCAATCAGATTTGGATTGTTCATTTGGCTTGCTTAACAAGGCAATTTATTTGAAATCATGACTTAGTTATGAATTCACTCAAGCAGAATGGAATAATGGATTATTCCTTCTTACAAATGCACAGAAGGAGAACATATGTAAGCCAGACTTTTGCATGGATTTTATGCAAAATTATATTGAACAATAAAACATTTTTTTAAAAAAATTAAATAGTGGAATATGAAATTAAAAAAACATTTTAATCCAGAGAAGTAACTTTGGAATGGAGAGGCTCTTTATATGCTCTTTAGTTGCTGTTATTATAGGTGTATTTTATTAACTACCAACCTCAGGCCAACATTAACTTCGATTTTGTGACCTTTTTATTATATTAAATAAATTTGATTTTAAGTAGAGTTTTGATTGCTTTTAATACATTCACTTTGGCTAATTCAATAAACTATTTCATTGCACTGAAATTGAATACATCCTTATTTACTTTATATAGAACCAATGTAAGCTAGCACATTTTTTATATTAAGGTCATGTGGCAGGAAATTTTTTCAAAGCTTAGTATAAATTAATAGTAAACGTTTCCTCATGAAACAGCAAAGACATATTTTAAACTTGGATGAAAAATACAAATTAGAATCTTTTGTATTTGTTTTGATATTACGACTTAGCCATACTTAAGTGCCCGAGGAACCCCAAAACAGCAAAATATGTTTGTAAGAATTTGTATTGCTGATTGAGTATGTAATTGTTTGTGACAAACCAATGCGGAATAATAGCCTTTTTGTAGCTTCTCATGAAGGAGGAAGCAAGCAATTCTCATAGGCAAATCACATTTTTATCCAGAATTAACAATAGTAATTCTGATCAATTGTCCACCCTAAGAGAATAAGATTCGAAGACAGATTTGGTAAAATAAATTCTTGCTGCTTCTCATATCATTAACCAGTTGGTACAGAGAAGAGTGCATATATCAGAGTCAGTTTGATCTATTGCAGAGGTGACAAACTGAGGAACTGTGACCAGATCCGGCCCATGGGATGCTCAGATCTGGCCTGTGTGGCCACCCTGAAAAGAGCAAAGGACCAGCCCACGGTGCCTCATGCGCCTCTCCCAAGCTGCATTTTTGCTGTCAGAGGGTTCACCATCGCAGCCAAAAACGGAGCTCATGAAGTTCTCGTAATATCCTCCTGAGCTCTGTTTTGGCTGGCAAAGGGTTGCAGGAGCCTGTGGCAGCTGAAAATGGAGCTCGGGAGCCAGGGGTAGGTTCCTGCCGGTTCTAACCGATTCGCTAGAATAGGTTCCACAAATCTAGCATGCCGTTTAGAACCTGTTCCAGTGGTGGAACCCCCCCTCCTCACTCGCAACCGCCCACCTGTCACCAGGGAGACAGCTAGTGCAGGTGAGCCGCGTGATTGCTTCGATTGCACGGGCGCTCCACCAGCTTGGGTGCAGCCCGACCGTAGCCTTTTCTCTTCTCAGAAATGTCTTCTCAGGGGAGCTGTGGCAGCCTGCCTGTCCCTTTCAGGTACTTCGACCACGGGAGGAAGGGGCCATGGGGGGCATAAAGGGAGTTGCAGCTCCTCTGTGAATGGAGGGAGAGGAAAAAAGTTGGGATTCTCCCTGCTGCAGCCTTTAAAGGGCATAGAGAAACCAAACTCTCTCCCACCCCCCATTCACAGAGGAGCTGCTGCTCCCTCCCTGGGGTCAAAGTACCTGAACGGGACAGGCAGGCTGCCACAGCTCCACTGAAATGATATTTCTGAGAAGAGAAAGGGCTCCGGTCTGGCTGCACCCAAGATGGTGGAGCGCTCAAAACCGCCAGCCCATCACCAGGGAGACAGCCAGTGCAGGTAAGCCACACGGTTGTTCCGATCACATGGGCGCTCCACCAGCTCGGGTGCAGGCGAACTGGAGAACTTTATCTTCTCAGAAATGTCTTCTCAGTGAAGCTGTGGCAGCCTGCCTGTCCCTTTCAGGTACTTCGACCCTCGGGAGCAGCAGCGGGTGCCACTCCTGGGGTCCAGTGTCTTCCTCGGGAGCCTCGAATTGCAGCGTTTGTATGTCTCTCCCAAGCTTCTCTCGGGAGGTGAAATGGCAGGCTGGCAGCCTCTGGGTGAAAGGTAAGTGAACAGGGCGGAGGAAGGGAAAAACTGCTGGAGCTGCATTGCCCCGCTGGGTTCGGGGACTTCTGCCCCTCGTACCATACTTTGCAGCCGCCAGAACCCCGTGCGGACCTCTTCAGTAAGGATTTCTTTTTTAAAAAGCGTCTCCAGAAGAGGAAGCAGAGAGCTGGGTGGAGGAAGGGGGAAACTACTGCTACTGCTGGAACTGCGTTGTCCCGCTGGGTTCAGGGACTTCTGCCCCTCGTGCCGTCTTGTTCTGGCAGTTGCAAAGTGCAGCACGAGGGGAAAAAGTCCCCAAACCCAGCGGGGCAACGAGCTCCACCAGTAGCAATAGTTTCCCCCTTCCTCCGCCCAGCTCTCCGCCTCCTTTGCTTAGGCTCCCTGCTGGGTTTGGGGGCTTCTGCCCCCTCATGCCACACTTTGCAGCTGCCGGAGCCTGACATGGACCATGGTGCTGGGCAACCTGGTTCTTGGGATTCCCCCCAAAAAAGACCGCCTGCCCGTCTCTCCAGATCTTGCGGCTTTTTCAGGAGTTTCTTTTTAAAAACGCCTCTCCAGAGTCCAGATGATCTTGAATGATGCTGCCTGTCTGTCCCCCTCCCAAAGCAACCTCGCAGGTTTTCAAGATTGTCTGGAGGGGCATTTTTTAAAAGAAACTCCCGAAAAAGCCGCAGGAACCAGAGCGACGGGTGGTCGGTCTTTTTTGAGGGGGGATTCCCAGAACGAGGTTGCCCAACACCCCATAATAGGTCCCCGTGGGGCTCTGGCACCTGCAAAGCACGGCACGAGGGGCAGCAGCATGCTGCCCTGATCAACTGGCTTATAGTTAGCAGCAGGCAGCCCTCACTAGGGTTTCCTCCTTTCTCCGCCGGCACTCCACATTCTCCTTTACTTAAGCTCCCTTCCCACTTGGCATAGAAAAGGGGCTCAACTTCAAAATGGAGCACCTTGGCCTCGGGCCACCATGGGGTTTTCTCTACTAGCTGTGTCTCGCTTTGCATAAAGGAGGAGGAGAGGAGGTCATAAGGCAACATGAGTAGCAACGGTGGCTGCCCACACACCCGCTTTCAGTTGAGGGCAGGCTTGTTTTGCAAAAGCGCAGCACAGCCAAGGGTTAAAGAAACTACCCGATGCAAAGGTGGAGATGCTTTTTGCAGGGAAGGGGGGATGCCATACCCGCAACTTTTCTCCCTTGCCCACCCACCTACCACCACCACCCCATGTGTCTGGGCACTATGTTGGGGGAACTTGGGCATGATTAGTCTTGAACACAGGACATGCACCTCCCCACTCCCACCTCCATGCTTTTGCAGATTGGCTGGCTGTGGAGCATGGGCCCTTTTTGAAGCACAGGCTAGGACCAGATGCCCTCATCCGTTTCTCCCAAAGGTCCTTTTTTTCCTCCAAGAGGCAACTGGACTTTCTGGTTTTTCTTTGAAGATGTTTTGCTTCTCCTCCAGGAAGCTTCTTCGGTTCTGAGGAATCTTCTGGAGGAGTGCCTCTTGGGAAAAAAAGCATCTTTGAGATATCCTGGATGACCAAGAATCCCTATAGACACTCCTAATCCTAGCCTTCCTTTCTGATGCCTCCTGACGCTTCCCTTCCATCCCTTGTGGTGGCCACTCTCCCAAAGCCCATGATAGTTGAGCATCAATAAGTCCTCTTGTAGTATCAAGGGTGGCTGAAGGTTCAGAGGTGGCACACACCCATGGTTTCCTGATTGCCAGGGCTATTTGGGAAATCTAAGCTGGAGAGATCTGATCTGTCCCGGACTTTTGAAGCTGGTGGGCTCTGGATAAAAGTTAAAACCGGAGCTTGATGCTGACCTAGAGGTTTTTTTTTAAATCCTGGTTTACGTTTTGGAGAAAGACTTATTTCACCCTAATCTTGTGACTGCTTTCATCAAACCTTAGAGTGATTTAGAAAGAAAGAGAGAAAGACAAATAGGGAAAGAAAGAAAGAGACGGAGAAAGAAAGAAAGAGAGAGAGAGAAAGGAGGAGGGAGGGAAGAGAAAGAAAGTTGGAGAGATACACACAAGAAAGGAAGGAAGGAATGGAGGGAGAGTGAGAGAAAAAAAGAGAGACAAAGATAGAAAGAGAAAGAGAAAGAAAGGTAGAAAGAAAGAAAGAGAAAGAGAACTTATGACCACAATTGAGCCCAAAATTTTGGTTGCTAAACAAGAGCGTTGTTAAGTGGGTTTCACCACATTTTCCAAGGTGGCCATGCCCACCCTGTCACATGACCACCAAGCCACTCCCACAAAACAGACCACACCTACAGAAGAAGTTCTAAAAATTTTTGAAACCCACCACTGTCGGGAGCCCATTTTTGCTGACAGAGCACTCGGGCCCCCACAGACATCTCCCAACATGACTGATGCCTGGACAATGCCTCCCCCTCCCCAAGGTTAAACATAACCCTGATGCAGCCCTCAATGAAATTGACACCCTGATCTACTCTTCAAGGAATCAGGCTAGAAACAAGGGACCGTGAGTTTTGCTTTAGCCATGAAAGCCAGCTGGGTGATCTTGAACCAGTCACTTTTTCTCAGTCCAACTCACCTCACAGAGTTTTTATGGAGAAAATAAGAGGAGAAATGTCTATAGGATATGTTTGGATATGCCACTTTGAGTTGTTTGTAAAAATAATAAAATATACAAATAAATAAAAATAAACTATCTACCTCTAAAATTATTTGATTAGTGCTTGTAATGTTAATAAATGCATAGTTCAGAGAGTGGGAAGAAATGCTTTCATTTAAAATTATATTAGACTCAATCACATGCAATGAAGGAAGTGGCACAATATTTCTCTTTGGCACACATTACAAGTACTCCTTGTAATAACCACTCACGGTTTAGTAAACGTTCAGAGTTATGACAATAATGAAAAATAACTTTGCAAACAATTCTTACATTTACAACCTTTGCAAGTTTGCAAAGGAAAGGAAAGCTGAAGTAAGACCATAAGCACAATTCCAGTGATTTACTTAACGATTGCTTTGCTTAGTGACCAAGTTGCTAATTCTACTTGAAGTCGCTAAATAAGAATCTTTTCTTAACTTCATTTTAGAGAAATTCCTGAGACTAGAGTAACTTGTTGGTATTCTTATGACAGGGTAAATAACCAAGAAGTAAATTATCTTAAGGATCAGCTACTGATGTCACGTGCTAATTATACAATGATTATAGAAGAAGTTATCTTTTATTTTTCTTATTTTCTTCTGATATTTTTATATATATCAGAATATATTTTTATTCTTGACATGTATTTTATATAAACATGGAACAAACTCCCCACTCATTAGCACTGATGATGTTAAGTAGTTGAGTAATGAAACATCTGTAAGAAAACAACCAAAATCAAAGAACACCAAGGACTCTATAGTTCAACTCCGAGCTGCACATAATCTAATGGATTTATCCTCCTTCCTTCCTTCCTTCCTTCCTTCCTTCCTTCCTTCCTTCCTTCCTTCCTTCTTCCTTCCTCCCTCCCTCCCTCCTTCCTCTCCTTCCTTCCCTTTCCAAATTCCTTTTCCACAAGTTGCCAGATAGATGACAGGACATACAATCAGAAATCCTTATGTCTTGTAATAAAATCTGTTAGTCTAAAAAAAGTGTTACCGGAGTCCTGATCTTTTGCTACTATAGACTAAAAGGGATCTCCTTCTGCTGTGCCATATTTAATGAATATTTTGTTTTTCTTAGGAAATGGTTCATCTCACCTGATAGAATTCGCCCACTTGGCGTACATAGCCAGCAACTTCAGGATCTTTATCATGTATTCGCCATACGATTCTCTCAGCATTTTTGTATTCTTTCACTTTGCCCCATGGCACAGTGGGCAGAAATCGTTCAGTAAGTGGAGCTGCCACAATGATATCAAGTTGTCCATTGTATAAGAGAACCTGAAAGTCAAATATAAGTATAAAACCAAGTAAAGCTCATAATATTTTCACTGCTTATTTTATTGATTTTTATCAACCCTACTCATTATTTTAATTATTATTATTATTATTGCTGTTATTATTATTATTATTATTGCTACTATTATTACTGTCAGGTTTTTATTTTATTTTGATTTCAGTGTATTTTTAGCAATTCTGTCTGTGCACTGCCCCGAGTTCCTTTGGGGAGAGGGGGCGGTCTATAAATTCAATAAATAAATAAATAAATAATAAATGAATTTTTAATCATTTTCATAGTGAAAAAGAATATTTAGATGGTCAATAACTGATTAATATTACATCAATCATTTATATCATAAATTTGATAATAAAGTAGTAAAAAGTGTTGCAGAATGAAATCTTAGCCTGGAAAAAAAATGGTAATCTCTAGCATAGCGGGATAAGAGACACAAACAAAAAAGCAGAAGCCAACATAATACAGTGGTTTCTCAGATGCACAATTTCTGAAACTGAGTTTGAAAAAACACTAGCAGTTCCTGACAAGTTACATTCAGGCCCCATTTTGCAGGACTCAGTGGAGAAAAACCTGCCCTAAGTGGGTATTAGCAGCATCTTCACATTCTTCCAAACATAATATACATTTCCAGCCCTTGTCACCTTATTAATTCTAGAATACTACTGTTTTTTAAATATTTTATCCATAGAGATCATAATATCAATCTTGTTATATATGATTATTATATTTACAGAGGCTGGGATGAACAGCCTTAATTACATTATAAATGACAATGTATCATTCAAGAAAGACTAATGTCTCTATTGTTAGCTTTGTCTACAAGGATTAAGCAAACTTTTAAAATACAGAGGTGGTTTTTAATCTTTGGGAAGATGTTTAAAGACATAAATGGAAATTTAAAAACTTTTAGCTTTGTTTCTAAGGTAGAAATGAAGGGTAGAAAGACAAAAAAAAATGTCACCAACACGATTATATGATCAGTATCTTTTCAGTACAGCAAGATTAAGATATGCATAAAGATAGAAACATTCACTGTACCCGCAGTGAAGGAAGGGTTGCGAAAGATGGTGGAACTTGATGAGATAACAAAATTGAGTTATTTAGTCAGAGAAAGGACAATATCTACATTTATTGCTGACTGGAAATCCCTTATGGACTTTTTGCATAAAACAGAATAAAAACATGAATTTATGATTTATGGTTTAGATTATTAGACAGAATATATTATAGACAGTTAAGCTGCACCCCTAAAGAGGGAGATGTATAATTATACCTATAATTGCTGTAAATAATGTATCTTTTTCCTTTTCTTTTCTTTTCTTTTCTTTCTTTTACTTTTTCCCACTTTCTTGCACTTTTAGCTTTCTTTCTTTTTCTTATTTTGTATTAGCATTAGTTCCTTCCCTCTTAATTTTTTTAAATAAAAATATGACTATGTGTGTTTATAAATATAGTCTCTATTTTCTCTACACACACACACACACACACTATCACAGTTGAAATCTATTCACTGCAGTTTATAGAGTTTATACAGAAATAAGCAGCAGCAGCAGAAGATTAAGAATATTAGGCTTTGCTATCAAAGTGGAAAAGAAGATTGGGAACAGATGTGCTCAGTTCAGGAACATATGCAGAGGAAGAATCAAAATCTCAAAATGGCAGTTGTGACTGAAGCCCTATCATTCCCGCTTCCTTTTTTTAAACATATAAAAAAGAGATAATACTTCAGTCACATGGTTATAGCTGCCATACCTGCCATCTTGACTTTCTATTTTCACATTTAGGAAACCAGGTTTGACCTAAACATTCAGAATATAGGACATCCCTTAAATCCTTGAACATTATTCAGCATCCAGAGACTAACAGTAATGGTATTCATTTGATAAAAATATTAGTTTAAATGTAGTTTATTACTATATTATTACGTTGGCTCGCTCATCTTTTTTTCATGTGCAGCTTTTTTCATGCCATCTCAAAGTGCAAATGCAGCACTTGATTAGATAATACTGTGAATTCCCAATTCAAAATTAAGATATTAGAGTGTATATCATTTCAAAAAGGAGATTTTATTAATACCAGAACATTCTTCATTCTACAAAGATGACTTAACTTTCTCTTTAAATCTTATTAGATACTTCTGTGCCCCATTCTTTGACAGAAAGTTAGCACTATCTAATATGATCAAAAGTAATATTAAAATTTAGCATGACCATATTTTTTCAGCCAAGTACTGGATGGTTCCATGATCATCTAAAAAGAAAGTATATTATGTATACAAAGATAATTGCAGTGGCAAATGTACTTCAATAGCAAGTAAATGTTTATGTACCAAAACAGATAGATAGAATGACCATGAATGGGCAAAAAAATAATGGGAATAAAAGTGCCTTCCAACTTCCTGCTATCTTTCCTATTGACTTAGCTTCTGGAAAGCAAAGGGGCATTGGAAATCGTGATCACATGATCACAGATATGCTGCAATAGCCCTAGTTCTCCACATAAAACTAGCCTGAAGATTATAGAACGAACGTTGGTCCTTATCTGAACGTTGTTTTTCAATATGATGTGGGAGGGGCTACGTGTGGGATATTCTCAAAGCCTGATTGGTCCAAAGATTGAAGGGAATTATTTATATGTCTCTTTCTCCCCTTGGCTCTCCCAGTTTTCTTGAGGTCTCGAATGCTGAATTCTGCAACGACATAAAGACAACCAGGCCACCCTAGCCCTTCGCCTCACTGATTATGACTAGGTAGGAAGGAATATAGCCCCTCCTGCATCACACTGAAAAACAACATTCAGGTAAGAACCAACATTCATTTTCTAGTGTGTGATGCGGGAGGGGCTACACGTGGAACGTACCCAAGCTATAGTCCCTAGAGCAGGAAAGACTAAGACATAGGAAATGGGGTGGCCACCACCTGTTGAAGGACTCTGCAACCAAAGGATGCTTCAGCGGATGCGAAGGCATCCAGCCAATAGTGGCAAGGGCATCGGATTTGTCCACGTGGCCGCCCTGCAGATGTCCTCAAATGGGGCTCTGGAGACCCACGCCACCGTGATTACTGCACTCCTCGTGAAATGGGTTGTGATCCCCGAAGGAGGAGTCTGATCTGAGGCTTCATATGCTGTAGCAATGGACTGTCTCAGCCACCTGCCAATAGTCATAGAGGATACCCTGGCTCTCATGGTGGCGGGTTGGAATGGTGGCGGGTTGGAATGAGACAAATAGTACCTCAGATTTACGAAATGCTGTTGTGTGCCTGATATAAACACGCAGGGCCTGGTGGATGTTTAGCGGGTGCCAAAGACACTCCCCCTCATGAGAAGGCGCTGGGCAAAGTTTGGAAGGATGACCTCCTGTGCCCTATGGAAGGGAGAGTTGACCTTCGGGAGGAACATTGGATCCAATCGAAGGACCATCCTATCCTGGTGGAATACACACAAGTCTTTCTTTGATGACAGTGCCCCCAGTTCTGAGATGCACTTGGCCAAAGTTAAGGTGACCAGGAACGCAACCTTCAGAGACAGAAGCCGGAGATGAATTGTCCTTAGAGGCTCGAATGGAGGCCATGTCAAGGCTCTAAGAACCAAGGAAGGCCCCATGTGGGGAACCTATGGACCGTGGGCAGATGTAGGCTTGCCACTCCCCGTAGAAATCTCCTAACATTTGGGAGTTGTGACAGAGGGGTGGTACCTTCCACAGCGAGCACTGAGACAGTGCCCCCACCTGTCGCCAAAGGGTATTATGGGACAGGCCCTTGTCTAAGCCATTCTGTAGGAAGTTAAGGACCTGGGGAACAGAGGCTGAAAATGGTGATATGTTGAGAGAGGAGTACCATCTGACGAACGCCGACCACATGGAATTATAGACCCTCGTGGTCGACAGGCATCCCTCGGGGAGACATTTGTGTTCCTCAGGAAGCTCCGCTCAAGTGCCAAGCAGTCAAGTGGAGCCACTGAGAGTCCGGGCAGATTAAGATACCCTGGCACACCGAGATCTCCTCCTGAGGAATTCTCCATGGATTGGAGATGGCCATTTGGACTAGTTCTGCAAACCATGGTCATCTTGGCCAGTGCTGTGCTAACAGGATTATGTCTGCTCCTTCTGTTTCTACATTTCTCAGGGTCCCCGGAATCAGAGGGAGGGATGGAAAGGCATAGAGTGGAAAGGATGCCTTAGGGCATCCATCCCTTCTGCACTCCGAGTTGGAAACCTCGAGAAGAAACGTGGGAGCTGTGATTTGCCGGGGTTGCAAAAAGGCCCACCACCTGCATGCCGAACTGGAGACAAATTTTGTTAGAGTGCTGGATGGAGTTGCCACTCCCCATGGTCTATGGTTGTTCGGCTTAGCCAATCGGCCTGGTGGTTGGTTGTCCCCAAGATGTGCTCCACCACTATTGAAGACAAGTGTCTCTCTGCCCAGTTCCGAGCTTTAGCGCTTCTAGACAAAGGCTCCTGGAGTGTATGCCCCCAATGGTTCATGTTGGCCTTTGTGGCCACATTGTCCGTCAGGTGGAGGACATGCTGATCGATTAAGGAGTCCTGGAATTGACGAAGTGCCAGGGAAGCCACCTTCAGTTCCAGCCAGTTTATATTGTGGCGCAGGTCTGAGACTGTCCAGCCGCCTTGCGCCAGTTTGGATCCCATTAGAGTCCCCCAACCAAATAGGCTGGCATCCGTGGTGACTACGATTCTCTCTGGCTCTCTGAACTCAGATCCGCGTTTTAGAGCCGGCGAGAGCCACCACTGTAGAGACAGTCGCACGTCAGCTTCGAGCGAAATTGTCATCGGTGAATTGCTCATAAGTCTCTTCTGATATGGGATGAGAGACAATTGTAGAGTTGTTGCATGCAGGTGCACCCAGGAAGTTATCCTGATGCACAACATCATCTTGCCTAGGAGATGTGACAGATCCAAGATGGAAATGGACTGACTTGCGTGCATCTGTCGAACCAATGTCTGCAGACTGAAGCGCCGGTCTGGAGATAATAGGACTAGTCCTGCTGCTGAATCTATTACCGCTCCCAGATGAAGAATCTTGGTTGTGGGTGAGAGCTGACATTTTTGGAAGTTCACAGAAAACTCAAGTTTGTAGAGTCCGAATTGTGAGGTGGAGATCATGGGATGCCTGCGTACGTGCCTGAGCCTGTACAAGAATATCATCGAGGTAGCATTGGAGTCTCACGAGGGTGGAGCGTAGGTGAGCTGCCAATGATGCCAGGACTTTCGTGAATGTGCGTGGAGCTTAGGCTAGACTGAAGTGGAGAACACTGTACTAGTAGTGTGACCCCTTGTATGAGAGCCTTAGGTACTTGCCTCAGAGGATGTGATAGGATCTGAATGTGGAAGTATGCCTTTGTGAGGTCCACAGACGCCAAGTAATCCCTCTGTCTGATCCCCTGCAATATGGATCTCATGGAGGTCATTTTGAAGCACTTGTAGACCAAGTAGGAGTTCAGGCGTTTGAGGTCCAAGATCACCCTTCATTCCCTGAACTCTTTGGGACAACAAAGAGGTTGGAATAAAACCCCAACCCCTGTTCCACCGCTGGAACCGGTTCTATTGCCTGGATCTCCAGCAAGTGTTGAATGGTTAGATCCATTAGGCGGCACCTTTCCGGGTTCCTTGATGGGGGAAAGGTCCTGAAGAGATTCAGGGGAAGGGGGAGGAAATCTAACAGGATGCTGTCCTCACTGTCATTCTGACCCATGCATTTGTTGTGATTCTGTCCCAGTGATCTGCAAATTGTACTAGGCGGCCACCTAAGGGGAGACTTTGATTGGAGTCATTTCCCTTTGCGGAAGGGCTGGCTTCCCAGCCCTTGACCTTGAATCGATTCCTATCCTAGTAGTATGGGCGAGTATTTTGTCTGTCCAACCTTAGGGAAAGATATCTCTGGTGTTGGTAATCTGGCTCAGGAGCCCTCTATGAGGGCTTACGGTAGTAAGGGGCCAGTCATGTTTCAATGCATTTAACATTGGAAGGTAAGACCTTCTTCTTATCTTTATTCTCTATGAGAATCGGGTCTAGAGATTCATCAAATAGAGAAGTACCTGAATAAGGGGCATATGTCAAGTGCCACTCTGACTTATTGTCCGCCTGCCAGTTGCGCAGCCAGAGAAGGCGCCTAGATGCCACAGAAGACGATAAGGCATAGGATGCATATTTAATGGAGTCTAAACTTGCATCTGCGGAAAACTGCGTGGCAGCAATAATTTTAGTGATGTCCTGCAAGAGACGGTCATCATGGGCTGGTATGCGCTTTTGTAGCTGGTGGAACCACAATACCATAGTGCACTTGAAATAAAGACGCAGCTGCAGCCCATGCGGAGGCCTGGAAATTCTTACACAAAGTAAGTTTCGCTCTCTTGTCGTCTGGTTTTAACTTATCCACTACATCACCTGACAGTAAGGCTGAAGACATGGCCAAGGCAGCTAATGGAGCGTCCACGGCAGAGACTTGCAGTGCTTGGAGAAAGGATTGCTCCATATCATTGAAGCAGCTGTCATTATTCCCTGGATTGGGAAAGGCTGAGGGGCATGCCCACTGCTTCTTCACGACCTCTAGGACCAATAGAGGAACTGGGACTTCCTCCTTGTCCATTGAAGTATTGGAAAACATGGGGTCTCGTGGCTTGGAGGAGGCCGCAGGGGTTCCCTCTCCCAACTTAGTAGTTCTGCAAGCCTTATGGAATAAGAGCTTGAACATAGAGGGAACAGAGAGACGGGGAAAGACTGCAGGATCAAGGAGAGGTGCCTCCGCATCCTCAGATAATTCCATTTCCCGTTGGAACTCCACACCTGTCACGGACCCTCCACTAACCATAGAGGGGGAAGCCGGTCTAGAAGCCTCTCATGGCGGCACGAGGTGCTAGGCGCTTAGCCTGAGATCCCTGAGACCTTTTATCCTGGTGCGTTTTGTCCTCATGCTACCTCAAGCCAGTGGCTATACCCTTGGTGATGGATGAGGCAATAAACCTCCTACTGTTATCTGGGAGGATACCAGATCCTCTAAATCCTCCCCTGTGGGGCAGTGGTCAATTGGCCCTTGGGGCGCAAGATCAGTGACAGGGAGGAAATCTCTGGAAGTGCCTTCCAGGGCGTCCCCCATGACGTCCCTAATTGCACTCAGAGAGATAGAAGGTGATGGGGAAATTTCCATCCTGGGGTGCCTGTGAAGCCTTGGAGGAGGAGGAGGAGGAGGAGGAGGAGGAGGAGGAGGAGGAGGAGGAGGAGGAAGAGGAGGAGGAGGAGGAGGAGGAGGAGGAGGAGGAGGAGGAGAGGGAGAAGGGCTGAACTCCCTTGCTGGGGACCTGGCTCCCTGGTGCCTAATAGGTCTGGCTAGGGGCCTGGAGCGATGTAGAAGGTTAGGCCTGCTATGGGCTCCTACAGCCTGTCTGTCCCAGCTAATGGTTTCTCCAGAGCTCGCTGTCTGCATTGTTCATCTGGAGGGGCGCTGGGCAGTTAAAGGCTTAGAAGCAGCTGCCCTGGTACAGGGCCTGTCATTTTCCTCTGCCCCTGGTGCCTGATCCCTTGGGGAAGCTTGCCTAGCGACATCTCTGACTTCTGCCATCTTCCCCCACCCACGTGTCCTTAATTCGCTGCTTCGGCATCCCCGGGAGACCCATCTGCGGGAAGCTCTGTGGCTGCTACCTGCAATTGCTGCTTTAAAATGGCCAAAAAGCCTCGATGGTAAGTAAAAGTATTCGCCTTCTCAAAATAGCCAACAGATAATGAGAAATGACCTCCTTAAAATGGCTGCCACCTCGTGGCCTTCAGGGTCTCTCAAAATGGCCACCAACCTGTCAAATGGTTGCCGAAGCCGTCGGAATCTTCAAATGACTGCCGGCACCATCAGAGGCTTCGGAGCGGCACACTGTTGCTGCCACACCAGCCGAAAGTTGATACGAGGTAGCAGCCGCTCCCGTTGAGCTCAAACGGAGCCTGTCACCCCTGTCTTCCCAGGGACTGGACACTGCTCCAGGTGGTCTTTGGAGAGAAGACAAGATAGCTGAAATGGCCTTCCACACTGCTGAGAAGCAGCCTCAATTAGCACCACCATGATCAATTTGAAGAATTGCACTAGTCTGTATGGACAAAAGACTGAGAGGAAACTGGGAGAGTCAAGGGGAGGAAGAGGCGTATAAAAGAATTCCCCTCAGTCTTTGGATCAATCAGGTTTTGAAAATATCCTAAGCATAGCCCTTCCTGCATCACACACAAAAAGTTCAATTCTTTGGGAGTAACGGGTTCTCAATTTTTATGCATTCTTTAAAGTTAGATTTTATCTACCTTAATTCAAACCTGCAGTATAATGTACCATTTGGGCTAACGAGGTTACAAACAAATTAACACAATGGGTGTTTTAATAGTATATAAATACACAAATACTGTATATTGGATTTAACAGCAAACTCCAGCACCGTGGTGACGAATTTATGGCACGCGGATCCCTATCTGAGGAAATGTGAGGTTTTGGTCTATATCAGTTCCAGTTGATTTTCGGCCTTCCGGAGGCAGGGAGATGATTTTCACCCTTCCCAGACTTAGGAAAGCCTCCAGGGGCCTGTGGATGGCAAAAAATAGTCCCAACAAGCCTACTGGAAGTTCAGAAACAAACTTCCAGTAGGCCCATTGGGCCATTTCCTTTCCCCTCCCCAACCTTCAGAAGGCTTTTCTGAAGTCTGGGGAGGGCAAAAAACAGCCCAAAGGCTTACCAAAAGTCCGGAGGCTTCAGTAAGGCCTGTATGCATGCACAGGGAAAACGGGGGGGGGGGGGGAGTTGGGCATGCATGCATGGAGGGGAGGGTATTACATTATGGGTGTGGGTGTGCACGCATGCGCTATCACACGTGTGGGAGCACTTTTAGCACTCAAGCAGAAAAACATTCGCCATCACTGCTCTAGCACTTAAGTCAAGATAAGAATCCTTTATATTAGTTATTTTCATAGAAAGCATATGTGTATTTTAAATCCTTTTTACTAAAATGTGCTAGGCTTAAAAAAAAAATTCTGTAAGATTCATCAAGCTGAGAATGATTTGACTCTTTCTAAAAGAGATAGAAAATCTTGATCTTCCATGAACTCAATAAAAATTTCATGTACTTGTTACGCTCAATAATATGTTGATTATAATTATCTACATTGCTCAATAACTGTCTGTGAATAATGCAGGGGCACAAGTGACAGATATTTATTTTTTTGAATTTACATTTCAACCGACAAATCAAGATGATTATTTGGAGAGCCCCTCCCCCCCACCATACTACTAATTTTATCTCTCTCAAAAAAAGGTCTTAGTACTGTGTTTCCCCCAAAATAAGATAGGGTCTTATTTTCTTTTGACCCCCAAAATAAGTGATTGGCCTTATTTTCGATGAGGTTTTATTATTTTTGAGGTGCAAAAGGTAGCGAGAGTTGTCACATCATGGCTGCTGCTGTGTTGCAATATTTTGGGGAGGGCATATTTTGGGGTAGGTCTTATTCTAGCGCATGCGCTCAAAAGCCCGATTGGACTTGTTATCCAGGAAGGTCTTATTTTCAGGGAAACAGAGTAGATAGATGAGACTAAGAGAGAAAGATTGATCCAAATGTAGTCAGTAATCTGTATGCCCAATAAGGTTTAAACCTATGTCTCCGCCAATCTAATTCCAATATATGAACAGTAGTTCTGGAGTAAATAGATTCTATTAATAGATTTTATGTTTTAATTTTTTAATTTAATATTTCATTTTTTCGTATCCTTGGCAAGGTAACAATCAAGCCATAACCAACTTTTAGGCCAGGAGAGAAAAAATTATATTACTGACTTGTAAATTAACGCAGAAAGAATTATATGACTATCTCACCTCTTTTCAGAAAAGTAAAACAAAGATGCACCTAGGTAAAAACAAACTTGACTATCTTTGCAAAACTTCCAAATTATTTATACGCACTCACTTAAAACAGTATACTTGTCTTTTATAAAAATGCAATATAAGTCATAATAATGTTAAATATCCAAGTTCTAAAACTGACAAGTAAGAAACTCAAGCTGGCATCTTACTTACTCTATAATTATCCATTAAAACAGCCAACCAAGGTTTTATTGTCTTCATTATATCTTCAACCAAGTGCTCCTCAACCATAGAACCATCATGGAAGGTCAAATTTCCAACATGGATAGATTTTCTTATGTTTGGCAGTGATAATAGCTTTCCAAAATATTCATGATCTTCAGGCTCCTGTTATTAAAATGATAAGGAGGAATACATATAAAATTATTTCATCAAAGCTAGAAAATAAATTCATACAACTTACATGTTAGATGATTCTGCTTTCTTTCTTATAGCAGCAACTGTACTTAACACTGTATCTGTAAGAACTGAAACAATTGACCTTGCAGTTTCATGTTCATGTTTGAAATGATGAAACAATTTAGTATGTTCAGATCAATTAACTTCATAAGAAGAAAAAAGCCAGCAGTTTGTAAAAAGATATGATATTTGGTAATAAAAATGCAAGTTAATGTAAATATACTAAATCAGTTCTGATGTTGGAATATTACTTTACTAGTTGCTCTTTTAAATAAGAGTTGTATCTGCTGGACTAGATCCAACAGCCCGACTCATGCAGCATGCTGGATTTTTGCCCTCAGTATCTTAAACAAAACTTAACAATATGAAAAAAATCTAGGCAGGCAATCTAGCCAATAGCTTTGGACCACAGGTCTGGAAGAAAAAATATCTCTTCTTAAAAAGAATACATTTCTCAGAACAAGACAGAATAAGTTAGAATGCTGATGAAGAGAAAGAAACCTATGTTACTACAGCAGTAGCATTGCCTTCATTGACATCTTGACCTAATAAAAAACATAACTGGCTCTGAGGTCTTAAGGTTACCTCCAGATATAACATTTAGAGTTGAGGCCAAATAGCTCAGTTTTGGTTTAATCAGATCAGAGAATCTTGTTCCTCCGTCTGAGAATTCTTCAGGTGTTATTTTGCAAGAAAGCACAAATCAATGGAGGGCTGCAATAATTCTTCTGGAACTTCCTTATGGAACTCTGTCTCAACTCCACACAGGCTCTCTGTAACTCTATCAGAGTGACTATCATGTTCTTGGTCTCTTACTAATGCCCTTCTTCCCCAATGACTCAGTCTGACCAGTCAACCAGCCCTTGGCAGAGTCCTGATGGAGATAAACTTCTTTCATTTGAGAATTATGGAGGCCACTGTGCCTTCAGCACAGCAGAAATTTTGTAGTCTTCCCCAGATCTGTGCCTTGCAATAATCCTGTCTCTAAGTTTGGCAGGCAGTTCTTTTGACCTCATGGCTTTGGTCTTCTACAGTATGCGTTATCAACAGTGAAAACTTCTATAGTGTGTACCTTTCCAAATTATGTCTAATCAATTTAATTTACTACAGGTGGACTCCAATCAAGGTGTAAAAGTACATCATCAACACCCAAGAGAAATGGGAGGCACCTGAGCCAAATTTCAAGTGTTGGTGCAACGGGTCTGAACAGTTAAAGTCAATATGATATTTCAGTTTTTCTTTTTAATAAATTTACAAAAATTTCTAAAATTCTATTTTAACTTTGTCATAAGTTTGTCATAATGGGGTACTGAGTGTAGATTAATGAGAAAAAATGATTTTCAACAACTTTAGAATCAGGCTGCAGCATAACAAAAGTGAAGGGGGTCTGATTACTTTTTGAATGCACTGTACATTTTCAATATATCTGCCTTTTCTTATAAGTACTTACTTCGCACTTCAAGAAATTGAAATAGTTGCTACATCCTGTGACAGTATGAACATAAGGAGGACTTCCAGTTTTATCACCATTCAACAGAGTATCAAATACCTAATGAAGAAATTCATGCAAGTTCAACATGTTCATTTTCATTATTGAATATGTCAATTATTCACTGTTCTACAGTTCCCACAGCTAGAAAAGTTGGTAAAATATACTTGTACTAATAAATACTAAAAGAAAGATACCTCCTTGCCTCAAGATCCAAGTGAATACCATATTTAAAGTCATAAAAGAAAGCTATCCCAATCAAATGTCTCCAAAATAAGTTGAGAGGAAATGTCATTTTATTCCTTGGAAAAAATATGGTCTAAATGACCTGGGTCTCTCAGTCTGTACCAGCAAATATTTTTCTCCTCCTTATGTAAAGCAGCAGCTACTGCAGTTAATATTCCAGAAATTAAGCTTGCCTGCATGATATCAGCAAAAATCAGTGCAACAATTTTATTTTAAATAAACAGTTTTCTCTTCTCTTCTTTTAAGACGATTTTATAAAATATGGAAGATTCATTAGATTGCTGGAAATGCAAGATGCTGCAAAGTGGCTCATGTCAGTTAATTCTGTATGGTAACCATTTTTTTCCCCAAGTGTCTGAAAAAAATTAGAATACTTATTTGTGGATAGAAAAGATATGAAAAATATGTCCAAGCATCCTCACAACTTCCAAGATTATTTTTTTTTCCAATTTCTGGAGATACGAAAAAGCTTTAGGACATTCAGAAATCAGAATTAAGAAATTAAAGCAATTCATAAAAGAGATGCCTATGTAAACACACACTCAAGTGCTTAAGTTTGAAGGGAATCCAATGTAAACTTTAGAGGAACATTGGCGAATGACTTCTCTCCCTATTCGTTTTATTTTTGCTGCTGCTGCAATCAAGTTTGTGACCTCCATTTGATTTCCTTCTGACCCCTTACTCTGCTCAGATGGTTTTAATTGCTGAAAGCCATCATATGGGCCTCTATGACATACTTCAAAGGCTTCTTTCCATTTTCTCTGCTGGATGTATTGTTGTCCCAGATTAGTCTGATTCTGGACATATATCTTCTGCTTCTCATCTAACAAGCCAATTTGATATAAGAATTCTGCATAGCCTCCCAGCATCTGATCAAGAAAATGAACAATATTAGTCACGATTGTTTTCATTGTAAAAAGTAATTTAAAAGATTGATAAGAACATAACAAAATCAATACACTTTTGCTGAATTTTATACACAGGGCTAAAGTAAGCTAACACTATACATTGACACTGTAGTAAAATTTCAATGGCTTTTATGCAGCCATCTTGCTGGGATTGCACCAGAGGTGGTATTTAGCCGGTTTGGGCAAACTGTTAGTGGCAGCTGTGGGAGGCTCTGCCTACATGCCCCAACATAATGTGCAACCTTCTGCGCATGCACAGACCAGTTGTGGGATTCCAAATTTTTTACTACCAGTTCTGCGGGTGTGGCTTAGTGTGCGTGACGTGGCTTGGTAGATGACGTGGTGGATGTGGCAGGTGGGACTTGGGAGGCAGAGAATAGATGGGGGCTGAACCAGTCCGAGGTGGTATTTGCCAGTTCTCCAAACTACTTAAAATTTCCACTACCGGTTTTCCAGAGCTGGTCAGAAACTGCTGAATACCACCTCTGGTGGAGTATGCACTCATATTTGCGAATCAATAGGAAGGTAAGTGAATCCCACCACTGGGCTGCACCTAATTTCTAATCACATATTTAAGGTTAAAAGCATTTTCACTGACTGGGTACCAATCAGAATTATGTTCTTTTGGGGTCTGCAATTTCAGAATATAAAAAATATAGAAATCATACCACTTCAGGGTCACATAGACCATCCCCAATGGCAACACCTTTGAAGTTGATCTTTATATTTGCTGTAGGATTATTGCTATGAATATAATATCCAATGGCTGGCACATATTTTCCTGCATAAGACTAAAGATAATACAATGGTTGAATCATTAATATGTAGGGATTTTTAATACATTATCCAACTTAGATGACAATTGCTTATATTGTATCTAAAGTAGTAGGCTGATACCCTTAGTTAATTAAGAGTTTCAGATGTGGACAAATTTCAATATCTAGGCAATATCTGAACAGCATCACATTAGGTAAAACTGTTATTTTTGCTTACCACCATATCTTACCCTGTTTCCCTGAAAATAAGACCTCCCCAGATAACAAGTTCAATCGGACTTTTGAGCGTATGTGCTAAAAATAAGCCCTGTCCCAAAAATAAGCCCTCCTGGAAAATATTGCAACACAGCAGCAGCCATGAGGTGACCATGCTCACTGCCTCCTGTACCTCAAAAATAATAAGACCTCCCCAAAAATAAGGCCAAGCGTTTATTCCAGGGGCCAAAAGAAAATAAGACCCTCTCTATTTTTGGGGAAACATATTAAGCATTCACATGTTTCTTTGGAAATAAAAACACAAAATGATAATGTTCTATATTAAGAAATTCCTTTATGTCTTCTCTCTTAGTCAAGAGAAATTAAGTCAAGAGACATAAATTCCTTTATGTCTTCTCTGTTAGTCAATTGGTATCAACAGAAAATTATACATTTGTTTAACTAAAAAAAAGGAAATTCTGTTTATTTATTAGATTCACACCAAACCATTATTTGTACAACTCAGAGGCATAGAGAATGCTCTCTCCTCCTATTTTCCCTATTTGCGCAAAAGCAAATGATTGAGCCAGATTATCCAGCAATTTTGATGCCTAAAAGAGGACTAGAATTCATAGTTCCCCAGTTTCTATCCCAGCATTTTAACAATTAACCAAAATAGCGCTTTGTTCACTATAAGTCTGCAAAATAGTATAACTCAGAGAAAACATGTATATAATTTAACTTTTTAGTAATAATTTAAAGCAACTTTTTAATGTTTCAGAAATGAAAACAAGACGATTTTGGTCACTAGAGGCAAAGGGTGTCAAAAAAATCTCAGATTTATTATTTACATGTCCATCCTCTTTAACTGTTTCTGTTGGCAAAAATTAATTAAAAAAAAAAAACCTTTAAAGACAAAATCTGTCAGAGAACAAATATCCAGTAAAAACAGTACCTCTTGACTATAAAACATCATTTGTGAAAGATTACCAGCAACAACAAACTGAACAAAAGCATTGTTAGAGCTATTATACCCAATATATTGCTACGAATTTTATCTCAAATGTGGGAAAGTTGTTTTAAGAAGAAAAATATCAGCGGAGATATTTACAATATCAAAAAAAAAATCTATTTCTCTGGTGAATAGATAACCAAATGCAAGAACTTCTGGAGAAAGATGGTAAAACAACAAAGTTGCAAAACTGAATTTTAATTCTTTATGTTCAAACCAATGCTACAGGTTAAATTCAGAAGTCAAAATTAACCTCTGGCTGAAAAATCTGAAAAAAAGAAAAGAAAGAAAAGAACTTGGTTTTCAACCCCTGTTTTGTAAAACAAGAAACAGGGCTACTTACAATTCCCTTGCCTGATGTTTTATGGATCTATCTGTATTATTTTACAAAATTTAAATCTGAATTCCTGTATGCTCACATGTAAATAAGCTCCACAGCTCGGAATGTTAACAATAAGGGTAACTGGAAAAAATTACTGCCTTTCTTCTATTTGTTCTGAGCTATGGTAGTGCAAGTGATTAGAATGCAGTATTGCAGGCTAATTCTGCTGAATGCCAGCAATTTGGCAGTTTGAATATCACCAGCTCAAGGTTGAATCAGTTCGGTAAAAAGACTGTAAAGCGGTATATGCCATATTTTTGGAGTATAAGATGCACCGGAGTATAAGAAGCATCAAGGTTTTGAAGAGGCAAATAAAAAAAAAGTTTTTGAACTCTGCAGACCTCCCCAAAACGGCCAGTTTTTCGTGAAAACGGGCACTTTTTTTTCAAAAAAGGCAGGAATAGCCCTTAGGAGGCTTGTAGATGCTCCTGGGGGTGGGGGCCAAAAATGATCAAAAAATGGACCGTTTTTCACAAAAACAGACCCGTTTTTTGTCAAAAAATTTTGCCTGCATAGCCTTTAGGAGGCTTATAGAGTGCTCCTGGGGACTGGGGGGGGGGAGAGGCAAAATTGAGCAAAAAATGGCCTGTTTTTTGCTCATTTCTGCCCTCTTCAGCCACCAGGAGCTCTCTGAAAGCCTCACACAGGCTCTGCACAGCCATTTTGGTGAAGGGGGCGGGGTTTCAGGAGGTAAAAAATGCTGTATTCAGTGTATAAGACACATCCAGATTTTCAGCCTCTTTTCTGAAGGAAAAAGGTGCATCTTATACTCTGGAAAATACGGTAAGTCTAAGTAATATTTAACTTTCTTGCAGGAAAATTGATTATCCTCTCAAAAAGCAAGCTTAGAAAGTTTCAATTGAGCTTCCAATACTAAAGGAACTTACATTAGAGCTGATAAATCAGTGCCATTCAATAAGAGTTTAATTATTTTGCTTTGCAAGTTCAATTCATTATATACCCTTTATCAATTCTGCTTGCATGATTGCATAATGATATCGCATTTACAATTAGAATCAAATATATTGTTCCAAATGTTATCTCATTTTGAAATAATTTTTTCTGAGTGATCAAATTATCTGTCTAGAACTCTTGCTGTTTACTGTATCAGCAATTCTATTAATTAATAGAAGTTTTATTTCTTCTTTAACATATTCATACAAACAGTTAAGATAAAAACATATTCCTTAATAGAATATGTTTGTATGTAAAATAAAAAATTACTCACAAATTGACAAATGTTTAAGCAAACTTACTTCTCCTGTTGCATAGAAGTCATTTTTCTGATAATCAGGAAAAAGCTGGAAAAACTGAACAATCGCACTGAAAATGCAAATATAATATCAATTAATACACTGAGACACTGTAGTATAAGCTTATAGCTCACTTTTTGTCACTGGAGGAAGCCAGATTTGCTTAATGACTACACAGTTCATTTAACATCTGCAGTGGTTCACTTTATAGTCATGATGAAAAATTGGGCATGACTCACTTAATAATCACCCAGTCTTAGGATTAGACATTCAGGTCCCAATTTTTGTCATAAGTCAGGACTAGCTGTAAATATTAAACATATGCAACTCATTCAAAGAGATCATTTACAACTGTGCAAAGCACCACTCCTTAAAATTAAAAGAAGTCATGCAATTCTTCCATATCATAAAGAAGTATTGCATGACTGCTTTGAAATCTGTCCTTGGCTGTCTGTGTGTATTTAACACACAGTGAGATAATCCTGCACAGCTGCTCCAACAGATGCACACATGCATACATGGACAAGCAGGGATACATGGATGTCTGGAAACAGTGAAGAAGCCTTATAAAAGACAGCTGCTTTAATACTTCAAAGATTGCTGCAAACGCTTTGCTCAGCTCTAGTAAATAGTCTAAATCTCTACAAAAAGCTGTGCAGGACTTATTGTTGTACTTACTTTTATGGGGGGGGGGGAGAAATTCAGCTTTAACTTACCTATACAAATCTCTTCCTACATCATCTTCATTTTTTGCATATCCTTTCGGATCATCTGTAAAACTGAAGCCAGTTCCAACCTGATAGTTAAAGAGAACATGTGAGGAACAAAGAATTCAGTTTTTTGCTGTTTTCCACATCAAATAAAATGTAACAGTTTCTCCTACAGCTATAAATTGTTTTACTCTGCACTTAAGTCTATATTCATGTCTATTCAGAAGTCAATTTCATTAATTTCACAAAAACTAATGGGCAAATTTGTAAATTAGTAAATTGTCTGGATATTTGTATATCTGTTTATATTGTAAGCCACTCAGAGTTGCCTTGAACTGAGAAATAGATAGCAAATAAATTTAATGATAAAAGTATAGTAGTAATATAGTAGTAGTAGTAGTAGTAGTAGTAGTAGTAGTAGTAGTAGTAGACGATGAGGAGGAGGAGGAGGAGGAAGAAGAGAAAGAGGAGGAGGAGGAGGAGGAGGAGGAGGAGGAGGAGGAGGAGGAGGAGGAGGAGGAGGAGGAGGAGGAGGAGGAATGTAAGATTTCAGATTAGAAAATTTGGATTTCCACCTTCCTCTTTTTTTCAGGCATAACTTATGTGAGTCTTTTTTATGTAGTAGTAATAAAATGTTTAGTTGTTGATTGGAGTGTTGGTTTTTGGCTATTAAGTCATTGGCTGTTGTTTCCTTTTACTATCAAGTCCTTTGCTCCTAAGTACCTGATAAGCTGATGGTAAATCAGCGCTACTGATAGAAACACTCATCTAAAGGTACTATAATATGGGTGCACCTGCCTACCAATACCATGCTGCTATTCATACTATAAAGAATTGATGTTCAAAATATTAAATGTATTTAATATTTTAAATAAAATATTATTCATTCTTAACTTACTGGATTGTCAATATACAGCATGGAGAACTTAGAGGTCCAAGGAAACTTTCTTTCAGTCACTATTAAAGCAAGCAAACCAGAATATGATTTCAGCTACCATCAATGTACCAAACTGTAGAAATCTGAGATGAATTCGGTGTACCAAAATACATTTTGGATATGTCGCCTCCCCCTGCACCCCAGATAAATAAATAAAAACTAATAATAATATTTCCAAGTACTGTATTATACAACTTGGGCTCTGGATTCCTGTCCAATGTTTTTATTATTATCAAACTGACAGGCAGATTCAAGTTTTGTAACAGTGAATTGTAACCATATTTCATCTCAAACACAAGTACCAGTTTTGTATCAACAAGTATACACTTCCTTACTTACACTTGTTCAGAATAGGAAAGCTATGTTCTGCTGTTAAATACACTTTACTTAACAACAGAATTACAATTAAAATTTGGGGGAAAATGAATTGTAAAAAATGAATATTCAGAAATAAAAATATGTGTTTATACTCCCATGTATTACATTAGAAACAAATGAAATACTTGCAAGAGAGGTTCTTCTGAACAACATATGGTCCATGTTCAACAAAGAGGCCAAACATAGATGTTCCTCCAGGTCCACCTTGGAGCCAAAGTAAGACAGGAGCCTTTTCTGGCTGAAACTGAAACCATAAGAACAAATTGGAACTATTGTTGGATACACTGAAATAATGCATTTATTTTAACAGATAAGAAAACTATCACAGTTTTATTATATTCTAGTTGGTTTTCCATAAGGTTGTTGTCAAACTCAATATGTATTATGACTCCCATGGATGCTTCCCTAGATACCTCTCTAAATGTCACTTCAAGGACGTTGAAACAATTTCAGGCACCTCTGGAAGGGAAATGACTCAAAGCAGCTGAGAGAGATTTGGCTGAAGAACAGCTGCAACAGGACTGCCCAGAGCCTTCGGGTGGTAAAAGCACACAATTACCGCAACTCAATGATGAGAAAGAAGAACTGCTTTCTGCACTTGATAACGTGTGAGGAGAAAGCCTCACTCTTCTTAATGTGCTGCACCAGAAGCTAGCTATTTAAGAGAAAGCTTAAGAGAAAGAAGGACTAGGGGAGACATGATAGCATTATTCCAATATCTCAGAGGTTGCCACAAAGAAGAGGGAGTCAAACTATTCTCCAAAGCACCTGAGGGTAGAACAAGAAGCAATGGGTGGAAACTAATCAAGGAGAGAAGCAACTTAGAACTGAGGAGAAATTTCCTGACAGTGAGAACAATTAATCAGTGGAACAGCTTGCCTCCAGAAGTTGTGAATGCCCCAACACTGGAAGTCTTTAAGAAGATGTTGGATAGCTATTTGTCTGAAACGGTATAGGGTTTCCTGCCTAGGCAGGGGGTTGGACTAGAAGACCTCCAAGGTCCCTTCCAACTCTACTATTGTATTGTATTGTAAGACAGCAGGGAGGTGATGCTGGGAACAATGTGTTCATTATCTAGCTCTGTATTTCTGGTTGTTATGATTCTTGCCTTGCCTTGGAATGACATTGTGCCTTGACATAGATCGTGCCTTGTGAATTTTGGATTTTTCTTGCCTTGTGAACCCTCTGTTATTGTGGATTTAATTTTGCCTGGTGGGTTTATTTTGATTGGGAAATTTTAAAGTACTCATAGACTCATGGCTATTGCTCTGTTGTCTGCTTGTGGATGGAATTAATTGGCACAGTTCTGGGTTTTTTGTGAAGGGATTTGCTGGGGAATATTAATAACCGCACTAAACCACTGATATGTGTGTGTGTGTGTGTGTGTGAGAGAGAGAGAGAGAGAGAGAGAGAGAGAGAGATAGACAGACAGACAGAGAACATGGGGGGACGGAGAGGGAGAGAGAGAGAGAACAGCACAATATGAGGGGTTTGGGCTACCATTTGGCTACCATTCTGAAATCAATATGTACTAGATTTTTCAATATCAACTTATTAATCAACTTGCTCAAACACCATGTTGAGACAGAAATAAATTTCCATCCAATTTAATCATGTCAGCTATTGATAAATATCAATCATTTTTTATTATGGTCACAGATCAGCATTACAAATAAAAGCCATAAAACCAATATAATAGTAAAAAATTAAAATTAAAGTCAGATAAAGTAAGACATTACAATTGGTAGTGGATTATCAGTGAACAATTTGAGTCTGCCTAATTTAGGATACAACGTAATAGACTGGCTACATTCAGAGAAACTACTTTGTAGTGATCTGATAACAATAGTTGTACGTAAAAGATTAGTATTTCCTATATATTTTATTAGGTGAGGTGTAAATTGAATTCATAAGTCCTTATAGAAAATGCAGTATACCAGGATGTAAGCAGTAGTTTCAATGGCCCCAGTCCACACGGTTCGTGTGCTTTTTTTTTGTTTTTTGTTTTTGTTTTGAATTAGCCCACCAAAACTGCTGTGGGAAGTATAAGTATAATCTTTATTGTCATTGTACTTAAATACAATGAAATTGGTGCATTGCAGCATGCTAAAGTTAGCATTTTGAGGATATAAATATAAATATTTCACTGGGATTTGACAGATTTAAAAAAAAATATTGGGAAGAGTAGTGTCCTGAATATTTTCCTAAGGGCTATACAAGTCGCCTACAGATATAATAATGTCGGAACCAGGAACTCATGTTATCCATTAAGTGTTAAGTAAAAAGGTAAAGGTTCCCCTCACACATATGTGCTAGTCATTCCCGACTCTAGGGAGTAATGCGCATCTCCATTTCAAAGCCGAAGAGCCAGTACTGTTCAAAGACGTCTCCGTGGTCATGTGGCCAGCATGACTAAACACCAAAGGCACACTGAACACTGTTACTTTCCCACCAAAGGTAGTTCCTATTTTTCTATTTGCATTTTTATGTGCTTTCGAACTGCTAGTTTGGCAGAAGCTGGGACAAGTAACGGGAGCTGACTCTGTTACGCGGCGCTAGGGATTTGGACTGCCGAAGCTGCCGACCTTTCTGATTGACAAGCTCAGCATCTTAACCACTGAGCCACGGCGTCCCAGCCACTAAGTGATACATATCTTAAAATGAAGCTAGGTTACTCGGCATATCTTTTAAACTACAGTTATTATAATTCCACACTAGCTGTATAATATCACTTACCTTTTTAAAAATCCTCTAAAAAAAGTAACCAAAAAAAAGGATTTTGCCAAGGTTCTATTTCCTTGAATGAGTATAAAGAAAAGTGCCTTGTTATCTTCTTAAGAAGTGATCTAGTCTCTAATTGTAATAAAGGAACTAACTTTTTATCAAATGTTTATGTATGCTTATGCTCAGACGCAGAAATACGTCAAAACAATACTCTGTCTGTGTCAATCGTTCGTTTATAAAATTCCCAATGGAAACAGTTGGTCTGTGTTTGCCTACTTTTAGGTAGGCTGTAAATCCTGCTTTGTTTAGGCTAGTGTTTGATAGGTTTGAGGTAGTATCCTACTCTCTAAATGTTTCAACATGAGTTGCCCTATTCTTAATTTGATTGTTTTGATAAGGAAATGTTTTTACAGCTGCACAAAGCCAGAAGGAACCTTTTGGACAGAAAGATTTATAAATATTTTTTAAAAAATCAAACACCTGCACAGTCTTTAATTGTTGATATTCAGAGAAAAAGAAAGTTGCAAATTTTATAATAAGAGAAAAGAGACAGAAAATTATACATCTATGTCCCTAAATGCACATAGAACAGATCTAGATTATCTGAAACTCTATTACGAAACTCTAGTCTAGACTAACAAAATCTGCTCATGGGTAAACTACCATAATAGAATGACATGTTAACTCCAAAACAATGTCTCCCCCAGGATTTCTATATATTGCAATCTGAAGATAAAAATAATAAAACCTTGAGCAATTTCAGGGGTACTTATTTCATTATTCTTTTTTCATGATTACCTGAGTAAGCCCTGGGGGGGAAAGGGCGTTGGTACTTACCTGTTACGCCTCTTCTAACAAGGTCCATGCATGCGTTGACACTATCCGCTCTCTGATTGGACTGAGTCTCATTAATAATTAATTAATATCTTTTATAACCCGCCCTTGTGGGTAGCTCCACCCAGCTTTTGGCGAAAACATACACAGACTCTGCGTGTTATCCAAAAAACCAAAAACTTTAGTAACAAATAAATGCAAACCTTTTAGTAAATCACATCAAGTTCAATCATAGATGCTTATATACAGTCAAACAGTAACCCCTTGTACATGGTGATGAGGACCAATCGCTTGAGGGGGGCCTGGAGGTTATCTCCACCTTATTAGAAGAGGTGTATCAGGTAAGTACCAACGCCCTTTCTCAATAGAGGTGGAGATAGCATCAATGCATGGGACATACCTAAGCTATACTGTCCCCCATGGGAGGGAGTAAGACTGGTCCGAATCATCTGTCAGAATGGACCTATTGCAAAACCCTACGGACAAATGCTGTGTCTGCTGATGCTAATTTATCTGGTTTATAATTATTTATAAAGGGTGAAGGCGACGCCCATGAGGCCGCCCTGCAAATCTCCTCTAGGGAAGCTTGCATAGCCCAAGCAGCAATGGTGGCTGCGCTCCTTGTCAAATGAGCGGTGACACCCCTAGGAGCAGACTTCTGATTAGATTCATATGCCATAGCTATACATTTTATAACTCATCTGCCTATTGTAGACACTGATACTTTCTGCCCCAGTAATGTGGGCTGGAAAGAGACGAAGAGGGCCTCCAATCGTCGGAATTCCGACATCCGGTGGATGTAGATTTTTAGAGCATGGCGAACATCGAGCTTATGCCACTGTTCTTCTAATGGCCGGGTTGGGGATGGACAGAAATTTGGTAGGACAACCTCTTGTGCTCAACGGTACCATGATCTAACCTTGGGTGCAAAGGAGGGATCTAATCTGAGCACCACACAGTCCCCATGGAAGGTACACAAGTCCTCTGTAACAGACAGGGCATGTAGTTCTGAAATCCTCCTGGCGGAGGTGATGGCTACCAGGAAAGATACCTTCCAGGTGAGGAATTGCAGTGGAATAGTGCAGAGGGGCTCGAATGTTGGTTTCGTGAGAGCCGTGAGCACCTTTGGCAAATCCCAAGTGGGGTACGTGTAAACTGCAGGTGGCCTGAGACTGGTCATTCCTTTTAAGAATCTCTGTACAGTGGGGTGGGGTGTGATAGGGGTTGAACCCCTCCCCAGGTTAATATAATAGCCAGAACTGCCACCTGCCTTTTGATTGTATTGGGGGACAAACCCTTTTCCAAACCATCCTGGAGGAACTCCAGGACTTGAGGGACAGATGAGGAGGTAGGAACCATAGTCTTGATTGAGCACTAGGTGCAGAAAGTCTGCCAGGTAGCATTATAAATACGGTCTGTGGAAGGCTTCTAGAGGCCTATATTGTGTCTATGACCCTGGAGGAGAAGTTGTCATGTCTTAAAGCGGCCCGCTCAATTGCTGTCAGCTGGAGCCATTGAGGGACACCCAGTCCGACGGGGTCTCTCCACGGACAATGTTCATAAGTGCACAAACCATGGCCGACATGGCTAGTGTGGGGCAAAGAGGATGACCTCTGCCCTGATGGAGATGACCTTGCGGATGACTCTGGCTATCAGTGGGATTGGTGGAAAAGCATTTAGGAGCCCTCGAGGCTAAGGACAACAAAGAGTGTCCACTCCCTGACTTCCGGTTCTGGCTACTGATCACGACGGGCAGGCTCTGCTCGCCCCGCGCTCTTCTGGTGGGCCCCCCACCGCTTGGGGGGCACAGGATGCCCCTTAGAGGCTCCTGCCAAAGGGGCGGCGTAGCGGGGGATCCCCTGAGTCGGCAGCAGCCGGGGGCCCCCTGCATCGCCCTAGGCACCGGGAGGCATGATGGGGAGGCGCTGTGGCGTCTTCGTGAGGAGGCAGCTGGAAGAACGTGCTATTTGAAGGACGCGGTTGCTGTGTGGTGAGGTGGAAACTTCCCCCCGTTCCCTTGTGTGTTGGAAAGAAAAAAAACCTGCCAGCTGCTTTTAAAATCGCTTTCAACTCGGCTAGTGAAGCGTGACTGGAGGGAGGGGGATTCCCCCCCCCCTCGGACAGGTGGCTATAAACTTTTTTGCTCTCGGCCTAGAAGAGGAGGAAGGGAGAGAGCCAACCAATGATTTCACGCTCATAATGGAGGCGGATTTTGAACTTTAACTTTATAAATGAGGTGATGATCTGAAAATTTTGGAAACTTTCTAAACTTTCTGTTATGCCTCTTAATTCCGAAGCTGGCAAGGCAAGATGGCACACTTCCGTTGTCTTTATAAACATTGAAATTTGACTCCACCTATAGAGGTTCAGGCTTCCTGTCTTTGTCTCCGTGACACTCAGACAAATTTCTTGTTGAATTGGATTCCCTTGGAACAAAGGACTCTATCACTCTATTGCCAGAAGTAATTAGAACAATTTCCCCTCTGCTTGGACTCTTAGTCTCCTGATCTCTCTTGGCAGTTTCCCTCAACTTCCTCTCTGTATTGACTTTGAACTTTTACTGCTCAACATAATGCCACCTAAAAGACCACCCCCGGGGAAGCCGGGCTTCGCTGTCTCCGCCCCGACATCTACAGTATCCAGTCCGAGCGGACAACAGACTTTAACATCTTTGATGCAGCCCAAACCTGCTGAGATGGATTTTCAACAGATGTTCCAACAAATCTTAAAGGGACAGGAAGACATAAAAAGTGAACTAAAGGAAATGAGAGAGCAGCTTAAACAGGACCAAGACCAGACAAGTAAAAACACACAGAGACTGGATCTTTTGGAGGGAGGGACGGCTGAGATGAGGGGGGAGATGAAAGGGGTGCAGAAGGGGAACCAAGAGATTGAGATCCACCAAATGAAAACAGAATTTGAAAGAATGTCCTTTTTCCTTAGGTTCCAAAATGTAGTTGAGGCAGATGATGAAGATTTAAGGAACATCATGACAAACATCTTGGCTGAATACATTCAAAAAGAAAAACAACAGATGGGGTGGGAATTGGATCTGGTTTATAGAGTAAATTCAGCATATGCTAGAACACATAACGTACCCAGGGAGGTACATATTAAATTTCTCAGAAAGACCACAAGAGATGAGATTCTGAGTGCACAAAGGGGGCAAGTGTTGAAATATCAAGATAGAGAAATAACCATTCTGAAACAGATCCCCAAGAAAGTGAGAGAGAAAAGAAAAAACTATTCGCAATTAGCGAAGAAGCTATACCAGAAGGGGGTGTGGTTCAGATGGCTGATGCCTGAAGGTATGTTAATATTCTGGGAGGACACAAGAGTTAGAATTAATACAACCATAGAGGCTCAGGCCTTTATGGAAAAAAATAAAGCACTCCTAGATAAATTTGATGATCCTACACCAGACATACAAGACACGGGAGGGGCCGGAGCCCTGCTGCCGGGGGGAGAAGGGGCAAAATCAAGAAAACTCAGATCACAAACATGAATAAGGAAATCGGTTTGATATAAATTGATTAAAATTATTATCTGAATTTACATGCTGACAAATTATCATTATTTAGTATTGAATTATTTGTTTAAATGAATACTATGGGTACGGGGGGCGGGGACACCTTCTACATATTGTAACTGCCAAAATTTGTAACCCATTCCAATACCCCTTTCCTTTTTATTTCCTAAAAAACCAATAAAATTTTCTTTTTTAAAAAAAAAGAGTGTCCACTCCCTCTGCTCCTGGCATGTAGAACCTCGTAAAGTATCTGGGCAGCTGGGCATTGTCTGGGGAAGCAAACAGGTCCATAACCGGAACCCCAAAGCACTGTGTGACCTCCTGGAAGAGACAAGGGTGCAATCTCCATTCTGCTTGGTCAACTGTGGCCTGACAAATCCAATCGGCTCAAACATTTTCCACCCCCAAGATATGTTCAGCCGAAATAGAAAAGAGGTGGTCCTCTGCCCAGCAGCCCAGGGCACTACCTTTCCTCATGAGTTGTCTTGATCTGGTTCCCCCTTGCCTGTTCACATGTGCCTTAACAGTCATATTATCAGTTAGAGTTAAGACATGTTTTTCTCTGATGGAGTGGGAGAATATCTGGAAGCACATGGCTCTGAGCTCTAGCAAATTTATGCTCTGGGCTGCCTCCTCTGGACGCCATTGGCTCTGTGCTATCTGTATCCCCAGATGCGCCCCCAGCTATGGATAATGGCATCCGTGGTAATGGTAACCCTGTTATCCACTTTAAAATGGCATCCCTTAGTGATGGCCAGGGATCTCCACCATTGGAAGGACTTACGAACCTCCTTTGATATGCTCGCCTTCACCAGAGATGTGCTGTTCACTTCTTTTGAAACGCAGAAGGAACTATTGCAGATCCCTGGTGTGCAGACGGGCCCGGTGTACAATTGCGATGGCTAACGCCATCTTTCCTAGCAGCTTTGATAGTGTGGCTAATGAAACCTTAGTCTCTTTTTCCACTTGGGAAACCAGCTGCCGGAGGCTGTCCAGCTTCTCCTCGGAGAGAAATACCTGTCCTGCCCCATGTTGATTCAAGCCCCCAGGTGAAGAATCCTGGTGGTGGGGCTGAAGTGGCTCTTAGCTGTATTTACTGAGAATCCATGAGCCTGAAGTATTTGTAGTGTAATGGAGATGTTGTGCTTGGCTCCCTCGTGCGAGACTGACTGTATTAAAATGTCACCAAGATAGCATTGTACCCGGACAGGTATGGTTCTCAGGTGGCCCACCAGTGCTGCCAAAATCTTAGTAAATGCACAGGGAGCCAAGGAAAGGCCGAAGGGCAAAGACCTGTATTGTCATTACAATTTCCATAACAAAACCGCAAAAACTGGCAGTGACCCTGGAGGATAGGTACGTGCAAGTACGCCTATGTTAAATCAGCTGAAGTGAGAAATTCGAATTGTCTCACCCCTTCCAATATAGTTTGCAAAGAATGCATTTTAAAGCTTTTATAACGAACATATCTATTAACCCTTTAAAAATCTAAACATCATTTATGCCGCAGTTCTGTCTGCCACTGCTGTAGCCAAAGAAGTCTGCGGGAAGCCACGGAAGAAGCCATAGCCTGAGATGCAAATCTCATGGCACTGAGGGTAGTGTCTGAGGAGAATTGCACCGCAGCCACAATCTTATTCAGGTCCTGGTGCGCCCTGGAATCATTGGCTGGGAGCCTATTCTGGAGCTGTTGCAGCCAGAAGAGGCTGGACCTGGAAAAAAAGGAGGTGGCAGTTGAGGCCCAAACCACCCAGGCCTCCGCCTGATGTCCTCTATGCAAGGTCTGGTCGGCTCTCTTGTCCGCAGGCTTGAGGATCTCCTCCTGCGAGCCTGGCATTCTCGTGTTCATGTACAAAGCTGCGATGGGGGCATCTACGGTGGGCCATTGCCGAATTTTATCGAGGTCTTGCACCACATTGTAAAACCCACCTATCATTGGAGGAGGGCACAGAGCCTGATGTAGGTACTGAACATCGCCTCTGCACCATGTTGGTAAACAGCTGAGGCGCAGGAATGGTCTCCATCTCCAATTTATGCTCAGTAAATAGAGTGCTGGCAGATGGGCCTTGTGTCGGAGCCGTGGAAACCTCTATCTGCCCCTCAAGTTCGGATGCAGCCTTGGCCTTGCATAACAATGGCTTAAATAAGGTAGAGGGGAAAGTCCCACACAGGTAGGTTTGTCTGGGACCGCGCCCTCGTCTTCTGACAATTCCGCCTCTCTGATTTCCCCTTCCTTAGAGACAGGGGACTGACTGTGGTGGAAGAGAACCAGGGACCTGTCCCCAACCAAGGCCAGGCTGATCTGTACCTGGAGGAGACCCTGAGGGGCCATTAAGCGTGCTGCTTGAGCCCGTTCCTACATACCAGCCGCAATGCCCTGCTTGATGGCCTCTGCAATTATGTCTTGGAAATTTGGAGCCATGGCCAGCATCTGCCATTCAGGACGGAGGTCTGCTGCGGTGGGCATAAAAGAAGCCTCAACAACTCTGCCCTGTGTTTGCGACCCTCTGGAGCTGTGAGAACCTGTGACGCGTCGGCCATGTTGACAGGCAGCATCGGGCTGAATGGGCCAGAAATTGTTTCTAAGCATAGGGGGGACTGGTGACTGGGGCTAGAGTTTCCTGGCTGGGATCACTCAGCCTTGGAGGAAGAGGAGGAGGAGTGGTGCGAAAGGCTAGCCTTCTCCTGGGGTTTGGGCATCTTTGTGGCCAATTTTGAGGCCTTTTTATATTTAGAGCTCTTACTAGTAGCCCTGGAGCCCTTGCTGTGGGGTCTGGCCGTTCTGCCCCCTTGGGAAGTGAAAGGTAATGCTGGAGAAAGCAGGGCCTGTACTATGGCCAATAAATCAGGTTCTGCATCCTGGCTGTGCCTATCAGTCTCTGGGAACGGCACAGCCATGCTACTTTCCGCCATCTTGAATCCTTGGAAGAACGCCGCTCCCCAAATGGTGTCCGTATTATTACCCCAGTTAATTGGCCTGCAAAATGGTGTTCACACCTTTTTTGTTGTTCCGGGCAGCACTAGAGCGATTGGGCAGCAGGAACAAATCAGGTCAGCGTGCTGTCAATTGCCAGCCAAACGGTCCCTCCCAGGATTCAGTCTCGTCGCTGTGGTTAAAGACGAAAGGGAGCTCTAAAGTCAATTCAGGCTTTTGCGCTGTAATCCACTGGCTAAACGAGCTCTCCCAGGCTTCAAATATCACCGCAGCTGTCAAAGCCGACTGCGCCGCCGCCACTCCTCTTTCTAGTGTCGGGCGGCTCTGAAGTGGCTCTATGGAAGGAAGCTCGGACTCAGCAGCCTCGTGGCTAAAGCCACAAACTCAGCTGTCCACAGCAGGTGGAGGCTTCAGCGAGATACTTTGCCACTGACAGCTGAGCAAGGAGGCAGGTGTGACAAATTTAACAGTCCTGGTGCTGGAAGACTATCAGAGCCCGTCGAACCCCTCCACCTGCAGGCTTGAGGCACGTTGGTGCCTCAGGGAGAGAGTTCTTGTGGGCCCAAGGCCTCTGTGCCCTTGTAACTGGCCCCACTCTTCTTGTATTAATATCAACAGTACTCACACCAGAGTAGATTCAAAGTCCAGAATCCGGAATTAATTTAGATTAATCAATTAGCCAATTCAGTCAGAATAAACCAATTGTAAGAGAGAGAGAGATGGATAACACATCTATCCTTCAGAATGGATTGAGTCGAAAGCTGGGTGGAGCTACCCACAAGGGCGGATTATAAAGGATATTAATTAATTATTAATCAAACTCAGTCCAATCAGAGAGCGGACAGTGTCAGACCATGCATGGATGCTATCTCCACCTCTATTCAGAAAGAACGTTGGTCTTACCTGAACGTCTTTTTCGGGAGAGTGGAGGGAGGGGTCACTGAAGGGTTATTACAGCCTGATTGGTCCATTTGACTGAGAGAAAACTTCTTAGCCTTCGGCTTCTCCCGTTGGCTCCCAGTTTCCGCGATGTCAGGTCAGCGTCTGCATGATGTAAGAAGACAAGGGAAAGCCGCCCCGGGCCACCCGATCCTACCCCTCCCAGACCCTGTCTATCTAACTAGGGTGGGAGAGTGACCCCTCCCTCCACTCTCCCGAAAAAGACGTTCAGGTAAGACCAACGTTCTTTTTCCAGTAGAGTGGAGGGAGGGGTCACTGAAGGGACATACCCACGCTACGTCCCAGGGAGGGGAGACTGGGTCTCAGGGGGAGGATCGGCCACCACCCGCTGGAGAACCCTCCGCCCAAAGGATGCCTCAGCCGAGGCATAAGAGTCTAGGCGATAGTGTTTTATGAAAGGAGTGGGGGAGGCCCAGGTGGCCGCGCGACAGATGTCCTCGAAGGGCGCCCTTGTGGCCCAGGCCGCTGAGGAGGCCGCACTGCGAGTAGAGTGGGCCGTAATCCCCGACGGGGGAGATTACCTGAGGCTCCATAGGCCTCAACGATGGCCAACCTGATCCACCTCCCAATAGTGGAAGACGAGACCTTCTTGCCTAGGGAACCTGGGTGAAACGAGACAAACAACGCCTCGGATTTACGAATGCCCTCCGTCCGTTTCAGATAAATACGGAGGGCCCTGCGTACATCCAATCGATGCCACGCCTGTTCTCTCTCCCTTGTTGGATTGGGGCAAAAATTAGGTAGGACAATTTCCTGGGCCCTATGAAACAGGGTATTGACCTTCGGAATGAACGAAGGGTCTAAACGCAATACCACCCTGTCCTGGTGAATCATGCAAAGGTCGCTTCTAACAGAAAGGGCCCCCAACTCAGAGATACGCCTGGCCGATGTAATGGCCACTAAAAACACTACCTTCAGTGATAGGAGGCGCATGTGGACCGACCTGAGCGGTTCAAAGGGAGACCCCGTCAGTGCCTTCAGGACGATGGTAAGGTCCCATGTAGGGAATCTATGGACCGGAGGCGGACGGATGTTGGCCGCCCCTTTAAGAAACCTCTTCACCAACGGAGAGCGAGAGAGGGTAGAGGGACCCTCCCCTCCCAATATAGTGGATAAGGCCGCTACCTGTCGCTTGAGAGTATTATGGGACAACCCATCCTCTAATCCTTTTTGAAGAAATTCTAGAACGTCTGGAACCGTGGCCCTGGCTGGATCCACCCCCCTGGGGCTACACCACTTCGCGAAGGCCGACCAGGTGGCGTTATAGATTCTCACTGTGGACGGTTTCCTAGCTGCCTCTAAGGTGGCTATGACCCCCGATGACAGCTTCCTCCGTTTCAGCAATCCCCTCTCAAGAGCCACGCGGTCAGATGCAGCCACTGCGGCTCTGGGTGAACTAAGACCCCCTGATACAAGACTACCTCTTCCGGTGGGATTCTCCAGGGATCTACGACCGAGAGCTGGACTAGGTCCGCAAACCATGGTCTCCTCGGCCAATATGGGGCTAACAGAATGACGGATGCCCTCTCTGTGACTACCTTCCGAATGGTTCTGGGAATGAGGGGAAGGGGAGGGAAGGCGTAGAGGAGACCCGGAGGCCACCGGGTCCTGAGAGCATCCGCTCCTTCTGCAGCTGGGGTCTTGAATCTGGTGAAAAATCTCGGCAGCTGCGTGTTGCTGGGGGAGGCAAACAGGTCCACAAGGGGGTTGCCGAACCTGAGGCAGATCCTTCGAAACAACTCTGGGTCTAGCTGCCACTCGCCGTTGTCCAGAGTCGCCCGGCTCAACCAGTCTGCCTGGTGATTGGACGTCCCCGCAATATGTTCTGCCGCAATGGAGGCCAAGTGTCTCTCCGCCCATAGGCCTAATGTCTGTGCCTCCCGCCAGAGGGCTCGGGAATGAGTCCCGCCTTGCCGGTTTACATGAGCTTTCGTCGCTACATTGTCCGTAAGTAGTAGGACATGTCGCCCCTGTAGCTGTCGGTTGAAAGTCCGGAGGGCCAGTCTCGCGGCCTTGAGTTCGAGCCAATTTATATTGTGTCTGAGGTCCGAGGCAGTCCAACGTCCCTGGGCCATGTCGGACCCCATCACGGCCCCCCAGCCGTAAAGGCTCGCATCCGTCGTGACTTGTACTCTCTCCGGCTCCCAAATAGAGGCCCCCTGTCGCAATGCTGGGGACATCCACCACTTGAGCGAGCGTCTCACTTCCGACGTTAAGCGAAGCGGTCGTAGAGAGTTGCTCAACATTCTCCTTTGGGCCGGTATTAAGGCCCACTGAAGGGGGCGCAGATGCAGGCGGGCCCAGGGAACTATCCCTATGCAGGATACCATCTTCCCCAGGAGTTGTGATAGAGTCAGGGTGGAAACGGACCTTTTTGCCCTGATTGACCTGATCAACTGCGTCAGACTGTTTAAGCGGTCTGGGGACAGGCGGACCCGACCCGACTGGGAATCTATCACTGTCCCTAAATGCAGAATCTGTCTGGATGGGGATAGATGGCTCTTGGGAAAGTTCACTGAGAAACCTAGCGTCTGGAGCCACTGGATGGTCAGCTGGAGGTCTGCCCTGGCTCTGGGAAGAGACCCTGCTTGCACTAAGACGTCGTCCAGGTAACACTGGAGCCTGACTGGAATGGATCTCAAGTAAGCGGCCAGAGCCGCCAGGACCTTGGTGAACGTCCGAGGGGCCGAGGCCAGGCCGAATGGCAGGGCCCGGTACTGATAGTGTCTGCCCTTGTGGGAAAATCTCAGAAATTGACGGTGAGACCGAAGGATGGGGATGTGAAGGTAGGCCTCCGTCAGGTCTACCGAGGCCATATAATCCCCCTTTCGAATGCCCTGCAAGATTGATTTGAGGGAGGCCATCTTGAAGCGCCTGTAAACTAGAAACTGATTCAGACGCTTCAGGTCGAGAATCGCCCTCCAACCTCCCGAGGTCTTCGGGACTACAAAAAGATTTGAATAGTAGCCCCGCCCCCTCTCCGGTTTCGGAACGACCTCCACCGCTCTGATTTCCAGAAGGTGTGAAACGGCGAGTTCCATGAGATGACGGCGTTCCGGATCCCGGGATGGGGAGAAAACTTTGAAGCGCCTCGGGGGATAGGAGAGGAATTCCAACCTTAGGCCGTGGCGAATGGTCGCCCGGACCCAACCGTCTGTTGTGATCTGGTCCCACTTGTCCGCGTATAACGCGAGGCGGCCGCCTATGGGATGACTCGGATTTGAGTCATTTCCCTCTGCGGAAGGGACGGCCGCCCCCCCCGCGAAAGGGCCGCTTGGACTGGGACTGGTATCTGGAGCGGTCCTGAAAACTTTGTCTGTTGTATGGCCTATCCTGCCTGTACTGCTGAAAACGGGGCTCCTGCTCCCTGTCATAAGCCCTGAAGGAAGGCCTGCGATACGGGTGACCACGAGTTTCGGCCTTCTTGGTGGAGGTGGGCATCACCTTCTTCTTATCCTTATTCTCCACCAAGATTGGGTCTAGGGCAGACCCAAACAGATTGGGACCCGCGAAAGGGGCAGCTATTAAATCCCATTTGGCTTTATTATCGATCTGCCAATTTCTAAGCCAAAGAAGTCGGCGAGCGGCCACGGAGGTGGCCAAGGCGCTGGAGCCGAATCGCATCGCATCCAGGGTTGCGTCGGCCGAGTACTGGCAGGCCGCCATGATTTTAGTTAAATCCTGATGGATGCGGTCATCCTGGATCGGGATACGATCCTGGAGTTGGCGGAGCCACATAACGGTCGTGCGATTGAAATACGAGGCGGCAGCCGCCGCCCGCATTGCCCATGCGGAGGCCTTGTAATTTTTCCGCAGGGTGAGCTCCGCCCTTTTATCCTCCGGCTTAAGCTTATCAGCGGCATCCCCCGAGACCACTGGGGAAGCCGAGACCAGGGCAGCTATTGGTTGATCTATGGCCGGAAGCTGGATGGCCTGAAGGAAGGCCTTTTCCATGTTATAAGCCCGCCTGTCATTGCTGCCAGGGGGGGAAAAATTTGAAGGCCTAGCCCACTGACTGGTGGCTACTTCCAGGAACAACGGAGGGACAGGGATCTCCTCTTTATTGGTGGCCGTGTTAGAGAACATCACCATATCCGGATCCCTGGGCGGGGGCACTGTGGGGTCCCCTGTGCCTACCTTAGTGGTCCTCCTGGCCTTCTTCAGTAGGGGCTTAAACATGGCCTGGATGAATAAATTGGAGGAGGTGGGCTGGTCAGTGGCTGCATCCTCCTCCTCAGAGAAACCCCAGTCGTCCTGACGCCGGGCCTCTTCTCTGGAGGAGACCTCGCTCATGAGGGAAGGAGAAGAAGTTCTGGACCTGTTCCTACTGAAAGGAGTAATCTTGCCATGCCGGGAAGGCCTGTCCCTTTGAGCTATTCCCTTGGCAATGGCTGCAGAGACTAATCTTTTAAGATTCTCAGGGAGGTGTTCTAGATCCTCCTCGTCCCAGTCAGAATCATAATCCTGGGAACTATGGCCCCTGTGGGGCCTCCTACCCCACGAGGAACCTGCAGAGGGGCCCTCCAAAGGGTCATCTCCATCCAAGCCCCCTGTCCCAGGGGGAGTTGGGGAATGGGGGGAAGCCCCTCGGGCTTCACTCCTAACTGATCTGGCTGAGGAGGAAGATGGAGAAGAAGGGCTGAATCCCCTGTTGACAGAGGGGGAATGGCAAGGGGCTTCCGACCTGGGGGTCTAGATCTAGGTCTGGGATCCCTAGCCTGCCTCTTTTCTGCCCTCTCAATGGCCCTTTCAAGGGCTCTGGAACGCCTAAGCTCGTCCCTTTGTCTAGCCCTGGAAGGTCTATCCTCAGTGGTAGGCCGAGAAGCTCGAGGCCTAGCTGAGACTGTGAGGCCTGACTCCCCTTCTGGGGCCTGGGCGGTTGCGGATTGAGCGACTTCAGAACGCGCTGCCATCGCCCCACTCACGTGCACGGATGAAATGACTGATAAGCAGGCAAAGTCCTTGTAGTCTCTGAGCCCGGTGCTGGGTTGAAACAGCTCAGCTTGGGCCTGCGATGCCCCTTCGTTAAAGCTATTGTGTCAGGGCCTGCCACGTGCTCAAAATGGCCGCCGGCTTGAGTTGCGGCCGTTTTTTCTCTTCAGGCGGCCGCTAAAATGGCGCGCGCGCCGCCGCTTGCCTCCCCGGCCGTTCAGCTGGCCAAGCGACCCCACAATCGTTGTGTAGCTCTAAATCTCTTGTCGCCGGTCTTCACGCCCGGCAAAGGCCGCTGGCGCTCCGGTCTGTGCTCGCGCCGCCGCCGAGAGCACCGCCGACTCGGGAGAGGCGACGCGGCCGAATTTGGGGCTTGCCGGTCTTCACGCGCGGCAAAAAGGGCCGCCGGCGCTGCGGCTGATTAACGGGTCGTCGGGGGAGGAGTTGGGAGCTGTAAATCCCCCGGCACGCCCGAGACTCCAGGAATCAGCCGGGGGGAAGAAAAAGCCCAGACTGCAAATTAAGAATGCGAGGAGAAAGTCTTATTCGGCTCTCCCTGCTTAATTGGGACAGAGGAAGATGTCCCACTGGGCACAGCTCCTTCTACTCTACGTTTTCTTTAAATTTGAAATATCCAATGTCTGAAAAACTGTCTAAGATAGTACTCACAATCACTGGGAACCAAACTATAGTCTGATGGACCTTCTGACTGAGAGGAAACTGGGAGCCAACGGGAGAAGCCGAAGGCTAAGAAGTTTTCTCTCAGTCAAATGGACCAATCAGGCTGTAATAACCCTTCAGTGACCCCTCCCTCCACTCTACTGGAAAAATATTCATATTCTCCTCTAAATAAAATATTATTATTGCCAATACTTTTTTTCCTCTCCATCCATTATATCAAATGAGCTGTAAATGGAATAAACTCAAGAATAGAGCCACCACCATCATATCACCTGAGATTGCAACTAAATTGTTAACAGAGCAATTCATGTTTTAACTTTAACTTGTACTGGTATTCTTGTTCCAAACTATATTTTCACATATCCCAAGAAGCCTTAGAATTTGCAGTATGCTAATAAACTTTTAAGAAAGGTAAAATATTTCAGGCTTATTGGCATAAGTTCATAGTAATTTGTGCCCTTTTGCAAGTAGTCCTCGATGGCTGGATTCACATATGATACTAAACTATATGATGGCTTATTTGATTTTGACTTAGCAATCTATGTGAACCTCAGCTACCATAGTTTTATAAATCAAGGCTTATAAGTTAGCACAATAATCAGATATTTTCAGTATTTATTATTTGTATATTTGAATATATACATCATTACCATTTTTGGTCTCAAACATCCATAATTAAACAACAGATTGTCATTATGCATCTAATCAGGAAACAATTTCATGATGCTTTATAAACGTGCCTTTCCAATATACATGCAGTGGGGAAGGGACCTAAATCACATCATTCTTCTAATTAAAAAATAATAAAGTAAATCTGAGGTCATCTTTTAAATTATCCCAATGCTACATTCAAATTTTATTCTGCATGGATCATCAGTGTGTATATGCATTAAAATAATTGAGGTGTTTTATTTTCCCAGCATTTAACATATTAACATACTATATATAGCACATAACGTAATTGACTATAGTAGCCGAGAACTTTCTTTCTGGTATAAATAATTCTAATAAAAATCTATTCATAGCAACATAGAGTTACAGTAATACAAGAGATAATCATTTATCTAAAAAATGATAGCAAGAGAATCATTTGTCTAAAAATGATAAATGATGATGCAGGTTTCTTTTTAGCTCTTTTATGGGCTTAAGGCTCCTTTAATATCAGATGTACCCACACTATGGAAAGCACCTGCCTTTCTAATCCCATCTTCCAAAACATGAAAAATATACTGTACCCACCTGAGCAGGAAAGAACCAGAAGAAAAGGTTGCTATTGTAAGTCTTGTTAACTGTCAAATAGCCCGAATAACTCTTCACATTGGGTCCTGGGAAATGTTCCACTAGGCTTAATTGCCTTCCTTTGAAAGAATGATAAATCATTATCATTGTTTAAATGAAGGATTGGACAAGAATTCAAGACCCTGAATATATACAATATATAGACTTGTGCATACAAAGTTTAACATTTTCATCAGTCCAATCATCCTAATGCACGGTTGTTTGGCTTGTCTGTACCATATTAAGTCAACAAGAATTGTCATGGGCTACGTATAAAACATATATAATGTATATAAATAACAAACTTCTTTTATCTTCTAACATTTTTTTAAAATTATCTTGTGGGGCCATATTACCAGCTGTGCACAATTTGAACACAACAACTATGTTTACACATTTACCCAGAAAGAAATATTTAATTTTTAAAAAGTAAAAAAATATTTTAATTTGTTATTATTATTTAAATGTTGTACCACTTTTTCTAATTAAGGAGCAACAGTGAAAAACAGGTATAAATATAATAAGGTACTTGGCTTCATGTAAGTATTACAAGGATCTGGGTTGTTTATAAATATACTTTCTCTTGCTGTAATGATGGATTTCAAAAAATGCTTGTTGAGGTTACAAGAAAGACGAAATGAATGAAAAAGCTGAACTTCTGATAATTTGCCAGTAAGTATACTGGCTCAGATTGATATGACAACAGTAAGAAAGTTTACATCCTTCTTTCCATGGGAAGACATAATTACACCTATCACACAATGTTGGCTTTGCATTCTTAATTTAAAGCTTTAAAGTGAGAAAATTTCACTTAAAAGTTGGAACAATAGTATGCATCACTCCCCCCACATATGAAAAGTGAGAAAGGATTCCAGTTCTTCTGATTTCCTGTAAAACAGTATTATAGCTTGGCGACTGGAAACACAATACATTCAAAAGTTTTTGTTTTCTTCAACTTGTATCCATACAGATATCCAGACAGTAACATGACCTTTTTTTTTTTAAAGAAGACGACTGGAAATCTGTCTGCATTTTTACTCTATAGACCTGGGTGGTCCACAATCCAAACAATGATAGAAAATAAAATAAACGTAAGATACATTCCTCCAATTCAACTAAATTTATGTGAAGTTTCAAGTAAACCTAATGCAAAGTTTAAAATACATTCTAAAATCTTACTGTTATAACCACTGGATTTTAATAGGGATAAGAATAAGCAAGCAACATGTGGCAGTGAAAAAAGGTGAAGTGGTTATACGTGTACTTTTATGCAGGCATAACTGGGAACAGCTCCAACAAAAGGAGGGAACTTGCAAAAGTCACAGCTGCTTGAGCAATCCAATAAAAAGTGCATTTTACAAAACTTCTCTTGGGAATCCTTTGCACAGTTTTAGATTGATTATGTGCAGACATTGCAGAAAAGCTGGAGGCACAGGAAATATTATTTTTCTGCATGGTTTAAGTTTTTTTTAAATGTCATCTTTATAAACCAATTTTACCTTCCTCGGTTTTACCACTTTCAATGTAAGGTGTTAGAAACAGCGGTTGTCCAGGATCTCCTTGTAATGGCAAAGCATATTTTAGTCTTCTAAAAATACTCCCCATGGCACTCCATCTTACATGGCAGCTGCTTAATTCGAAGGAGAAAATCAGGCTTAGCAAAGCCAGTAAAGCCGTTATCTTGCACATCTTTTCACTTGGTTACCTTGAAAGGAATCAAATAAAGCAGTAATTAAAAATGAAAATTAGCTACAGTGGTCTTGTTGAAACAATCCAGATCCCTGTCATACCAACCATATTCCAGGATGTGATATTTTCCACAGTTACTTCCCTTTCTTCTCCTGTAGGTAGTCTTCACTTAACAATGGTAATTGGGACTGGCAAGTTCGTTGCTGAGCAACATGGTCATAAGGCCCAACTCTACAATATTGCACTGAGTTATGATGGCAATCCCAGTTAACCATAGTTAGATGATTATCACACAATATCTTATAGTGAAGTGATGACGATTTGCGACCTCCTGCCAAATTTTCCATTGACTTTGCTTGTTAGAAGTCAGCAGTGAATGTTGCAAATATTGATAATGCAATTACAGGCTGCTGCAACATCATAATTGGGAGCCAGTTACTAAGCTCCTGAATCACAATCACATGATTGTGCGGCCAACTATGAGTTGTCATAAGTCCCCTTCATTCAGTGCCATCATAACTTTGAATGGCTGCTGTAGAAGTGGTCATTCAGTACAGACTATCTGTATCAGTAACAGGTAAGGCATAATTATGACATAATCTTGCACTTGAATTATAGTTACTATATTAGTTATTAAACTTTATCTAGTAAAAAAATAGTTCAAGGAACTATTGCAATTATATTATACTATAACACTGTGATTTATCTCTCTATCCATTTCTGTATCAAATATAAATACAAATGGCAGTACTATGAAGCCTAAGCAGGTTAAGCTTCTTCTCACTCCACATGAACAAGCATCTGTTCCATTCTGTGAATCATTTTCAATGTTGTTAGTGATTCTACAAAGTCAAAAAAGGCATTTCTTCTCCAGAGAGCTTTCCTATAGTCTTGAATACTACTACTTTGAGATTAAATATTATATTTCCGCTCTCGCTCTCTGGTTTCAACTATAGGTCTTTAAATTATTCCAAGTTTTGAGTCCACTGAGATATTCATTGAGGACAACTCTGAGTTTTATCATTCAAACTTCAAATAAGGGCTCAACTAGCTTGATCTACTGCCATATCAAAACAAAAATGAAAACCATATTCTTAAATATAAATTTACAAAAGAATTCTAGTTTCCATGTACTGCATAGAGACTTATGTTTATAATTATAGAAATAATCAGTAATAAGCACCACATGTAATAAAAAGCTCAGGATAACATATTGGTGAGAAATTTAATCAGGTCTTGGAAAGAAAGCTGAGCATTTTGAACCCTTAGCTGAAACCAGAACAGGAATCAGCAAAATCATAAGAAAGAAGGTGGTAACTCATATGAAACTTTGTATGTTTGGATTTAGTGAGTTCATGATCTCACTAATGTAGTTTATAAACCATATTGAAGATGTTGTCTAGTATTAACCAAGTAATGTGTGGCTTATTTAATAAACCATAAGTATGCAAACCATGATTACAATGTGTAAATTCAAATGTTGGTTCAATAAATAAGACATTAATTATGTCCTCAATTTTGTGGATAAATATGTCTTATTTTGTTATTATTCTAAAATAAGGTAAGAATTAGCTGCAATTCCAGGCCAATCTTGATAAAACACTTGCTGGGGGAAGCACTGCCAGTCACTTAAGCTCTTGTTTGTAATAAACATAAATAAAGGACAAGATTTTTTTTCCAGATAGAATACATGTAGTTCATTTAATTAGCATTCAAAGTTACAATGGAACTGAAAAAAGTGACTTATGACCATTTTTCAGTCACCAACTTTGCAGCCTCCCTATCACCATGTTATCAAAATTCAGATGCTTGGCAACTGGCTAATATTTATGACCATTGCTGTGAGCCAAGGTCATGTGACTCTTTTGTAACCTTCTGGTCAGCAAAGTCAATGGGAAGATGCATTCACTAACAACCGGATTACTAACATCAATTGCAGTGATTCACTTAACAACTGAGGCAGGAAAGGTCATAAAATGGGGCAAAATTCACTTAACAAATGACTCACTTGGCAACAGAATTTTGGGGCTCAATTGTGGTGGTAAGTCAAAGACTACTTGTATGACATTTACATAGCATAGCATCACTTAGCCAAAATTACAAAATCTGCATCATGATGATACAAGCTCCACACGTTCATATTTGTATTGCAATGTCAACACAAGCATGTAAACATTGAGGTGAGCATCACAGCACAAGTTTTGTCACTAGTCCTCCATTCAACCACAGAGAACACGACTCCATGACACCAACCAACAGCACTCCATTGTACCATCTGAACTTCTTTCACTATAACTGGCAGATGGGTAAAAATAGTAACTTTAGGAATTATTTATTTGATTCAGTTTCAGTACTGCCTAATTCCAATAGACATTATTTTCCTCCTAGCAGTTTTTCTTAAGCAGATCGTTTATACTGTGCACTTAAGGCTGTGCATGCTACTCTACAAGCCTTTTTGGGTTAAGGTCCATATAAAATGAATGAATGCTATTAAATTTTAAATGAAAAGAATTCCCAGAGATTGACTATACATAGTTAATATCATGCTTAATTCATCCTTACCTCAAGCATCACTGTAATGTGATTATATTATCTGAAGAAGGTCTAACTAAAGAACATCTCTCATTATATTGACATCGAGAGACATCCACCCTGCTGTGCTACAACTGATCAACTACCATTCTTTAGTGATTGAAAGAGGACTTTGTCTGAGATGAGAAACGCAAGGTCCCACTTCTGATGTGTCTTAAGCATAAGAAAATCACTCATCTTTATAATTAGGCTTTCCAATCATTAACTGACAATAATATTTTATCTTTTAATATTTGATCTCTTTTAATATTTGATCTCTAATTCTAGATTTTGTTTGGATTCAGAAACTATTTCGGTATTAATTTAAATAAAAATATTAGTATGATTAGTAATAGTATTTATGGTTACCTGTCATTAATGAGCTCAGAAGAAAGACTGAAACATTGCTGGTTTTTGTTCTTTCTCAACAATATGTTTTTGCTATTAAAGTCATTTAGAAATGAAAAATACAAAATTGGATCCCCGGTCATATTGGAGAGGAATGGATTTTCAATCAACAGTAACAGAAATGCTTTTAGACTTCTAGGTAATTCTACCCAGGAAACACAAATGAAACCAAGAAGGCCAAATTCAATCAACAGCTATTCCAAGTGTACAATGTTGCTTTCCATTATAGAAGACGACTGAACTTGTGATTTCCCCAGTACTACAGATCAAAATAAGGTACTTCCTCTCACTTAAACAAAGTTTAAAAGAGGATTTGTCAAATGGGTAATGTATACTTGTATTACTGAAAAATTAAATTACAATCATCTTAATGATTCTTTATTAAGGTGATTTTAATTTAATTAAGCTTTTATGTAAAAGTGTTTAGGTTCTAAGTTCTTTTTGAAAATGTAATATAATAATTGTCAAAAGATGGTATTAAAAGTTATCTATGACTGTTTTCCATTTTGTGCCACATACAACTAATACAGGAACAAGAGTTCTCACTTCTCTGGCCTCAATAAGATATGATTCTTTTACCTGAAAAAGTAAAGGCATATTTATAAATAATACTAATACCATGAAAAAAATGTTTTTCTGTGCTTTGTTATACATTCTTGGGAAATGGTAAGCTTATAAATTATTGCTTAAATTGAATTAAGTTACAATAATGATATATGACTGTAAAAAATCAACACAATTTAGTGTGTAAGAATGTTTAGTAATTTTTCCAATTTCTTTAAAACTATTTTAACCCAAAGAAATAAATAAAAATCCTTAGTGACACTTTTTAATACTATATAGTAAGGTTATATAAAGTTGTTCTGGTAGATTGTATTGCCAACTATATACCATATTTTTCAGAGTATAAGACGTACCTTTTTCCTCTAAAAAGAGGCTGCAAATCTGGCTGCGTCTTATACACCAAATACAGCATTTTTTGCCTCCTAAAGCCCCACCCACTTCACCAACATAGCCGTGCATAGCCTTATGGAGGCTTTCAGAGATCTCCTGGGGGCTGGGGAGGGCAGAAGTGAGAGAAAAATGGGCCATTCCCCCCCCCACGCGCCTGCAGCAGAACTCTATAAGCGTCCATAAGGCTATGCATGCTATTTTTTTGACAAAAAATGCCCCGTTTTCACACAAAATGGCCATTTTTTGCTCTTTTCTGACCCCTTAAACCTCCCAGGAGCACTCTGCAAGCCCCCACAAGGCTATTCATGCCTTTTTTTAAAAAAAATGGGCCCATTTTCGTGAAAAACGGGCTGTTTTGGGGAGGTTTGCAGAGCGCAAAAACTTTTTTTCCCCCTTTCGGAAAGCTGTTTAGTTAGTGTAGTTGATGAGAATTACATTGGTCAAGTGCTGTGCCAGCAGGTGCTGCAGGTTGTCAGCGATTTCCTTCTCCAGCACATGGATAAATACACCTGAAAACATCTGCCTACCTACCTACTCTCTTTCTCCCTACCTACCTACTGTATTTCTCTCTTTCTCTCTCCCCCTCTATCTACCTATATACGTACCTACTCTCTCTCTCTCCCTATCTAGTGTATTTCTCTCTATTTTTCTCTCTCTATCCCTCTACCTATCTACACTCTCTCCCTCCCTCCCTCCCTCCCTCCCTACTGTATTTCTCTCTCTCTCTCTCTCTCTCTCTCTCTCTCTCTCTCTCTCTCTCTCTCCTTCTCTATCCCTCTATCTATCTACCTACCTACCTACTTTTTTAAAAAATGTGCCTCTTCAAAACCTTGGTGCGTCTTATACTCCGGCGCGTCTTATACTCCGAAAAATACAGTATGTAGTACATTCTTGATGATTCGATATAATACTTACAAAATGGGTTCATATACGGTACTGCACTGAACTGTAATGTGGTTTGTTTGACTTCGTCTATTATATAAACTAACCTGCTGTCATTGGTCAGATGTGGTTTATTCATATTAACTGCAGACATACATCACACTACTTGAAAACCAATGTATATTATATACATACAAAAAATTCTTAGCACAATAGGACAGTTAATAAATTATCAGGGGGATTCTGATTCAAATCCAAGGTAGGCTAATTAGCACCTCAAGTGAATTGAACTATTTTACATGCTATTGGTATGTGTTGAAGATGAATGATTGGGAAGAGTTGAAGTTGTAATTCAAAACTTCTAAAACATTCCAGGAATGGGAAAACAAATACTTGGTAAACAAATTATTTGTTTTATTCTTCCAGTATATTTCTGCCTATAACTGCCTACATCTGCACCATTGGATTAAATTGTTACAGAAGTAGAAGTATTAGTTTCAAAGAAAGAGTCATGTATTTCAAATTCCCCTTAAGAGTTTTGAAATATTATAAACCAGTGTTGGCTAACCTTTTCCAGACCGAATGCCCAAAGTATGTGCTTGTGCACATTCATGTGCACATGCCCACACCCCCAAAATGCAATGTGTGTGGCCCTCACACATGCAGCCACACCCTACACACATGCACAGCTGCCTGCAATGCACACGGCCCCCTGCATGTGCTTCATCCCCACACATGCATTCCCACCCTGCACATGCATTTGTGGCCCTCCTGCATGTGCCTTGCCCCGCATGCGCCCACCCCTTGCGCATGCACAGTAGAGACACGAAGACCAGGTGGTCGGTGGGAGACGCTCACGTATGTGCAGTGGAGCTGAATGGGGCAATGGCTCACGAGCCATCAGAAGGCGCTGCATGCCACCTCTGGCATGCATGCCACCTCTGGTATGCATGTCATGGGTTTGCCATCACAGTTATAGGCAATTTAAGCTGTATTAACTTGCCAAATATTATGGTTAGATTATCACTTATTTCACATGGTATCCAAGTGAAGCAGCAAATCCAATCAAAGAATGAGAGATACAAAGCAGAGATGATGGTATATTAAAATAATTCATCACTGGCTGTGGTAAAACAGGCAATGATAGCAAGCTACTGTGATTTTTTTTAATTGGGACTAATGAGCAGCTATAAATGGAATCCCAAATATGTATTTTTCTGGAAGCATCTATTAGGCTCAGCCTAATTTCAAGATTTTAACTAGTAGGCCCTTTTTGATATGGCGTGCCTGTGGGAGGATGTACTGGAAAATACATTGAACTGCAGAAATGAGATGAGAAATTAATTAATTAATTTTTCTGCCATTATTATTTTTACAAATAGGTCAAGATGGTGAACATATGAAAACTCCATGGATCTAATGCCTACCATTCAGTCCTACACAGCAATCCTAATCAAGCAATTAGACAGTGTAGATCACTTTTAACTTTTGTCATTAAAAGTGGGCAGTGCTGATGTTTAGTCCAGCTGCCAATTTTTCTATATATTTTACTTTACAATTCTGAAGAAATGATGCAAACCTGGAATTCTATTATACTCTGTCTTTGTCTTATGAAGTCTGAAACATCTGTTGCAGCCCATTTATGTATAAGCAAGGAGAGCTCACCATGTGGATTTATTGCCACAAGGTCTGAAAGTACCCAGTGTGTATGTGTATGTGTGTAACAAAGAGATTATTTTTATGATAAAGAAACTGAAGAAGGAATCAGTTTTTATCACAGTATTTCAAGACTGTTTAAAATTGAATTTTGCTTGGCATTAATCTAGATTAATCTTTGACCAAATACATAAATATTTCATATTTGCTGAAGGGAGGAAGAAGAAGTTATGAAAGCGAAGTAAATGTAAGAAACATGCTTTTTCCATGCTACAGCCAAAAACATTATTAGCAAGCAGATGCATATAACTCTTCAGTTTTAGGCACAATACTGATAACATTTTTAAAATTGCATGATTATTTGATGTTTCTCTTCATGCCTGGCCTTTAGATCAATTCGCATGTGCTAAATTATCAAAACAAAAATGTAGTAATTTTTCTCAACCTGATGCCTGCCATATGTGCTAGATATCAAGTAGATCACAGAAAACATTTGTAGGGTTAATCCATTGGGAAAGGCTAATGTAAGAGAAGTACACATATCAGTCAGTTTGATCAATCTGCTTTTTTTCCCATCCCAGTGAAGCATAGAGCTACCCAAATAAACTGAATGAACCTTTTGGCTAATATATAAAAACTATCATGGAAAAAGCATAAGGTCTGATCATACGGTAAATCAGTGGTAGTCCCTCTAGTGGCCTATATCTATCCAGGATTTTTATTTTTCTTGTCAAAACATAGACTTTGCTTTTTGTAATCATGCTACTTCAAAGATAATACCGGTATCAATCAATAAATGGCAAGAAACCTTGTAATAGTTTGAGCAGAATGTATGATCCTACAGTATCCTTTTCCTATATACTGTAACTGTTGCTTTCCCCTTGCCTTGCCTTCCTCCCTATTTTTTCTCTTTTTCAGTATCTATCCATTTCTGTTCCTGATTAAGCATCTTCTGGTTTCCAAAGGTATCTCTAACCCAAGTATTTGATAATTGTAGCTAAACAGGAAGGTTTCAGTCAGTGGTGGGATTCAGCCAGTTCGCACCACTTCAGGAGAACAGGTTGTTACCTTTCTGATCAGTTTAGTGAACTGGTTGTTGGAGGAAATCATTAGACCAGAGAACCGGTTGTTAAATTATTTGAATCCCACCACTAATTATGAAGGCAGGGCAAATAATTATTTTTTAATAAACAGCAAAAGGGTAAATTAAAATTTGATTTTAGAGAGTTACAAATAAAAATACAAACATCCAGAAAAATTCAAAATAAGATTTTGGAACTAATTATGAAAAATCTTTCCTATAGAAAATACTTTTGTTTTGAATTCTTAAAAAAAAAAAAACTAAGATAAGACTATAAATTGGAAACTAGAATGAATTAAAAACTAATTAAAGGGAAACACTCAAATTCAACTTACTAAGGCAAAATGAAGCAAAACATTTTAACATTGGACATATTAAAGGACATTTTTGAACAATGAGCTCAAAAAATGTTAGAAGTGTGCACCTCTGTACATAGACAGTTTAAAAGATGCTATGGAAGAAGAATTACCAGGCATGATTCAGGATGATTTGAAAGTGGATTTCAAAATGACAGATTATAAGGAAGTTATTACACTGTACATATAAAATAAATCAATTGATATCTTAATAATTAAAATGGATATGCAAATAAGAAACCAGATGTGACCTACATACTTTTCCTTTATAGCATGAGTGTCAAAGTGGATGCGTCACACGCAGGCCACGCCCACCCCACCTTTGCGAAGGGCAAAAACATCATGAAACATGATGGCAACATAACACAACGTGACGCAACAAATTTGACACCCATGCTTTATAGAATTTATATGAAACTTGTTAAAGCTTTAACGCTTTAAAGAATTTTGTGAAAAAAAACAAAAAAAATGAAAAGAAATCAAGTTCTAGATCTAGAACATGTGAGCACCAATTTGCTGTCGTAGAAACAGGACATTGCCAAGTTCTAGTCCAGCCTTAGGCATGAAAGCTGTTGGATAACTTTGGACCAATCATTTTCTTCAGCCCAACCTATCTCACAGGATGGTTGTTGTGGAAAATAAAAGGAGCAAGGAATATTAGATATGTACACTATACTGAGTTACCTATAAAGAAACAAAGGGAAGTTAAAATATAATAAATAATTTGAAAGATCAAGATTGTTAGAAATAAAAGGAAGGAATAAAAAGTAGGCTTATTTGATTGAGATTAAAATTGATGTTATCTCATATAATTCTTAATGGACAAAGTAAACCACAAAATAAAAAGGATTTGTTTATAGATAAGAAATGGCATATAAGAAAAAGAGATTGTTTATTGTATTTTAAGATAAATAATAAGTTAGCAAAATTGTTTATATTTCTGGGGATGAAGGGAAAATTACTTCTTTATATATTTATTTTTCTTTACTTACTAAAAACATGTTATCAATTTAAACTGGTATTTAGTAATCCAGCTTGTGTAAGGTTTAAAGGAGACCTTTAAACCTTACACAACTTCTGCAAATCTTGTTTCCTGTCACAAGGGCCATTAAAGCATAGCCACTCCTAAATTTAGAGATTGGCAATTCCCCTTTTGACTGTCACAGTCATTCTTTTACCCCATTTATCCATCTGGTGCTGCAATCATTTATTAGGAAATCCCCATTGATCTCAATGGAATTGAATAGAACAATAGGCTTGTCGTAGTTAATGTCCAATACGTTTGTTCGGAATAAATCGAATCATGTGTTTTCTCTATTTGATCCAGGCCTCTTTCGGGGCCCTCTCGGGGCTTCCAAACAGGAGCAAAGGAAGGAAAACGACTCCTCGTTGTTCCTTAATAATTGGGTTTTATTAAACCCAATTATGAGACAGTAATTGCTAACTTGATAAGGCCTTTCCAGTCAAATTGGGAGACCTAGGAAAACCGCAGCGGCGCTCCTTTTCCAAATTAGACACGGTAATTACGCATATCTTGCACCAGGTTTTTCCTGCGCTTCGGAATAGTTCCGCCTTTCACAGATGTGGAAAAGGCAGCGCAACCGGAGCGGATCCAATCAGCATCTGCAGTCCAAGCAGAGCTTACCCTTCCTTTCCTTCCCGGGTGCTATTCCATGCCGGTTGTTCTCCTATGACGGTTGGCTACGCTAATTTACAAGTGTCTCATTTCTATAATTCCGTTGCACCAATCTAATCGACTTCACTCACCAGCTTCAAATGATCTCGAATTCGGGGGGAAGAAAGCCGACAGCAACCCTTTTAACCTATTATAGCTCCATTGCTGAAAGGAAAGGCGGGCGCAAAACTATCAGCCTGCCCACTTTTTAACCCGTGGCGCACGCCCTTCTTTAAAGTGAAACGGGCTTCCCGACGTCGGAATAAGCTTCAAATGTTCAATATCTCCTCAATAAGTCGTGCCACGTTTTGTGCAAGGCTCACCAGATCTGGGTTGGCATCAGAACACAGCATGTTGTACAAAAAACTCTTAATGATTTGGATTTTTGCAGATCTGGTATAGCAAAACTAAACCAAAATAAAAGAACTACGGGTAAGGGAATATTTTATTTATGTTCCTTCCTTTACATCTTCATTAGAAGCTGCATTATGGATAATTATAGGTTCCAAAATAATGAAGTATTTCTCGTATTTGTCATATAGTTGACCACACTAAAGTGAAGGTGATCTATATCTCCTAGTTTTGGATTTATGTAGCTCAAACCCCATCAGGTTATTTGAAGCGAAGAGCTGTATAACAGTGCAATAAATTCAATTTCCCAAATGGAAATTGGCAATATAAGTAGAGGCTTATTAAGGATACAAGAGCCTTAAAATGGATTTCAAAATTGGTAAACTGATAAAATTCTAGATAGTATCCTTCTAAAGACCTATATTTTCCACTTGACAACAATTAGCATGAATAACATCAATTAATATATGAAAGCCTCTCTGAAACTCCAGAAAATAGATGGCTAAAATCACCCCACAATCTTTGCTGAAAATCCAAGGCAGGTTGCAAACACTATAGTATGTAATCAGCTCCAATGAAAAATTAAGCAAAAAGAAGGGGGGGGGAGGGAGTGGTTGGCAACAGCTTGAAGATGACATAACATTTCATCCTTGAAAATCCACCTTTAGGAGCTGGGGACAATGTTCTTAGTGTTCCTTCTTTCCATTTGTCTTCACAAAAATTACTCTTGCCTAATCTGGAGAGAGAGTCAGTGAGCTTGAAGGTGGATTTGAGACAAATAATTCCCAATGCCAATCCCACTTGTTAATTCCTAAAATACCCCAGCTCTCTTCTTGATGAATAGAAATGGTAAGAGCAGGAAAAGTTGAAAGCATAAATATTGATGCAAAAAAATTTGAAACAAAGGATATATTTTTTTAGTTTTAAATTTTATTTACAAACATATAAAATACACATACACAAAACTTAGACGTACACCACATTTACACAATACAGTACGAACAGGACCTTCCTGTTCTTTCTAATAGCAATTGCCAATCGATATAGCTCATCTTATATTGTTTCCCCTTTTATTATATTTCATTTGTATTTCACCATTCTTAACTCTCTTATTTTATTCCTCTGTCTGCTATATTGGCTGATTACTTCTAGTAAGTTTAAACCACTTGGATATACTGTATATATATATGTGTTAATTCTCCTTAACTACTATTTTGGGGCTTTGTTGTCTTCCTTCATTGATCCTTGTTTCTTTCCTCCATCCACCTATACCAGTGGTGGGCAACCTTTTTTTTCAACTGAGCCAAATCTCGCCAAAACCACGATTGAAATTTATTTTGAGAGCCACATTTTTAAAACCGAAAATACATAGGATGGTACACTGTTTTTAGTTTCAATAAACTCTGGCATTTGAAGCACGCAAGTCTTAAAGCTGTCAAGTTACAAGATCCTTGCATCCTTAACCCTTTAGGGAAAAAAAACCCAGGGGTGTTCAAACCTCACAGCTTGAAGACTGGTGGACTTCAACTCCCAGAATTCTGAGAATTGAAGTCCACCAAGGGCATCAATCATATTAGCCCAGGGATCTGCAAAATTGGCTCTTAAGACTGGTGGACTTCAACTCCCAGAATTCTGAGAATTGAAGTCCACCAGTCTTAAAACAGCCACCTTTGCAGACCTCTGTGTTAGCCCAAAGCCTGGTGCTGGGCCTTGCTCCCCCATTGGTGGAGCCCCAAGAAGCGAGGAGGGAGAAAAAGGAGCTTTCCCCCCCCCCCAGCAAAAATCTAACCGGGGAGCCGGGCAGTAGCAAATTGGCCAATCATGCGAGGAAAGCGAGGTCTCACCGGGTGGGCAGCGAAACTCCAGGGCTCTCTGTTCTAATTCCCCGTGAAAACTGTTGCCTCTGAAGCGTTTGCTCTACTGTTTGAACCTTTAAGCGCCCCTTTCCCTTTTTTCTTTTCGACCCACAATGATTAGGGAGGATCCTGAAGTCGGGCGGGGACGAGAAGCGAGGAGGCAGAAAAAGAAACGGTGGCTAAGGAGCTTCCCCCCCGCCCCCTCCCAGCAAAAATCTAACCCGCTGGGAGGGGGAGGGGGGAAGCTCCTTAGCCTCTGTTTCTTTTTCTGCCTCCTCGCTTCTCGTCCCTGCCCGACTTCAGGATCCTCCCTAATCATTGTGGGTCGAAAAGAAAAAAGGGAAAGGGGCATTTGTTTTGAAGTGCCCGAGAGGAGGGAGGGGAGCGGGCGCCCGGCACACAGAAGAGCCGCATTAAAATGTGTAAAGAGTCGCGTATGGCTCGCGAGCCGCGGCTTGCCGACCACTGACCTATACCATTTATCCCATATTTGGTAGTATTCTGTTTCTTCTTTTCCTTGGATTTCTTTTGTTAATTTGTCCATTTCAGCACAGTCCATAACCTTTCTTATTGTTTCATCTTCGCTTGGAATTAATTTGTTTTTCCATTTCTGGGCAAAGGCAATCCTTGCCGCCGTAATTATATGTAATATTAAATACTGAATTTATTTTTTATATTTCACAGTCATTATTCCTAATAAAAAAACTTCAGGTTTCCATTCTATTTTAACACCTGATATTACCTCTAGCCACCTTTTGATCCTTTTCCAAAAATGTTTAGCCTCCTCACATGTCCACCATAAGTGGTAGTATGTTCCATGTATTGATTCACATTTCCAGCACTTTGGGGAAGTATTTGTTGAGATTTTAACTAACCTTGTTGGTGCCAGGTGCCATCTGTAAAACATTTTGTACTAATTACCTTGTATGCAACTGATAGTGTCATTTTTAAGTTTGTTCCCCAAAATTTTTCCCATTTATCCAATTCAATATTATAATCAAAGTTCTGTGTCCATTTTATCATTTGTTCTTTCATGATTTCCTCTTCCATTTTATGCTTCAGGAGAAATTTATATATTCTCCCTATCATCTTTCTATCCTAGCTATGAATTGTTTTATCCAATTCGTGTGGTTCTGTTTCGATGTCATATATTTTAGTATCATTATTGTGTTTAGTTTTGATTTGAAAGTAGGTTAGCCAGTCAACTTTCATGTTTTGTTCTGCCAATTCTTCAATTGTTTTTAAATTTCCCTGTCCATCAATTATGTCTCTGTATCTTAGCATTTTATTCATATCTATAAAATTTGGATGGATTGTCCTTTCTGTCAGTGATAGCCAATTCGGAATTTTCACACAATGGATTTTTTTTATTTTGAGCCAGTTTTGCAAGAACGCTCTTCTAATTAAATGTTTTTGAAAATATTTGTGCGTTTTATTTTTTATCATCCCATAGGAATGTATGCCAACCTGTTTGCAAATCATTGCCTTCTAAGATCAACATTCTTTTATTCTTTAGCTCTATCCAATCTTTCACCCATGTTATTGTTACTGCTAATATGTATAATTCCCAATTTGGTAATGCTAAACCTCCCCTCTCCTTGCTATCTTGCATTGACTTTAGTTTAATCCTTGCTTTTCGTCCTTGCCAAATGAACCTAGCAGTTATTTTGTTTAATTCTTGAAAGAAAGTTTTACCTGGGTTAATAGGTGCGGCTTGCAACAAGAATAAGATTCTTGATAAAATATTCATTTTGACTATGGCTATATGTCCCATTAGTGATAGCTGAATATTTTTCCAGCTTTCTAAATCTTTCTTTATTTGTGTCACTAGTTTATTATAATTATCATCCTTAATTGTGGAACATTTTGCAGACACCCAGATCCCCAAGTATTTCACTTTCTTAGTTATTTGCATTCTAGTTGCTAATTCCAGTTCCTCTTCTTGCTTTTTTGTCATATTCTTGGTTATCATTTTTGTTTTGCCTTTATTGATTTTTAATCTTGCCATTTTGCCATATTCTTCTAATTTTTTAATTACTTTCAGACTGGATTCTAATGGATCTTCTAGAACATATGCTAAATCATTGGCATAAGCTTGGGCCTTATATTCTTCGTTTTTGAGTCTCAAACCTTTTATTCCCTGGTCCTTCCTAATTTCATTTAATAAAATTTCCAGGGTTAATACAAACAGCAAAGGAGAGAGGGGGGTGCCCCTGTCTGACTCCCTTTTTTATTTCGATCTTTTCTGTTAGTTCTCCGTTCATCAGAACTTTGGCTGTCTGACTGTTATAAAGTTTTTCTATCATTTTTGTAAATTTGCCTCTGAATTTCATCCTGTCTAATAGTGTTATTATACATTTCCAAATTATGTTGTCGAATGCTTTTTGTGCATCAAGGAAAACCAGTATCATTTGTTTTTCTGGATGTGCCTCGTAATATTCTATTATGTCTAGCATGAGACTAGTATTATTTTTAATGTGTCTGTGAGGTAAAAATCCGTTTTGGTCCAGGTGTATTCGTTCATTTAAAACCTGTTTAATTCTTCCTGCCATAATTGCTGCAAATATTTTATAATCAGAATTTAGTAATGAAATTGGACTGTAGTTTTGGATTTGTTGTAAATTGGTTTCTTCTTTCGAGATTAGCGATATTATTGCTTCTGTCCATGATTCAGGCATCTTGGCTTTTCCTAAAACTTCATTAAACATTTCCACTCCTAGTTCTTCCAATATTATTTTATTATATTTGTATAGCTCCACAGGTATTCCATCTGGTCCTGGGGTTTTATTATTTTTCTGGTTTTTCAGGACTACTTCCCCTTCGGCTAACGTTATTGGCCTGTTTATCGCCTCCCTTTGTTCTTTTGAGATTGGTGTTATCTTTTCTGTGTTTAAATAATGTTTTATTTTGATTTCATCCATACTATCTTGCGCGTATAGTTTTGCGAAGTATTTATGAATAATATGCTTCTTTTCTTCTGCTTTGTATTGAATTTTTCCCTCATCCTCTTTTAATTCGTATATCATTCTTTTTTCTCTTTCATTCTTCAATCTATATGCCAGCCATCGTCCAGGTTTGTTGGCTTGTTCAAAGTAATTTTGTCTGGCAGCTTTAATTTTCTGTGCTAATTCCTTTTGAGTTATTGAGTGATCTTATGCTTTATCATCTCTCTTTTTTCTTTTTTAATTTTATACTTTGAGTCTTTCTGTAGTTCAGCTCCGGCTTCCATAAGTTCTTTTTGCATACATTCTTGTTGCTCTTTTTGTTTTCTAGTTTTTCTCACCATGTAGGCAATCGTGAGACCTCTTGTGTATGCTTTCATAGTGTCCCAGAGATTTTGAATTGAGGGGTCTTCTTTTTTATTTATTCTAAAAAATAGTTTTAATTCTTTCTCCAGCATTTGAGTGTATTCTATTTCATTTGCAATATTTGAATTCATTATCCATCTTTTCCTTCTTCTTTGACCTTTCCATCTTAATTTTATTGGATTATGATCTGCCGACTCATTTGCTGCTATTTCAATTTCGTCTAATTGATTACATAGACCAGATGAAATCCAAGCCATGTCAATTCTTGATAGGAACTGGTGGGGGCTTGAATAAAAGGTATATTGCTTTCTTCTTTTTGTGCCTTTCTCTCCAAATATCATGTAGTTTATATTCCATTGCCATCTCAAAAAAGGAATTGGGTAACGTACTTTCTATATAGAAGAAGCGCAGGAATTCTATGAAAAATACTGCACATGGGAAGAAGAACAAGGAAGTAAAGAGGACCTAGAAAGTATAAGTCAAGAGGAAGAAACATCAGAAGACAAGGAAAGAAACAGGAAAAAAGAACAGAGGCAAGAAAGAGAGAAAGCAGAAAAGGAGGGTGTGAGAGGGAAAAGTCAGATACAAACCAGAAGCAACAAAAAACACCCCATCTAAAGATGGACCAAGAAATAGCAATTATTTCGATAAACTTGAATGGACTGAATGCACCAAAAAAAGAGCAAAGATATTTAATAATCTTAAGAAACTGAAGGTAGATATAACCTGTATACAGGGAGTGCATATTAAAAGGGAACATAGGAATTTACTGGAAAACAAAAAACTAGGGAAATTATATACAGCACTGGCAGATTTAAAAAAAAGAGAGATAGCAACCTATATAAAGGAAAAAAATAAACTCCCAAGCAGTCTACTCTGATGAAGAAGGCAGGATGCTAATGATTGAATTAGAGACAACAGAAAAACCGATATTATTAATAGTCATATATGCACCAAATCAGAAACAAGAGGAATTCTATAGGAAATTACACAACAAAATAAACTAATTAGAATATGAAAATATTTGCTTAATTGGAGATCATAATGCAATAGTGTATTAAAATGGATTATGAAAGCAAAAATAAAAATAAAACAGAAACAAAGGATATTTAATCATTGTAACCCTGTAATCTTCCAGGAGTTCATTCACATCTTTGGTCAATTCCATGATAAACTCTTACACTTCATTGAGTGTATATCCTAACATCAGTGCCTCAGCCAATAGCAGCTATTGGAAAGAAGCTGAAGCTACATCCAAAAATATAGCAAGAATTTTTTTTTTACCATTGAAAATGGAAGAAAACCTCTTATGCCCCACACAGGAAGAGCCAGAAAGATGATCTCTAATAACTTGAAGTTCTCTAACTGGTCCACTATAGAATTTGTTCCCTCCTATTGAAGCCCCACGCCTAAGTGGCCATGTCTACTTTGGCTATCAGAATGACTAAATCTTCCCACAGCAAGGGATTTTTGTGCCTGACTTGAGGAACATTGACCTCATAAAACTTCTTTCATGAGTCATGAATTTCTACTGTCAGTGGACAAATAAGGAGCAGGGAAAGGGTTCTTCTCTATTGCTTCCACTTCTCCTTCCCAGACCAAGTCCAGATCTTTTATTTTCCTACTCCACTTTCCTCCACTGCATTTTTTTCTTCTGTGATTCATGGGCTTACAGTAGCATCAAGAGGTCCACATCATATCAAGCTAAGAATGGATCCTTCCAAGAGTGGTGGTTACCTGTTGCTGCTGCTCTATTTGTCTGAAGGAGAATGAGTCATAAATAGATATTATGATGGGGTATTGCTATGATTGAGTAACAATTACATAAGTAGTGCTTAACTGGAAATTTGGTGTCATTCCCATAACTCTGAATAACATTTATCAGAAGTAGACAATCTTTGTTACCCAATCAGATACCTCTGATATCAGACAGATATCAGTTCCTGAAACTGGTGTTCAATTTACATTTTTTTAAAGTGGTGCTGATGATGTTACCTAGTTTGGCTAATAAAAAATCTGCAAGAAAACAGCCAAACTCAGAAAGCTCCAAAGATCTTTCCTTACAATAGTTCATGTAATAACCGTTCTAGGTTACAATGACACTGGGGGGACAGACGGACGGATGGACTTATAATCATGTTTCTTATGACTGTTGTAACATTGTTGTAGCATTGTGGTCATGGATCAAAATTCAGATGCTTGGCAATTGACTTCCATTTATGACAGTTGCAGTGTCTCTGGGTCATGTGATCACCTTTTGCAACCTTCTGACAAGCAAAGTCAATGGGGAAGTCAGATTCACTTAACAATTGTGTTATAACTTAGCAATTGCAATGATTTATTTATCAGCTGTGGCTGATAAGGTTGTAAATGGGGCAAAACTCACATAACGACTGTCTCTCTTAGGAACATAAATTTGGACTCAATTGTGGTTGTAAATTAAGGACTACCTATATTCTGAAACTGAAATGCATTAACCAGAACAACCTTAAATACTGTTAAGGTTAAATACTATTTATGTTTACCTTATTCTGTCATCCTTTCAGGCTTATATCCTATGCCATCTCAAAACTAAAAAAAAATCATATAAGTACATAAAATATGTTTGTTATCACTTCTTTTGTCTGTATTTTAAGGCTGAAGATTATAGCACCTTTGCAATAATATACAGATAAATCTTGCTTAATAACTATTCTGTTTAGTGTTTGTTCAAAACTGATCCCAACATGCAGAGAAATTTTTCAATCTTTTTAAATTGTCATTTTCAAAATTACCCTAATTTTTAAAATCTTACTTTTATTTTGGAGATCATGATGATGCCCATCAAAGTCTTACCTCATTTTGTTATGCCAACATTGTGATTTAAATTTTATAAGAAAATTGTTATCCATAGATTGAACTATTGTATCTGGCTTTTAAAAACTTGAAGGACCACTAGATAGCAGCAAAGCTAGCCAAACATATATAATCATCATCATCATCATCATCATCATCATCATCATCATCATCATCTATCTAGCAAAGTTCCAGATTATTACAATGTAGGTCTGTAGCCTATCACTAAAAACTATAGTTGAATACAGACCGAATGTCTCTAATCCTAACACCATACGTCACAAGCTCCATAATAACCATTTGCACTATATGTAACAATGATTAACTCAATGAATACAATCCCTGAAGCTGCAAATAGCCCATCATTTTTTACCTAATATATGTACAATTTGGGCCAGGAGGTAAAATATCAAGAAATTCAATTTTTGAATTGTAAGCGTCCAGAATCATTGATTGACATGTTGGCTATAGAAATACCCACACACCATTTAAGCAGCATGAAATTGTACCTACTTTCCTGTAATTAAGCTTCACTGAGTCCAAATTCTAAGTGCATGGCATGAAGGTTATGCTACCTCATTTTCTCTAACTGCAATACACTAAACAGAATTAATTTTCTGTACAATATTTTTTTGGTGCCATCTAGTGGTCTCTAAATTCTTCCAGACAAATAGGTAACTCTTATAGGACTGTATAACTGTGTAAGCATATTCATTCAATAATGATAAAATTACTTTCTTTGAGTGTTGTTAGATTGTGACAATAATTCTTGTTTCGTTAAGTACAATTTCTTGAATAAGTCATGATTAATAAAACACAGTGGTTGGATGCATGCAACATCAAGCTAAATGACACAAATTCAAATATGACACTAATAAAAGAATCAGGAACACATATATAGCTAGTTTAAAATGAATAGCAATGTCATATACATGCAGTTATTCATTAACAAGTTGGTGAATTACCTAGAAAAGTGCTATATAATTTTTCTTTAAGGCTATTGAACTGCAACTATTCTATATATCACTTCTCTTTCTAAGATCAACATCTTACTCCTGGTACTTTTCCATATGTAATTTTCTTGACAGTTTTCTTTCCTTTCAGCTTAAACAATTCCTTGCTTCCTGTTACTCATTTATCTTATAATTGTTTTTCCTATCTCTTCATGTTCATTATCATCTTAGAACTCAAAAAAAAAAAAAACTTCTGGAACATAATTTCAGCTTTCCTAAGATATTGATCATCCCTAGACTGTTTTGCTAAACTTTTATAATCATAACTATTAGAAGTCAGTCTCACTAAAATCCAACACTTATTTCCAAGTCAAATACTGAGATCACAAATTTTTAAGAGCTAGAAAAAACTAGCCCAAAAGAAATAACTCCTATAGGATTCTTTTATTTATCTGGCAAAGTTAATTGCATAAGTATCATTGAACAGGGTGAGAGTGGCTACATTAAAATGCCCTTGGCCTGACTCTGGAACTATCTTTAAATCCCAGTGTAACCATGAAATTTTCTAAATGTTGCCATGCATCTTAGAGTTTGTTCCTGTTTCTAGTTCATTAGCTAAGCAAAGAAAAAGCCAAAACCCATGCTATAATCCTATACGCTCTTGTGTTTGGTTAGTTGTAGTTTGCTGTGATAAGCTAGCTAGTATAGTTAGTGTGTTATGCAAATAACAAAATGAAGAACCATGGTTCAATATCCCACACAATCAGCAATACAATTGTTCATTTAGTTAGGGTCCAGCACATGAATTAGCCACAGTGAAAACAAATCATGTAATTCCCAGCACAAAAAGGAAAGACCTAGGTGAAACTTATTTTATCTTGTTCTATTGTTTGAGTTCATGTAATATTGCAATTTGAACAAGCCAAACAGGTTGGATTAAACAATTTACCAAGCCACAAATAACCTATTCACCAAGTTTGGCATGTTGTGTAAATGCTCCATTATTTATAAACCAACACTGGAATAACTTGATAAACCATATTGTCAACCATAATCTGCAATTATGCTTTGTTCTAAAGTTGGCACTTCAGCTATGGTGAAGTGAATCATTTATGAACCTAGCCTAGGAGTTAGTTTATGGTTCAACAGCTATTAACCTTCCAGGAAAATCTATTCCATTTTTGTTTTTCTCTTTATTTGAAAACAAAGGGAATGAAAGATACCATTATCCAGCATGTTTTGTGAAAGTTTTTTGTTGTTGTCTGCAAAATCAAACAAAAAGAAAAAAAATGATAACCTCAAAGTTTGTTGAGACATTTACGAAACAGGAAGGAACTGGAAATATGGGACTGAGTTTTTACTGCTGTCTGCAATACTTTTTCTGGATAGCTTTCATTTATTTATTTATTGAATTTATATAGCTGCTCATCTCATTTATATATGACCCTGGCCAGATAGGACATGTCAAACTTTTAAACTGTAATTTCCAAACATTAGGGGTGCTCAAAAATTGTGACAGCCTTGCGGATTATAAAGATATTTTGGTTACTTTAATATAATTTAGATGTGCTTGGTAAGTAACTACATAAATGTCATAATTTTTTTAAATTTTGTTTCTGTTTCATTTTGAGGTTTAGCTGTCTTTCTCTTTTTGTTAAATGTTATTTTGTCTGAAAGTGTTAATACTGCTGGCCTTGTTTCTGTGAGTGTAATAACTGACATGTAATGGCTTCTAGAAAAAGAACAAGTCTGGGAACATTCACTCATATGAGCAACCTAATTGGGACTAGCAGAAACATGTTGTCATCTGAATTCCCAATACTGCAAGACATTCTCAGAAATAGCCTACTATTAAGAGAACAAAGTAGTGATGATACTAGAAAACTCTCTGCAGCCAATCTTGCAAGAGACATATATCCAAAAGTGCTTGAAAAATAGGAATGAACAAACAGTTCTTTTATGACCCCTGTTATAAATTCACAAGTGACAATCTTGAACAAGATCGAAGAGAGATGGGATCAAGCCAAAAACTTATCTCTTAATAGAGGAAAGCTAGACGTCAAAGAGTCTTTCACTGTGAAACTTGACAAACTGTTTGACATCCTCAACTGCAAGTGTCAAATTGTTCTGTGTGCCGAATTTGGCTGCCTTACTGGCTGCAAAAAAGAAGATCACATTACCTATATCTGCCTCAAGGAGTCAAAGATTCCATGGAAGGCATTTGCTTTTGTTAAAGGTCAGAAAAACAAAATTGGTTTTTTTGGATTACACTAGATTTTTTTTGCCAGATGTGCCCGAGCAGAAACAATTAGTCCAAAGGCAAAAATGGCAAGATACAAAGGTTTGCTAAATATAAGTAGAGAAATATTGCAGAAATGTTGATACTGACAAATGAAGCAATTATCTCTTCTGATGAAAATGAAGAGGAATGTGATGGGAGTTATGAAGAGGCCTTAGACCAGTGGTTCTCAATCTGTGGGTCAGGACCCCTTTGGGGGTTGAACAACCCTTTCACAGGGGTTGTCTAAGACCATTGGAAAACACATATTTTCAATAGTCTTAGGAACCGAGACACCAATTTTATGGTTGGGGGTCACCACAACACGAGGAACTGTATTAAAAGGTCATGGCATTGGGAAGGTTGAGAACCACTGCCTTAGACCAAACATACGTCTCCTGTACTTCAAAAGAAAAGACATAATACAATATACTAGAAATAACAAATGTCGCTATACAGAGCATAAGATACGATGTTGGTCTACGTGCCACTGCTACCATTACCACAGTCAGTTTCATAGATGCATTGGCTTGATCACCAAAGAAGACAAGATGCTTGTAGTTAACCGCAATAAAGTGAAAAGAGTTGAGAAAAATTATGAACTGCCTAAATCAAGAATTTGATGAGTTCTGTAATGATGATGATGAATGCATCATTTTCGACGGTCATATGGATACAACTAAAGTTATCAGAAAGCAAACAGGTCAAACGAGCAATTACACAGCACCATCAAAGAAGAACGTTATTCTGTGTGTAGTTGAGCTGGGGGGAAGATATATTTATCATTTCACTCTAGAGAAACGCTCAAAAACAGTAAAACCTGCTCAAGAGATTGCAGATAATCTGGCGTATCTCATGAATAAGAAAGGCATTGACAAAAGCTTGAAGGTTATTGGAAGAGATTCTCCAAATAATGCTGGCTGTCAAGGTGGTGCCATACATTGGGTAGAAGTCAAGCTTGTCTGGAAGTTGATCTGGTTGGTTTGTGCACTCCACACGAATGAGTTACTCCTACAACATTTAACCACAGAACTAATGGGAAGACATTGTCTAAGAACAAATGGTAAATTGGTAACATGCTAAACACTGCAACAGAACTTGACATTGATCTTTCATTCACCAGAGTTTCAATTGGTGAGCCTCTCATTTCAGTGAGCAACAGTGTTACAAAGGTTCTCTCTATTGATCAAATGTATGGATATAGGACCACACAGGGTAAAGAGGCAGCAAGCAGAGGGTATACACATGAGAAATTTGAGGGTTATATCAGAGTCCAAGAAGCAAGTCAATGGCTAATGTCAAAGAACAAATCATAACAACACTTGATACTTACTTAAATATTTTTGTAACTCAGATAATTGCTTACTGGTGTTAATTTATGATTGAATGGATTATTTTTTGCTAAGCTAGATAAGATTCATGCAGAAAAAACTTTAATTTTTGTAGCACAAGGTGTAATTTGGTGAAGATTACCAAATCTAGAATTGTTTTTAATTATTTAATTAGTTTGGGTTGTATATACAGACAGTATGTTTGCGTTGTTGTGTCTGATGTTTTATGTTATGTTTTGCTGTTTTATACACGAACGGTCTGTACACCGCCCCGAGTCCCTACGGGGAGAGGGGGCGGTCTATAAATTTAATAAACCAAACCAAACCAAACCAAACCAAAGATAAAGTTAATAGTATTTGGGTTTATGGACTATATGGTCAAGCTAAATGTTGTGCAATTGCAAAAAATAACAGCAAATTTGAATTCTTGTTGTAGAAATACATATTTTTAGAACTCTTCACTGAAAAAAATTCCAAAAATTAATTTTCACTCCATTAAATGAAATACTAGTATATTCAAATAATTAAAGCAAAATTTAAAAAAATTAACACAATCAATCAATTAAAACAAATTGTAAAAACTTTAATAACAAAAGACAAGGTAGAATGGCTACCATGGCTAACTGTAAGCCATGTTTATGTTGTTGTTTGAATACAATCATTGGTTAGACTTATGACATAATTTGATATATTTTGGTTTAATGGGATAGGTATAATTTATTGACCAAGTTCAAAATATTCAAAATATTATTTTTTTTATATTGTTAAATTTTATTGGTTTTTTACAAATGTTTTAGGGAAAAAGGTAAATAGGTGTAGAAAATTTTGACAGCTACATCATGCGGGAGGTAGAAATCTCCCCGAATCTCACAACTTTAACAAAAAAGAAGAGAAAAAACATCAAAATTTGAATAAACATTGGCAGCTTTTTGTTTTTACATTAAATCATCAATATATTCAATCATCTTTTGTATCACTTCCAAGAGTTACATTATAACAACAATTGCAAAAATGTTTCAACTCATTTTTGTGATCTGAGTCTTCTAAGTGTTGCATCCTCCCCCCTGTCTGCTGGCAGAGCCGCGGCCCCTCCCTCATTCACATCTTGTGTACTGTCCCATGTTTAATCTAGGAGGGCACTATTTTTTTTAATGAAGGCCTCCGCCTCCGCAACTGTGTTAATTCTAATTCTACTGCCCTCCCAGAAAATCAGCATTCCTTCTGGCAACAACCATTTAAACCAGATTCCATTGTTATATAATTTCTTTGCTAAAGAGGAGTATTTCTTCCTCTTATCTCTTACTTTCTTTGGAATCTGTTTAAGAATGGTTATTTCTTTGTCTTTATATTTTAGTGGTCCCACCCTTTGAGCTCCTAAGACCTCATCTCTTGTGGTCTTTCTAAGAAATTTAACATGTACTTCCCTTGGCACGTTGTGTGTTCTAGCGTATGCTGAATTAATCCTATAAATCAGATCAATATCCCACCATAGCTGTTGTTTGTCTCTTTTAATATATTCTGCTAAAATTGTGGTCATAATCTCATAGACATCTTCATTCTCTGTTTCTGGCAAGTTTTGGAATCTAAGAAAAAAAGACATTCTCTCAAATTCCACCTTTATCATATGGTTTTCAAATTCTACATTCCCCTTCTGGATTGTCTTAACCTCTTCCCTCAACTCAGTCACGCCCTCCTCCAGCACCCCTATTCTCTGTTTATTTTGTGTTGTTTGTTGTTGCGTTTCTCTGAGCTGATCACTTAAGTCTGCCAATTGTTTTTTCAGTTCGTCCTGTCCCTTTAAGAGAGTTTGAAACATTTGATCAACAGATAGTTCCTTTGAGCTTTCTTCAGTTGCTTTAGGTTGTAAAAATGAAGCCAATGGTGTCTTTTGGGTAACCGGGCTGGACGTAGAAGATGTTGGGGCCGAAGACGGCTTACTAGGCAGTAGTTTTTTAGGACCCATATTAGGTTCAGAGATAGCTATAAGTCTGCACAAAGAAATGGCGTCTGTGGAAAGACACAACTGGGAGAAGTCACAAGGCAAGCAAGTCCAGAGGAGACCCAAGCCAGGTGATATAAATCAATGTTCCAAATCCAAGGGAGATACGTGCAAGGAGAGGCTCCTGGAGATCTCTAGGGTGTGATATAGTATAAAGCCAGAAATTCTTTCAAAAGGGAAATTTCATTAATAATAAGTGCAAGAAGAAGGAGGAAGTTGGCCATCTTGGCTCCGCCTTCACAGGAGATCAGAAAGCAACATCCAAAGTTTCCATAAAGTAGTTTAAAAGAATCAACTCAGCAAACCTCCTTTGCAATTGTAGCAAGAAGTCATCCTCCCATTGCTTAAAGGAAGAGAAAGTAACTTTTAACTCTCTCTCTCTCTTCAGAGGGAGAGGGATTTTCCAATTGCCGCTTTTCCGAGGGGGGTTTGAAACCCCCCCTCCAGTCTTAACACTTCAAAAGATTGAAACCAGAGTTTAAAAGAGGCTGCTGTTCATCAATTAAGTAGTTAAAAAGGAGATTGAGGGAAACTTCCCCCTCACTGCATTTCAGCTGTAACGTCCAATTAGTTGTTTCCTTCCAGGCTCCGCTCAGCAAAGGCGTGCTGTTGTGCACCCCCCACGCTCCCCGGTTCCTGGGGCGAAGCTGGAGACCCCCCTGTGGCTGCCGCCGATTCAGGGGGTCCCAACAAGCCACCCTACGGCAGGGGGCCCGTCCAAGGCTCCCTGTGCTCCCCCTAAACTTAAGGGGAGCCCACCGAGAAGACGAGCAGCGGATGCGAGCGTCCGTCGCCTTTGAGGACCGGAAGTGATCTTTTTTTCCCCTCAAAATATTATTAAATGTAATAGTGTAGATAAGGAAATGACTTGCTTGCCAAATTAGAATATGAACTGCCAATGTTTTTTCTAACCAGGTGCCTCAACTGCAGAAAAGTAGTGCTTAATACTTAGCAAAAAAACATTTAAACTGCTTCGCCACAAACATATTTTTCCATGTTAGGCACTTACTAATAACACAGGCAACTGCTAGAAAAAAATTTAAATTATCAGTCAAAATCTGCTGGTAGTCTTGGGCTGGAATCCACAAAATTGTATAATTTTAATCTTTGTATCTGAAGGGTGTTTGATGTTATTTTTCAAATGATTTTTTTTTAAAAAGAAGAGTTAAAAAATAATTTCATATGACATGCAAGCTTGGAATACATTCTAAAATATGAAATCCTTTTTTTGAAGGCATTTACTTTATTTTGAAACAGGAAGAATGTTGTGTAATTTTGTGTTGTTCATTTAATGATGTGAATCTCTTACCTGTTAAGAGTTGATTAAAGGCAGCAAATAGTTCTTTTGGTTTTTCAAAAGTCAATATGTCCAGTTGGATATATTTCATAATGAAATTACTGTTCACAGTCTTTCTTTCTTGTCAGTTCTTCAGGGAAAAAGAGATAAATATAATTTTCTATAGCTTTTATAGTTAAAACCAAGGCTATTATGCAATAGAATTTCCATCATATTATTTTCCAATCAAAATGTACCCAACAGATGTGCAGTTCCCACATCTATTTCAAAGCATAGGAGCTGTCATACATCTGTATTTCATGACTTAATAAGCTACTAGGAAGAAAGGTAAATTAGTGATGGTCTCCGAGGATTGTCTTAATTTAGATAAGTACAGAAAGTACTGATTTCCTTTGTGTGCAGTTATATTGTAAAGCTTCATCTGGATTATAGAAGTTGCAGCTGACCAGAAAATTGTTCAATAAGTAGGATATCATATGGCAGACTGTATCTATAATGGATGTTAATATTAATAAATACTCATTATTCCAAATCCTAAGTATATATATTTGAAATATCCTCTGGTAAATTATTCTAAGAAGCTTCTGCCCTAAGAAGTGAAAGATAAACATAGGCAAATCACTATAAATAAAATCTGCTGTCCCGTGACAATCCATTCTTATAATATAAAATCTCTTCTGGCAGCTCTGAGCATTCTGTTTTCCTAAGCACAATGCTTTTCCCACATTGAATAGATATTTAATTATTTCACTAGCCTTGTTTTTGTAAAAATTCATTTAGCTTTTCAGTTTGATAGAACAGAACAGATCTGTCTGGACAATCTAGACACAGAAGGTAAAATTATTTATGTTTCCATTAAACAAATTGAGAAAACTAAATATGTCCTGATATTAACTTAGCTTCACTTAACTCTGCTTTCCTAATCTGGTGCCACCTTAAGTTTGCTGAAGTATAAACTAGTCACAATTAGGGGGGAAAAAAGAGTTGGACTCAGGGATGAAATTCAGCAGGTTCTGGAGAACCTGTAGCGGAAATTTTGAGTAATTTGGAGAATTGGCCAATACCACCTATGGCTGGGCCCAGAGTGGAGTGGGAATGGAGATTTTGCAGTATCCTTCCCCTGGAGTGGGGTGGGAATGGAGATTTTGCAGTATCCTTCCCCTGACACACCCACCAAGCCATGCCCACAGAACCAGTAGTACGAAAATTTGAATTTTAGCACTGATTGGGCTCCATTATACATTAAAAGTATCTGATTGGGAAAACCAAGTTTGATTGGAGATAAGCAAAAGAGCTTTTTACAGTTATCTTGGACTACAAGTCCTGTAGTTTCTGACAAATGAACATGTTTATTGAAGTTGCTTTAGTTGTTAAAAATATCTGAAGGGCATCATGGTGCCCTTCCCTGATTTAAATAATAATTGAGACAGAACATAATTTTGATTTCCAGGTGGAATAAAAGAAAGTCACTGCATTGTGGTATAGTGACTAAGATACATATTTAGCTTCAGCTCCTCCTTTCACCATGAAAGCTATCAGTGTAGTCATCCAAAAAGAGGACATACCATTAAATAATAGACTTAAGGTGACCAACCGTCCTCCTTTAGGGAGGACAGTCCTTCTTTTGTAAGTTCTGTCCTCCCTCGAAAAGTGTCCTCCTACATGTCCTCCTTTTCGATATTTCCAGTAATTATGAGACGCATGCGCTCCACACGAGAGATCTTGAGATAGAGCGCCGCGTGCAAGTGGCTTTGTTTATCAAAACACGACACGGCACGTCGGCAATTGAATGACTCCCGGTAATTATTTCTTTCTCAGTGAATAGTCAATAATACAGAGGCAAGTACAATTCACGTTTTATTAATTCATCAATTTATCTATTTAATAATTTGGTGAGGCAAGTGAGGCACAGCCTAACCTTTCGTCATCAGGGCAGTGAGTCATTTGATGGGAAACTTGCCTTTTGGGAGGAATGACCCAGCTTGGCTCCCGCTTTTGATCTGCCGCCCAACGACCGAATGGAGAAGCGAAGAGGCAGGAGAGACAAAGCAGGAGCCAAGCCGAGTCATTCCTTCCAAGAGGCAAGTTTCCTATCGAATGACTCACTGCTCTAGACTTGAGGCTCCAGTCCAGGCTGCGGTGCTTGCAGCCCCCTGCGGTGCTTGCAGTCCTCCAGGGACTCCCAAGCTCGGCACCAGAGAGCCGCTGCGAGAGAGGCTGGCCAGGTTGCCCGGGCGGCGGCAGAGGTTCCCTTTGTTCTTTCGGGTGTGGGAAGGGGGGGGAGAGGCTTCCTCCGCTCCGTCCGCTCCCCATCTGCGCTGCCCTCGCCCGACAAGTGCGCCCCGGATTCCGCGCAGCTCTGGCAGGCAGTGCCGTGGCTGAATCCCAGGGCGGAGGGTGGCAGGTCGCAACTGAGCATGCCTGACTGTGGAATTCTGGGAGTTGAAGTCCACAAGTCTAAAAAAATTGCTGCCTCACTAGCTATAAACCTCACTGCAAATATGTATACTTTTATTTACAAGTTGTAACCCTGTTGTCAACAGAAGTGTAAAATAATTTAAATTTAAATTTTAGTGAAGTTATTTGCTTATGTTAAAGTTTCAGTTGTAATAATTAATTTTATTTATTCATAATGTGTTTGCATCGTTCGTGCCGCTTTATATTTTATTGAAAAAGTTTCACAATGCTAAGATTTCATGCGCCAGGACAAAATGCGAGGCTATTATTAAATCAGTATTTAAAAATTACTGTGATAAAATACTTACAGCAGACTTGAAAATTGCAGCATTTGTAACGGTTTTATCTGATGCATCAAATCATAATGAAACCAAATTGTATCCAATACTAGTAAGATATTTTAATGTTACCAAGGGGATTCAAGTAAAATTTTTAAATTTAGAATCCATTGAGGGTGAAACTGCTGAAATTTTGTCAAACCATCTATACAGAGTAATAAATGAAAACAATTTGAAATCCAAAGTTGTTGCACTAACAGCTGATAATACAAACACAAATTTTGGTGGGCGAAGACGCAAAGGGGTGAATAATGTGTATGTAAAATTACAACATTTACTCCAAAAGAAAATGCTAGGAATAGGTTGTAATGCACATATTTTGTCAAATGCAATCAACACGGCGTCATGTGCCATGCCAATTGATGTAGAAGTAATTATAACTACGATTTATTTGTATTTTAGTTGTTTTACCGTTCGTGTGGCTACTTTAAAACAATTTTGTGAAGAAGCGAATGTTGAATACAAAAAACTTTTAGGATATTCAAAAGTTAGATGTCTTGCTCTAACACCTGCTGTAGAGCGTGTTCTACAATTATTTGAGCCTCTCCGTTCATATTTTTTAAGTTTAGACAAATGTCCTAAAATCCTGGAATCGTTTTTCAATAATGAAATATCTGAGATATTAATGTATTTTGTACATAGTCAAGCATCTATTTTTCACAAAGCGATTCAAAAGATTGAAGGTGAACGCATTTCAGCTACAGAAATTTGTCTTATTTTGAATGACTTTATCCTTCAAAATAAATCTCGATTTGAAGATAAATTTCTTCCTTTAATTATAAAAAGAAAATTGTCAGACTTAGAGGAATCAAATCCGGGCATAATGGAAAAGTTTATCAAAGAAGTGCAGATTTTTTACCAAACATGTTTTCAATATATCGAAGAATGGTCTGAAACAAACATCACGGGAAATAACAGCTTTCAATGGTGTTTTTTGACTTCATCGCAAGTATATTGGACAGATATTGAATCTTGTGTTGAGTTTTTATCTAAAGAAATGCCAGACATTAAAATAGACGACAATTGTCTCTTTGAAGAAATTAGAAGACTGAATGTATATTTAAGTTCTGAAAAATTAATACAATGGGAAAATCAATATGTTGAAATTGATAAAAGATGGGTGGATGTTTTCAGCCATTTCAAAAATGAGCATATTCCATGTGAAAATTTATTTATACTTGTTCAATTTACGTTGTGCTGCCCTGGAACTAATGCAGCAGTTGAAAGAGTTTTTTCAATTGCCAATGATTTTTGGACAAGTGAGAAATCGAGATTGAATGTTGATACTCTAGCTGCAGCACTTGCTGTAAAATTCAATATGAAGGATATTTCTTGTTCAGATATTTCCAATATATTGTTAGATGATGATACATTGACAAAAAATATTAATTCAATGGAAAAGTACTCATTTAAATAATAATTAACAGGCATGTAAGCATAATTACAATATAAAATGTTACAAATGTTTTATTATGCATATATCATATTTTAGTGTATTATTATTGCAATGAATAAAATATTTCCTTTTTTTTACGATATATTTTTTCCAATTTATTTGTCCTCCTTTTCATTGTAGAAAAGTTGGTCACCTTATAATAGAAGCACAACAATTTGATGTGGTATGCAATGTGTCTCTTCCCAGTCCTGGCCCTCAATCTTCTTTGTCTAGTCCCCAGATAGCAACATATGGCACGCATGCCATAGGTGGCACACAGAGTCCTCTCTGAGGGCATGCCAGCCATCATCCTAGCCCAGCTCCACCATGCATGTGTGCGTGCCTCCTGCTAGCCAGCTGGTCTTTGGGTCTCTGCCGTACAAGTGCAGGAGGCGAGGCACATGCACAGGGGACATTTGTATTGCATTTTGAGGGCTTACATGATGCCATGCCTCATTTTGGCTTCCAGGTTGGTGCAGGAGGCCTTCCAGGCCCAAAATGTGGCGCAGGCACTGCACACGGCCTCCCCATATCCTGTTTTGGCTTCCAGGTTGGTGCAGGCAGCCTTCCAGGTCCAAAATGGGATATGGGGAACACGCTCCCCTCATGCCCCATTTTGGGCCTGGAAGGCCTCCTGCACCAACCTGGAAACAAAAAATGGGTGAGGGGTATGGGGGGGGGGAAATCACATGTGCATGTGCAGAAAGCATGCATGAGCACTGCAGTATGGATGCGGGCATGCAGGTGTGCTATCACACAGGCACCTTCAGCATGCAATGACAGAAAGGTTAGCCATCACTGGTCTAGTTATATTTTCCCTCCACCTTTCTCACTGCTGGTTTCTCAACACACTGTTTCCCAGATCTCCAGCTCTTCATATGCCTTACCTGAGGTTTCCCTTGCTTCCCATTTCCTTTCTTGTTTCACACTGTCACCACATTCTCTGTCGACTAGCTGCCTTATCAGCCTTCATCTGCATCTTTATAATTTATAAAAGATCCAGACTTAAAGCAAGATTAAAGTGAAATATATTTTTGTACTACCAAGCAATTTTTTAAAAGACAAAGGACGATGCAAATTTCTACCACATTTATACATGGTATTTTATACACACTGATACTAATTTTAGAAATTATAAGTGCAATTTAAATCGATATTTCATCATAATTGGGGGGGGGGAGACTTTACATAGCTGCATAGTCTACCATCCAGGGCTAACTTGGATTATCACTCTCAAATATATCTTTATATTTATTTAAACCGAGCCTGGATTGAAGAGCTCTTCAAACAGAGGATACTACAAATGAAGAGCTTTCTGTAAAGTAAGGGACATAGCCATCATTGCAAGGCATTGAAAAGAGGTCTTTCAATTTTGATTGAAATAGAAGAATTCAAATAGAAATAGAAGAATTCAAAAAATTTAGATAGACTTTTGTGGTGAGCTGAAATAATAGAATTTATGAGGGGGAAATATAAAGTTCTACATAGAAAATACATAGTAGAAAAAATATAAGACATGTACAAAACAAGGCAGTAGTATCTATGAAAAGGATCAGTGTAACCTTGCCAGCCACAAATTAAACATCAACTAGCACTGTGATAAAGCTTAAAAAAGACAAATGCTATCTTGAAGATGATTAATAGGAGCAAAGAGTCTGGATCACAGAAAGTAATTGTCCTGCTGAACTGAACAATGCTCCATATGAAGTATTATGTCCAGGTCTAGGCACCGTAATTCAAAAAGAGAGACGGTAAAGAAATTTAGAAAACAGGTAGGTTAAACTAATAAGGAAGGAGATCCAGACTCAAAATGAGAATAAACTTTCAGATGGTGGATCTTGCTGCCATTAAAATTAAATATCTTCAAATAGAGGCTGGAAGGTATGTATTGTATCTGTGATTATATGTAGGAATAACATTGAGAGACAAAGCAAAGAAACAGAACAAAATTATAACTGTAACAGAACACCTGCACTCTGCTGGTGTAAACATACACAACAGAATGACATCAGTTTTGATGGCCTTCATTGACAGCCAATTTGTTTTTGGACTCAATTCAATTGCCTGTATAGCCCATTTTGGCTCTGGTCTTTGACATAATATTCTCCATGCCAAAAATCTGCACTTTGGCCAGCTTAAACTGTGAAGTATGAATGGTTCCTACCTTAGATAGGAAGATCATAGATTATTTTTCACATAACTTTTGGAAATAAGTATGTTATATATACTGATCAGCATTGAATGTTGGGAGAGAAGAGTTGGTTTGTTCAATCCAAAGTGCTATGATGGTTGTTTATTAAGTTAATTGATGTTTTTGATACTTTAGAATTGTAAGTTACTTAGTTTGAGTATATAGCATGCATATACATATATTTAAATAAAGACATGTAGTGAATGAATCTTGACTCTTCTGTTTAGTTATATATTTCACTGAAAGTAGGAAGATTGTAGTTCTGCTACAAAATATAGCCTTCTTGAGCACTGCTCTATTTTAGCTAAATTCAAGCTATGTTATTTCCTAGACTTTAAAAGCTTTTCTAAGTAATATTGAGGTTTCTCAGCAAAATGTCTTAATCGGTTTTAATGTTTTATTAGTTAATCTATCATCACCATAAGTGATACATTCTGGAATAAAACTAAATTAATCACTATGCTAAATGAGCCTGAACAAAAATACATTCTTTAGTGCTTAGTCCTTTATCTTGTTTACTGTGGAAGAACATTTTTCTTTTTTCTTTTCCTTTTCACTTATATTTCTATCGTAGTCTGCTGCTTCATCGTCTCATCTTCATATTTCCATTTCTTATTGACAAATATATCTATTATGATCCTTAGGACATGCAATGTTATCTCTTATCCAGTGACTACCACTATGTCTCATTGGCTATCAAGTTATATTCTTTTAATAGTTACTTAAGGATTAACTATCACTGCTTTTGTTACTGGCAGACAGTTTTACATCATACCAGCAACAGCTTTCAAAGTTTTAACATTTTTAGGTGAAGGCTAGCTTGTCAACCAACTCACCTTAGATTTTTTTTTAAAATGCATTCACTTGTTCGGCATTGTTGTAAAATTTGAATGGTATCTGAACAAAAGGTTGTTAAATGACAACTACATGTATTATCTGAATAAAACTTCCATACTAGTAACCACGGCTACCTATGAAGAACTGGAGTCAAATTGACCTGCCAAGCCATTTGCATCACTGCCTGAACTTGTGTTAAGTAATTAAGCTTCCCGTTAGAAGAGTGAGTATGCAGAGAAGTGTAATGAGAGTGATATGGAATAACAAGCACAAACCAGCATACAGAGACACTAAATAGTATGAAAATATAGTAGCTTACTATGTAGAAATTTAGAGGAATTCAGAGTCCGGTTAACAGTCCAAGTCATACATGGTTCAGTAATTCAGTTATCAAAATAGTCAGACAGCACACAAAGTATAGCTAAACAGTAGCAAAACACAATACCTCAGTATACACCAATCAACTTCTAACAAAACAGAGAGCTAACAGCCATTCTGGCTCCCTCTTATAGCTGCTTGAGGTAACAAACCAATTACATCTCTTAAGCATTTAAAGTAACAAATACATTTGTTACAATCGTAGCTTATATACATTGCCAAGCCAAGCCTTGGGTTACATCCCTAACATTCTCCCCTCTTGGATTGTCAATGTATTTACACACAACTTCACATTCTCAATCCATAAACATCACAACATTGTTTATGTTTGATCGTACCTTGTGCTTTAGTAAAATGATCAGCAACATTCTCTTCAGACATACAATATTTTAGTTTAATCATTTTACAACTAACACTTTGCCGTACATTCATATATTTGAATGCTTTGTCAGTATGCTTTGACCTTGTCTTTACAGCAATATTTGTTGCCATCTGGATCGCTGCTTGGTTGTCCTTGTATACAACAACAGGCTCACGAACATTAATTCCCATATCTATCAGTAGTTGCTTGTAACAAATTAAATCGGTACATAACAAAGATAAACATGGAAATTCATCTTCCATTGTAGACAAACTTACATGCTTCTGACAGATAGACCGCCATCCAACCAATGTCTTTCCTAAGAATATCGCGATGTAGATTTACGCGTGGAAACTTCAGTTGCAAAACTTGCATCAGCATATGCGGTTAATATCAGCTCATCCTTAGGCTCTAAGTATAATGTACAGTGTATTGTCTGTTTCAAATACCTTAATACACGTTTTGCTGCTTGCCAATGCCATTCTGTGGGTCCGGCATTAAACCTAGCCAATTAATGCTATATGAAATATCTAGTCTAGACCAATTGCTAAGATAAGATAAACTACCAATTCGGGATTGATAAATATTCGTATCAAACACTGGGCTTTTGTTATCATCATTGATAAATTCCTGACTCATAGGAGTTTTAGCAGGTTTACACAGTTCCATTTTGTAATTCCTAAGTAACTGATTGATCTTATCAGCCTGTGATATTTTATATCCTCCCCTAGTCTTATCTATTTTCACTCCAAGATATTTCTTTATTTCACCAAGATGTTTTATTTTAAACCTTTTTTTAACAGTGTAATAATTTCAATGGCCTTCTGCTCTGTTTTACTAATCAATGCTATATCGTCTGTAAACAATAACAATAATGAAGTCATACCATCACTTTCTAGCTTAAATAAACAAGGATCAGCTAATCCAGCTTTAAACCCTATCCTTGCTAATTCCTTCACTATACATTGATTCCACTCATAGCCTGACTGTTTAAAACCATACAGGCTCTTTTTAAATTTCCAACAATCAGTGTTGCTATCAGTATTTAACCCTTCAGGTTTCTTTAAATAAATAGTGTGTTGCAATGGTGCATGAAGATATGCAGTTTCAACATCTAAAAGATTTATTACATATCCATGCTTAGCTGCTCAAACTAATGATGCATGCAATGTTATGGCTTTTAAACTTGGTGCAAACACTTCATCATAATCAGTTGCCGACTGGTTGAAACCTTGTGCTACCAATCTAGCTTTATGGGTTACTGTTCCATCTACACTTGTTTTAACCTTATACATCCATTTACATCCTATCGCCTTTTCACCTCGTGGTAATCTCACATTCTCATATACCTCCAGATCTTGTAAAGATTTCAGTTCTCTGTTCATTGCTGCTTTCCAAACTATTTGCTCCTCTTTAGGATACATTGATAGTTCATTATATATTGCAGGAACTTTAACTACTTGACATGCAACAAATGCCTGATACCTATCAGGTGGCCGCATTACACGGGTTGACCTTCTGGGTAACTCAGGGCTTATAGGTGGACTATCCTGAATGTCCTCCTTGTTTATCACTTCCTTCTCCTGAGTAGACTCCTTCCCTTCATCACACATTTCTGGTATTCCTGATACATTGTTTTGATCTACTCGGGTTTCAATTACTACCTCATAATTATTTTTTAGTTTGTTCCAACCAACACGCTCTAAAAACTTCGCATTTGCACTGTGATAGATCTTAATTGTCCCTCATCCCCAGAACCTATAAGATCTATGGTTTGAGTTATAACCAACAAATATTAACTGCCTTGCACGAGTTTGTCCCTTTAACCTAATCTGTACTGGAATATGAACCCCTGCAGGAACTCCAAACGTGTGCAAATAGCTCAAATCAGGTTTCCTACCATGCCAACGAGTAAATGGTACCTCTCTAGTAGAAGCATTTACAATATTGTTCAGTAAATGATTAGCACACATCATGGCTTCACCCCATAATGTTTCAGGCAATCCTGAATCGGATACCATGGTTCTAGTCATAACTTGTAACGTTTGCCCCCTTCGTTCTACAAACAAATTATGTTGAGGTCTATAAGGAGCAGAACGTTTATGCTCAATACCAGCTGTTTTTAACATAGTTTGGAACTTATAATTTGTAAACTCCGTCCCATTATCAGTAACTACAGTAATAATCTTGGCTTTTATCTTTCTTTCCACAAATCTCAGCCAATTAAAAAATTGTTGAAAAGTTTCTGTCTTGTCTTTCATTAAGTAGCAGAAACCATATCTTGAGTAATGATCCATGATACTCAAAACATAACAGGCACCTCCCAAACTGGGTTTTATAGGTCCAATTAGATCAGCAAAAACAACTTCTAAAAGTTCCTTCGTTTTAAACCCATTAAGTCTGTTTGCTGGTGTAACCCTGCTCTTTTCCTTACGACATACATTACAATTTAAATACTGCAAGGTTTTAATTTCACTCCTTCTGACAACTTTACAGTTTGTTGTAGCATCTTAAAATTAATGTGCCCCATACGCCTATGTAGCAGATGTATGCATTCATCATCTGGCTTCACATTGTCATACACTGAATTGGCAGTATGGCCATCATTTATAATATATAAAACATTTGTTAATTTTGCAGTAATCCTATTACCTTCCTTTTCTATAATACATTTATCTCCCCTAAAGGTTACTATATAGCCAATGTTAACTAGAGCTCTTACTGATAATAAATTAAATTTCAGTTTAGGTATATACAACATGGATTAATACTCATTTACAAATGAACCCCTTGCCATACCTTCACCAGATGCTTTCACCCTCCATCCATTTGCCAAAGATACATGTTGCTTGCTGGCAGACATTTTTATAAAACAATTCTTATTTCTAGTAATGTGCTGTGATGCTCCACTATCAACAACCCATGAATCATGGCTTATTGTTGCATTTCCAGAGATAGTCAAAGGAGACATACTTAAATTGACATTAGCATTTTTCTTAGCTTTTCTAGTATTCTGTTGTTTAGCATTTTTACAGAATCTAGCTATATGCCTGTTTGCCCCACAAGAAAAACATTTTCTAACAGTATAGGCAGTTGAAGGTGACTCTTCATGTTGTGGTGGTTTCACTCTCAGTTGTTCTCTTTCCAACCTTCTTCTGGACTCTTCCAACAGGCATGCAGTTATGTCAGTCAATGTTAGTTCATTTCGGGTTAGGACCTCGAGGGACGATACAAAATCATCATAACTCTCATCCAGTGATGACAGAATGATGTAAATTTGATGTAACTCTGAGAAAATAAGTTCTTTTTCATGTAGCTCTTGGAAAACGCCTTTTCTAAAGTTTAAATGAGCTTACATATCTCCACCCTTCAGAAGACGTGTCCTAAACAGTTTGTGGGTAAGGTGTATATGTGCACCTACCTGAATGAATTGAATCTTTTGAATGATCTTTGAAGACAGTCTCATGTGGAGTGCTAGTAAAGTCATTCCACCAGTTTAATAACCACGGGATTGCAATTCAATTTGTCTTGCAAAGCATAACATCATCTATATTAACATACATAATACTTCTATATAATTATTTCTTGGAAGACCCATAGCAAGAATTTTTCAGTGATATATTATGTACTAGTAATATATTGACCAACCATGCATACTAGTTGCTCTTCCATTTCCTGTTGCTACTCATCTGAGTGACTGAAGCAAAGATCACCATATTAGTACTACGTAGCTCAATGTCTTGGGTAAAACCGAGAAACTGAATTAACAACATTTAATTATATATTAGGAAAAAGAATCTGATCTGTCCTTAAATACAATATGTTCTTTGCCCAATCCCCATATCTGGTAATCAGTGTAATTATCTGTTTATCAAAGTCATGATTTATATTTCAAAATTAATATTTACTGAAGACATGAAATTTACTAACTAGCACACTACAGCATTAATAGAAAATATTAGGGATTATATTCCTAATCAGAAATCTAATTTTGCATTTAATGCAGAAAAAAATACATCTTCTATTTTCTACGTATGTCCTCTTTATTTTTTTATTTTTTTTATTGAAAAAGTTTTATACAAACAAATTTCCCCCTTTTTACCCCCAGTCCATATAATGTAAATCACATACAAATACTATGTCCCCTCCCCTCCCCCCATCTTAAGGTAAATTACTCATTCAGATATTGTACCCCTCACCACCCAATCATAATATAAGTTTCTCTTAAGCAATAGCCCATTAATCCCATCTTCTAAAGTAATTAAACATATATAAATCATGATATAAATTTCTCTTAAAGTAACATTTCATTAATCCCATCTTCTAGGTTAATTATGCATATATATTACCCCACCCTCCACCCTAACCCTCCCCCACCTCCCACTCAAACCCACCCCCCTGACTTCCGCTATACACCACTCTAACAATTCCAAGCGTCCCATGTATTATTTACTCTGATCATCTATCAGTCTAAACATTCTTACCTAAAGGCTACATAGTACTTCCTAGTCTGGTATTTGTTCTGTATGTAATCAATCCATTTTACCCATTCTTGTGTATAATTCTCCTGCTTCTGACCTTTTAGGAAAGCTGAAATTTTTGCCATTTCGGCAAACCCCGCCACCTTCTGAATCCATTGATCAATAGTCGGTAAAAAATCTTTTTTCCAATGTTGCGCAATCAACAACCTAGCTGCTGTAACCATATACAAAACCAGTTTTGTTTCCCCTTTAGTAAAGTCCTTAGTTATATAAAGTCCTCTTTATTTTTTAATTCGTGTAGAATATTTTCCTCTCAATATTGATGTTTTGGAGTATGTGGGAAAGCTTTTTAAAATCAATGGAAACTTCCTGGAATTATATCAATTTAAGGTAGCAGAAAGATCCAGAACTTGACATTTGACATTTTTAGTTCTAGATGGAATGGCGCTACCAAGATGGTTCCAGTCTACAACTTAGGGGATATCCTGGACTCATAACTTCTTATCAGCTCTCCTAGTTATGACTAGGTCTTAGGAAAACCTTTGTACAACTTCAGTTGTGTGCCAGTTGCAGCCTGTGTAGGATCAGAAGGATCAGGAATACCTGCCCTCAGTCATTCAAGCCCTAGTCATTTTATGTTTTGACTATTGCAATGCAATGCAATGGCTACCCTTGAAGAGCATTTGTAGCTATAACTAGTGCGGAGTGTGCCAGTATGGACTATTTTGGGATCCCCAAAATAAATGGGGCCATGTAAAACCACTGAGCTGCATTGGCTGCTGGTTTGCTTCCACGCCATCCCATCTGTACTGGTAGAGGGGCATACTGCTGGTTTATTCTGGTTGGCAGGGTCCAGGAGAAGAGCATTCTCTGCTATCACTCCTGTCCTTTGTAACATCTTATCCTCCAGAGTGAGGTTGATGCCAATAAATTTAATCAACAAACAAACAAATAAATTTACCAAGTTGGATTTATTTCAGGATACAAACTGGCTACTTCATGGATTTCAAAATTATACAGATAGATCTTGATTAGCAACCATTTTAAATTATGGTTACACTGAAAAGTAACTTTATGAATAGTCCTTGCATTTATTCCATCACAGTATTCCCTATTGTTATATGATGAACATTAAAGCACTAGTTGGCTAGGTTGAAAAACAATAAATGACAACCAGAAATTGAATGAGAATTCAAGTCCCAAATGTTACACATTGTCTCACATATATTGTCTCCTAAGTAAGCAGTTTTTTTCTGTGGAAAAAGAGAGGCAGAGCAACCTAACTCTTCAAATCATCAATCCATGTAGCAGAAAGAAGCACAGCCATGGGCATCTGCTTCTTCTTTCCTTTCCTTTTCAGAAAACATTATTGCAAAACAAAACTGTGTCAAGTATGACCTTTCAGTTCCCTTTGTCATAATTCCAAATAACCAAAGGAATAGGTGTTCAGGTTGTATCTGTGTATATCCTCAGTGAAAAAAACTAGCACCTCCTAAACAACAGTCTTTAAGGTCAGCAGCCAACATATTTTGAAATAAAAGAGTTTAATTTGATTTCAGATCTTCAGAATGATCTCCATAAAATAAAATAAAGTTTTAACATTTGAAATAGGAATTGTAGGAAGCTCTTAAGCAAATATCCATAAAGTATTCACATGGAGACCAACCCACAGTTATAAAATATAAATATTATAAATCATAATATGCTGTAGTGTATGGTATACAGGCACAAAAGCTATCCTCTCATACAGGTTGCCCAGTTTTGTCTCTATCCATCCCCAATATAATCCCAGGTAAACAGTTGATTAGTGCATTACTAGGTAATGCCTTTTGTGGAAACAGGCAGAATGCCAATTTATGTTTGAGTGTCCTGAGAATGCAGCACCATTCAATTCTTACTACTAGTATCAGTGGAAAAGTTGAAATTTTAACTAATTTATCCTGAGGCCAAACAGCTAAAATAAAATCTACAGAATCCTAGCTGTTTACAAAACGAACACTTAATTTTAAACCAAACAAGCCATATGATAACTTAGGGCAATGTTGACAATGGCTGTGATCATGAACATACTGAACATAAATAGGCCAATTACATTTCAGCCTAGTGTATTAGTCGGACTGAGATGGTTTCATTAAATTATGATTATAGTGCAGTGCACTATGTACAGCAGAGATGGTTGCTGCCAGTTTGGTCCAGATTGGCCAAACCGGTAGTAGCGGTAGCAGAAGGTTCCGCCCACCTGCCTGGATGCTTCTGCACATGTGCAGAAGGGTTACGTACGTGAGCATGCACAGACCAGTAGTAAAAATATTTGCAACCCACCTCTGATGTACAGGTACTCCTTGATGTACACCAGTTCATTTAGTGACCGTTCAAAGTTACAATGGCACTGAAAAAAGTGACATTTATGACATTTTTTCACACTTATAACCATTGTGGCATCCCCATGGTCACATGATCAAAAGTCAAATATTTGGCAACTGGCAGGTATATATGATGGTTGGAGTGTCCCAGAAATATGTAATCACCTGTTATGACCTTCTGACAAGCAAAGTCAATGGAGAAGCCAGATTCATCTAAAAACCGTGTCACTAATTTAAAGACTGCAGTGATTCACTTAACAACTGTAGCAGGAAAAGTTGTAAAATGAGGCAAAATTCACTTAACAAATGTCTCACTTAGCAATAAAATTTTTGGCCTTTACTGTGATTATGTCAAGGACTACATGTATTCCCATAAAGTCATTTGAATAAACTGTGATTTAGATAAGTATTTTATATAAGAAAATGTGTTTTTAAAGACCAATTGAAAAGGCATATATGAATACAAAAGAAATTGATATGGAAGATACATATAATATTGAATAGTTCTTGCTTATGACAGGAATTCCAAAATAAAGTTCCTTTAAGGTTACTTGTCAGCCACAGTATGAAAACCTACAGAAAAGAATTATCTCCAGAGTTGGCTCAAATTACTGTGCAGCTTGAGGCAAAGGACATGATGGCCCTCCCCAATCCGCAAATTAACTATTTAGCAGAAGACCAATTTAAAGAAGTGTGGATGAAAGAGGGATGAAAAAGCACCAAAATGGTACGCCACCAGTGGTGAAAGTCAACATTTTTTACTACTGGTTCTGTGGGTGTGGTTTGGTGGGTGTGACAGGGGAAGGATACTGCAAAATCCCCATTCCTTCCCCACTCCTGGGAGAAGGGTATTGCAAAGTCTCCATTCCCACTCCACTCTGGGGCCAGCCAGGGGTGGTATTTGTTGGTTCTGGTTCTCCAAACTACTCAAAATTTCCGCTACTGGTTCTCCAGAACCTGTCAGAACCCATCGAATTTCACCGCTGTGCCACCCTTCCAATAGTTGTAAGAGCGTTCTTATCTGCTCTCCACCGCCTTCATAGAAATTGACACCTCCAACAGGTGACCTGGTCAGCAAGCTTTACAACAATTGAGATTAACAGAAGACACTTTTCTCCTGTTTCAACAGAGGGGGCTGGGGAAGAGGTGACCAAATCAGACTGGCATACTTGGCATCAGGGAATCGGAAAACGCAACAGGCACCTAGCGCACCCCAAGGCAACTGCTGGGGACCCGCCTTCTCGTTGTTGCCTCCCCGCTTCTCCCCTCCCCTAGAAGGCGGCGCGACCTGCCTCCACTTCCCATGTTGAATGTTGAACCAGCCTTGGCACATGGAAGGAGCGGGAGCTCTCCTGATGCCAGCCAGCGAAGAGAGTGGCGGCCACAGGGGCAGGATCCGACTGGACGCTCTCGGCGCCTCTTTCGCTTCTCGCGCGGGACTCCGTCGGTGCGCAAACCCTGGGCTATCCCCTCCGCTGTCCCAGGGGCTGCAGCCTGTCTTTTTCTCCGCTTCCTTTGTGTGCGTGAAGGAAGCTTAGGCGGTGGCGGCGGAGGAGGTGGAGTCGCTTGCTGCTTCGCTTGTCAAGGCTTAGCCCTTTAAGCGAAGGGAGGGGGAAAGGCGAGGGGGAAAGAACTGCTGGGGCTGCTCTACTCAACGGGAAGCTTTTTATTCCTCGGGTAGAGAGAAAGGAGCTGGACATATCCCGGCACCCTTCCTTGGCCAGCTTCTCCTCCTTGCCAAGCCTCAAAGGGACCCAAATAAACCAGTTACAACAGCAGGTTATTCGGACAAGGAGCGAGCCTGCTGTTGCTGCTTTCCTCGACGTGGTTCCCGCACTTTGAAATGGGTCGGGAGCGGCGGAGGCAACCTAACAGCACCAGACTCGCCAGGACTAGTCACTAAGGAGGCCGAAGGGAAGAGGATGGCCACATCCAGCAACTCTAGTTTGTCTGGCTCCTCTGTTTCCTCAGGTGAGTTTACAATAACTGCCTCCCTTTCGCTGGCAAGGTTTACCTACCTACCTATGTTACTTACCCTTGGCTTAAATGCCGCTTATTTATAGAAAGTTTGAGAGAGGAACCTTATTGTAATTTCATGTGTCCTACTAAATTGCTCTTTTACCCTTTCTCTTTCTGTAGTAGGAACACCCGAGTCTGGATACAGCTGCCTTTATTCCATTTGCAGGAGAAAGGGGGAAACACTTTGTAGGGAAGGAAGGTGCATCTTTTCCCTGGATGCTAAGTTGAGAGAAGATCATTGTGGAAAGATCTAGCATTAAATCCTATGGCTCTTCTCTCCACTGATAATTAAGAGTTATTAAAACTCAAAATACTACATTAGTATCTAATCCACAAATAAAAACAAAAATAACCAGGAGACATTCCTGATATCCAACTGACATGGTCAAACAAAAATATGCATCATTACTATTCAAGATAATTCCAGAACCAACAATCTCCAAAAACACTTGGGTTTTGCTGAGCAGTTTATTCTAAGGGTGTGATTATACCTGTTCAGATGCTGAGATGCATGGTGTAAGCAGTGGAATATTAAAGAGACCATTTTCCCCCTTTTCTTAGTTTCTTACCTCGACTGGATAAGCACGTAGCACATCTTATAGTGAAATGAGTCACTCTCATAGCTGCGGAGAGGTAATTTCTTGGTTACATTACCAGGGTGGTGACTAGCAGCAAACAACATTTAAGATATTAGGATTCTCGAATGCAGAGGAAAATAAATCTTCATAAAGTTCCTTCATTCTTTGCTGTAACTTCTGGGTATCTTTGAAGAGATCTGAAAGAGAAGTTAAAGCATTGGAAGGCATGTAGATATTTTTTTCAAAAGACCACCAAGACTATTTTGGTTAACTTTATCATATTCAGACAAAAATTTGGAGTGCATACTATACTGAATATAGTATGCATATGAAATGTTGACTGAGTTAAAGAATTTAATTTATTCCATTAGGTGTTCTACCTGTTTACTGTTTAATAATGACTTTAGCTGCTTTGATTGTGTATTTTTTTTAGTTTATTGGCTTAGTTAAAAGCAAGATCTTTATTTAAGAACATTAAATATAATGCTAACTAAAAATTTCAAATTGTGAACAGAATAATACTAATGAGGGCTTGTACTTATGTATGTTTGCAGATTTGAAGGTACAAAGAGCACTTGACCATAGCCTGATTAATTCTAGCCCATAATGTTATTGTATTTGCTGATATTTTATTTGGACTTCAGCAACTGGAATGTTTATTTATTTAAAATGTATTAGGCTGTTCACTCCCTTAACACCTCTGGCTATCTTACAAAGCTATAATGAAAACAGTAATAACATGATTAAAATTAAAGAATAGAAATATTAAAAATTAAAACAATGCTTAATATTATAATGTTAAAATTTTGAAAGGTCTAAATAAACATGATTTGAACCCTCTGTGATAAAAAAGGAAATATTGTTTTATTTCCAGTGCAAATTGATTTCTTAATAGAAAAAATAGAATTAGTTATTTATTTCAAATGTGTATGTGAGGGGGCCTTGCAACGATGTCACATTAATTACTTAAATATATGGGAAAAAATGGATAAAAACATTTAAGGTTCTCTATTCTAAGAACATTGAATAGGGGCTTGAAGGTAACTCCCACCAAGGGACAGTTTTTATTGACACAAGAAATCTACAAGACCTTCAGATGACATACTGCTTACAGTAACCACTACTTTCAAAGTTTACTCTATGAAAAGCAAATTACTATAATCCAGCTCTAAAGTTATCATTGCATCAATTATTGAAAGTGTTAATCTTGTTCAAATTAAGGTTATCAGCCAAAGCTGATAAAAAAGCCTTCCAGTGCTATGTGGTTGTCTAACCTGTGCCAATGTTGCATCTGGGATGACCTGCAATTTGTAAATCTAATACTAAGTGGAAATACAGAACAGAAATACCTTTCCAAGTCTGTTCATCAAAATGAGTAATAATTTATCCAAGTTTAGATTCAGTGATGCTAGTCTTTATACAATGTGGAAATACTCAAAGGTTTTGGAGCCAGAGTTTATATTATGCTGAAAGTCTTGACTTTGGCATCTTTGGTTATCCTACATATTTTTTGTGTCTGCGTGTATATTTATTCTCAACTATGGATAATTGTAGAATACTGTAAATGGCAAAAGCAGAATTGCTTTATTTTGGTGCAAGTTTTGCCTCTTTGGTATAAAATTAGTAACATCCCTTTAAAATAGAGGAAGCTGGGTGTGTTACAATGCTTTAGTCATCATTTTGATGAAACCATGAGATTCTGCAGGTGTCTCTGTTCTACTTGACTTTTATAGCCTAGATGTAGTATTCTCAGGTGATGCACTGATTTAAAGTACTACATATTTATTATAATGAATGTATAAGATTATTATTCAGATTAATGTTCTTACCAACTAAAATAAACAGTGAAGAGCACCAGAGAGAAGGAGAGAAGAATTATTTATGGGAAATTGCGCATATGAGGAAAAGACTCTAAAGATGCAATATGCCAGAAAGCTATTGCTTAATGACCTGATTCATGCCATATTCTAAATTATTATGCTTTAATAAATCATATCTTATGGAATAAATCATACTTGGTTGTGTTTGAACAGCATGTTGAGCCATAACCTTAATTTAGAAACCAAGTAGTTGTGGCCACAGATCCTGCTAAACAAACCACTGCCTAACAAACTATATTATGATTTAGCATTTTTAATGAAACAGCCATATTAAAATAAAATGGGACAAAATTCATGAAAGAAATCCAATGAGAGGGAAAGCAAGAGAGGGTTGAATCTTCTCATTCTAAAGTAGATAAAGTATGATCTTATTGCAATAAAGAGATAAATAATTAGCTATCCTAAATACATTGTACCTTCATGTTTACCACATAGTAAAAAACATTTGGATAAAATGGCCTAACTACTATATATCCATATACTAGTGGAATTTTGGGCAGGTGGAATTGAGAACCACCCTGTAAAATTGGAGTGGATAGTTAATTTCATATTGAAATTCATTGAGCAAGGAATTAAAAACTTGGGTGTTCTTTTTATACAAATCCCCCGATTAGATAGGCCTCTGTTTTGCTGTGCTTGAGCATTATTAGGTTTATAATAAAAATATTCCATATAAGTTTAGCCAGATTAGTTTAAGGATTTGAGTAATTTAAAATACAAAATTTACTAAGGACGCTATATTCCTGAGAGCTAATTAATACACTAAGCAAAAAGACTTGTTTCTGATATGAATGAATTTTAAAGTATGGGAATGCTTTGTAAAGTTCTCTTCAATAAGAAACATTTGTCTTTGTCTTTGTTCTTGAACTTGTCAATCACAATTTCAATTGACTGTTCTTCTTTACTAAATAAAAAGAAGTGCAGGGAAAATTAGGACCATAGTAAGTATGTCATTTCCCCCCTCCTTGCAGAAAAGTTTTCAAATACTGCAGTGACTCCAGAATATTTGACTCAATGCAACCACATTTGATTGGTTGTGGTTTTTGTTTCTCAGAGCTCAGCAAGTTTTTTACCATTTTCTATTAGTCTGTAGACATTGAATCCAGCTTTTAAAGATGAACAGCATACCATATGTGGGTTTAAAAAATAGGTTTTGCAAATGATATATAATTATTTCTATTCATTTGACTTTCCATTGCAAGATTTTCTGTTGTTTGCATAAGTATGAAAACACAAGACCAATAAATTAACAGTTGAGAGTCTAGATTTATAACTTTGCTATATACCGGTAGGTCAATATAATAATTTGTCAAAGCACAATCAGTGTGGACCATTGAGGTAACTGGTCTAGTATATCCCGTTGTAGATATAAAATATGGCTCAAAGGTGACATCATATGTTAATAATTGCAATAAAAAGAAATCATATAGAAACCTTTTCAAACAGAAGATGAAATATCTAGATATTTCTATATGATGGTTGAATAGACAGGTCTGATAGTGAGGCAGTCAGAACTGCACCCTTGCAATTTCTTTGATTCTTCCTGCAACCAAGCAGGGCAATCGGAAATGTTAGGAGAGGAGAAAATTTAAGGAGTAGGATTTTTGTGTTTGAACCAATTTTGTGTGTGTGTGTGTGTGTGTGTGTGTGACACACATACTACAGGTTTTGTACTGACCCATTTTAGAAAAGTTTGAGGGGAAAAAATGTCTCTTAGAAATAAAAGCCAACATTTTGGAAACCATTCTTGCCTTATCTCTTATTTTATATTAACACTACATTACGCACTATGAAACATAACATTTGTCTGTAGATAAATAAATTCCTACATTTGTTGAATTTACAGAGAGTGAAAAGTAACATGAAAGAAAAGTCAAGACTCTTGAAGTTATTCAAACCAGTTTAGTAGTAGAAAACAAATGCGCTAGCTAGTGTAGCTGGTTTCTCTGCCATTACTTGATTTTTCTGCATGTGCATCTGATAGCCATGAAGATATCAGTTCAACAGTTTCTGTGAAATTAATTATCACATGCTAAGATAGTTTCACCGTTTTAGTGTATCCCAGAGGAATAACAATTTATTGAATGCCAATTACAAAAAACATCCAGCTTTATCCTATATGAATTTAATTAAAAACTTTAATTAAAATATAATATATAACCATTTATTTTTACTTTTAATTGTAGATGACATTTTAAATAAAATTTAACCAGTTTCTGAAAGTATACTCTGAGTATTTTGGTAGAAAGTAAGCTCTAGTGAAAGAATGAATTGAGCTATCCAGATGTTGTCTATTTGTCAATTATCACCTGGCCCTTATTTTCATCATACCAAGCAACATGAATACATTTAATTTTCTCTTGATGTAATCATATCTAGTGCTTGTACTTTAGATGAGAGCTCAAAGTGATTATGTGAAAAATTGTGAGATTCTTGATGTGATTTGAGTGTGAGATTTTTGCTATTATATTTAACAGAAAGATTCCATTTTCTGCCTGATGTTATAAACTGCTTGACAGAAAGTAACTTTTACATAAAGTATGCATTATCCCTTTTATTAGTTTCAGTATCACGTTTCCCAAATAATATTCAAAACCTGGTGTGGGTTTTTGTTTTTAGGCTATAAAATGAAAGCAAAGATTTCTAGTCAGGGTGCTTGTGGAATAGTAACTTTTGTGACAAATTTGCAAAGTCAATAATTTTTGAGCAGAGCTGGATATTTTTGCTATGTTTGTCAAATAGAGAATGATGTAGTACAGTTTTTATGTTGTAATTGCAGATCCGAGGGAATCAATTTTGCAAGTAGCAGAAAATATGAATATTGGAATACATTATCGGGATAGTATATTCATAAAATATGTATTTCAGATACAAGGTATTGTGGTGCTGTATAGGCTCTTTTCAAATGACTGGAAAACCAGAACCTTTTCCTATGTTAAAAATACACAGGAAGATTAATGTTGCCAATTATCTTCAATTTGTAAGTCAGTTAATAAAACTGCGCAAAATATTAGCATATAATAATGTGCTATAAAAGAAGAAAATGAACCATTATTTAAACTATTTCTGATAAAGAGATATTTCTTCTGGCATAATGATAAATTTGTTTATAATTGTGTTTTAACTGTGACTCAGACAATGTAGGGAATGATGCTTTTGATCACTTACAAATTACAAAACTCCCATTTTAAGAAATGGAAAGAGGAACAGTTACAAAGAATACATAGAAATAATCCAGGATTGTAACAATAACATCACAAATATTAAAATTAAGAATAAGTTTATATTGGTAAAGAATGTTAAAGACAACAAAAGGGTTTCAATTATGTTTACAATATAAAGAAGACAAAAGAAATAGCATAATTTTTTTTTTAATTTAGCAAAATGCTAACAATAAGCTTTTCAATTTTTATTCTGGTTTCCTTTCCCAACAAAAGACCATTTCTTCCAATTTCATCTTGAAGATGGCTTATTTGAATTTAAATGTCAGAGGTCATATGAATTCCATGATAGTTGGTATATCTTTAAGAAATTCTGGTGACAACTGCCAGATGACTGAAGGACAGAAAATGTCCCTATCTTAAAATGTGTCAATGGAGAATAAAGGGAACTACCGACCATTCAGCTTAATATTAACACCTATGAAAAGAATTCTAACAAAGATAATAAAATAATGTATGTGAAAACAATTTATTATTTGAAAATAATTTGGTTACTGTTACTAATCAGCATATTCAGCAAAGTTTATCTGATGGTTAGTAGGAGTACCATGAATAATACACACACACACCTACATATACATGTAATGGAATAAATCATTTCACTTTATTTTGCATTAGTCAGACTCATATTCAATGACTACATCCGCTTCTTGACACCATATTTTAAAAAAACATTTAAACAAGTGAGAATGAATTTAGAGAATGTCATTCTGGATGATTATATGAATATAAACAAAGTCTTGTTAAAAGAGGGACAAAGATCTCAAAATGTATAACCTAAAGAGAAGATTAAAACTACTATGTAATATTTCAACATTTCACAAATATGAAGGTTGATCCATATTAGACAATAAGAAACAAAATATTAGCTTCAAGATGCAGGATCCCAGATTATGATAAATATTGGAAAGAGCAAGAATCAATGGAATTAATTTAGTAATTCTATATTAATTGTTAAAATAATAGTACTTAATATTCTTATTTTGTGAGATTCAGGGACCATTCTGCTAGACAATAATTAGAACGAACAATATGACATTTATCCCAGTAATCTAGGCAGGGGTGAAATCAATTTACCCTCGCTGCCAGTTCACAAATGTGAGCACATGCCACCTCTGCGCATGCGTAAGACCTTCTGCGCATGTGCAGAACATCAAAAACAGAACGTGATGATGTCCAGGCGGGTGGGCAGAGCCTCCCGCCACCATCACTAATGGTTTGCCTGAACCAGATAGAACCGGCTGAATTGCACCACTAAATCTAGGTATATTTACTTTATACTCAATTAAATGTTTTTACTATAAATTTCATTGAACTACTATTGTTAAGCAAAGAGTGCCTGAAAGTGGCAGATTAACATCAGGGTTATCCCATAAACCTTGACTACGGTGCTTGTGCTTTAATTTTATTTATACACTAAATAAATAGTGTATAAATATAAATAGCATGTACTGTTCAGCATAGAAAAGAATAAGTGTTCTCTCAGCCTGGAACATAAATCTGTAAAACGGTTGGGAAGTTTCTGACGCCAACATTTTAATCTGTATTTTCTAAATCCCAACATTTTAATCTGTATTTTCTAAATCGTTTCTCTACTTTGGGTCCTACTCTCTTTCTGACAATCAAGAATGTTATCCAAGCAAAAGTGAGAGCTGTTTGTAAAACACCAGGATTTTAAGATTGTTATGACTGGACAGTAGGGTGTTGTACATCAAAATAAGACGAAATACCCGACATGCATGGTTTATCTTTTGTATTCAGTGTGAACTTAGGAATTTCCTTTCCAAACAATGAAACAAATTATTCTAGCATTTTATTAGATGTTCAGAAGGGACTTTGGGTTTTAAGAACTTTGTCTCCTTTTTATTGGTAAATGTATATCTGCATAATAAGGGAGTCAACCATTTCATTCTTACTTTTGCCATGTTTTTCACGTCTATATTGATACAGTGTAAATAACCAAGTTAATTATTAGCAGTTATGACAATAATAAAGTAGATAGTTCTATAATTATAACAGATATGTAAAAATCTTGTACATGAAATTTATGTCTAGAATGAATATGGCTTAAGCTTTGAAGCAGAGATATTGTAATTGTTAGATTTTAAATAATTATTAGCATTTTAAATATTTTGTAATACACAATATATTTCTATAAGTCAAATAATATTAGTAGTTTATCTTTTATTGAATCTTTTAGGAAACAAGTTTTCTTCAGATAATGAGGATTGGACAATCTTTTCTTTACAATCATGTATTTTCATCTGTCTGATGGTTTTATAACACTGAGTAAAATTTCATAAAATCATAGTTTAGCAATTGAAATTATACTGATTTACATAGGAAATGTGACAGCTTAAGTATTGTAGTTTATTATAGGCTGAAATGTTTGGCTATAAATCTTCAAAATCTTTTAAAAGTACCGTAATTGTTCAATCTTTTTATATATTGCACAGTTGTGGGTTCCTGCCGGTTCGCACCGGTTCGGGCGAACCTGTTGGTCAATGAACCCGGAAGTAAGTTCCTGCCCCGCCCTATCATTCACTCGCTCGCCCCTGCCAGAAGCCACTCCATTGCTCGCTCACCCCCCTTTCCTCCTCTCACCGATCTTTTGGGAAGGGAAAGAGCTGAGAGGGGGAAAAGCCTCCCATTGAAAACAGCGCTGAGTGGGGTGGGGAATCCTCCCATTCCTCCTTAGCGATCTTTTGGGAAGGAAAAGAGCTGAGGGGGGGGAAAGCCTCCCATTGAAAACAGCGCTGAGTGGGATGGGGAATCCTTCCGTTCCTCCTCTCAGCGATCTTTTGGGAAGGGAAAGAGCTGAGAGGGGGGAAAAGCCTCCCATCGAAAACAGCGCTGAGTGGGGTGGGGAATCCTCTTGTTCCTCCTCTCAGCGATCTTTTGCTAAGGGAGGCTTCTCAAAATGGGACGCCCCCATCTCTTTGCACCCTTCAATCCGTCTCTCTCTCCCTCTGACCTCCCCCAATGGCTCAGCGTGAAAAACTCAGGGGAACCATGCAGAGGAAAAGGAGGAGGAAGGAAAGGGGGGAGAGAAATGGGGGGAGGAAGAGAGAGAGAGAAAGAGTGACACACAAAGGGGGGAAGTTGGGAGACCTCCCTCTAAATACTGACGCCCTCTGCTTTTGGGGGGAAAGGATAGGGTCCTTGGTGAACCTCTACCCCCTATTCCCCCTATCCCAGTTAAGCCAGCTGGGTTTGGGACCCAGCCTTTCTAACTTCATTTCGGATCTTCTAACATCCCACTCCCACCCAGTCACATGGCCAGCAAGCCACTCTCACCCAGTCACATTGCTGGCAAGCCACTCCCACCCGGTCACATGGCTGGCAAGCCACTCCCACCTGGTCACATGGCCAGCAAGCCACTCCCACAAAGCAGGCCACACCCACAGAGTAGGTTCCAAAAATTTTTGAAACCCACCACTGCACTGTACAATGGATTTAGAACAATCTAAGCCCTTAATAAGAACAAAACATTGATAATCCGATGGATATGGACTTTTACTCAAAAGAAAGTTCCACTTAATGAACTTTTCAAGTGAGTGTATTCAGAACCGCAAATTAGTTGTTTTACAAAACAGTATATTCACTCGTATGTAAGTAGTTTAGCTTTAACTCATTGTGTTGATACTTTATAATATTCTAATAATATTGTAGTTAAAATTATGTAAATTGTAGAAATTCACATTATTAATCATATTCAAATTTCAATGTTGATATAATGGTCTGAGAGTTATAGGTGAATTTATTATTATCTTGGAATGAATGATTTCCCCAGGCCAATGCATTAATTCTTGTTTCACTAAGAACTTAGCCATCTAATAGTCAAGGATTCAGCTTGAGAAATTTTGCTATATATTTAAAGAACCATTATTATGAAGAAAACTAGCTTTTACAAAACTGAAGAATCTAGGTCCATGTATATATAACATGCCCTATATCAGGAGTGTCAAACTGGTGGCCAATGGGCCATGTGAAGGCCATGCCCACCCTGGCTCCACAAAGGCAAAAAAAGTGATGACAGGTGACAATATATCATGTGACGCAATCTAGTTTGAAACCGTGCCCTATGTCCTGGATTTAAATTCTGAGTTTCCTTATGCCTTTTTTTGCCAGTTATAATTTATGTGGTTATACCTGGCCTATATCTGGACCTAGGATCATAATTTTCTGCCTTGATAATCCTGCTCTTAGTTGCATCATGCTAATATGAACTATTAGTAATAAATAATGAATGTACATGGTAAAAGGTTTTCAGATCTAATGCTAAGGCGAGTATTTCCCTCAGTTATCATATGAGCCTGTCAAGTGTTAATGACCAAACCTCTAGAGTAAGTTTAAAGTTTACAAGTTTAAAAAATCAGTACAGTACTTGTCTATTTGCAAAGAAGCTTCCTCCAGTCTTCACTTTAAACTCCACTTTCAGTTTCATCCAGGATGGCTATTCATTTTTACAATTGACTTTAAAAAATTAGGCATTTAAGCACTTTAATTTATTTATTTTACCTCTATTTTTTAAGATTAACTTAAACTTTGTCTGAACCTTAAGGTCATTTTCAAATAATCTTTTCCTGGCATCATTTTTCTTCTATAAATCCTCCATTTACTCTCTGTTTCCTGAAAGATTATTTTGTCATTTGCATGTAAAGACCAAGATCTACTTTATAATTGAGTCCAAAGTCTGATTCCATAAATAGCATAAAAATAAAAATCTATGAGTAACATTTCCAGTTTTGATGCTTTGGGAAACTTTTGTCTTATGCATGTGTCACTGACTTTGAAGCCAACAAATGTAATAATCAAGCATACAGTTTAGAAGAGTTTGGGCAAGTATTCATTAAGATTAATGTAAGATCTTGCACACCTATTATTTCTATTATATTGCGCAAGAGTTAAAGCTCATTTAATCCTGACGTGTCTAGATCGGCCAGCCAACCACTGAATTCAGTACTGAACAAGTTGAGTAAATAATCTGATTCAGCATGAAGCAGGTTTTTTTATATCACCTTAGTACCTAATAAAATAAAGTATAAAGTTTTTGAATATGACAAGTTTTAAATGTATTATCACTCTTGGATTTTTATATAAATTGTATTTTCTTTAAGTAACCAGCTAGCTCTTAACACTATGATTTTGAACTGTGACCTAGTCTATGGTATATAGAAACAGTGATTATAATAATGTTGATAACTCCAAATTCTTTCACATAAACATATTTGATTAAAAATATTTAATTTATATTTATCTTCATAATATTTGCAACCTACTCTAATCCTAATGTATCTTGTGAAAAAAGTTTTACTATTATATATAAATAATACAAATCAAGATTTTTTTAAAAAAAATCTATATTAAAAGTAGCATTCTCCTAAGCTAAAGGCCAAAATCAACTGGAAAAAGGGTGCTTTGGCCAGGAGACTAGAGGCAATCTATTCTTCTGCAGGAGAATGAAAAATAAGCTGCTATTATTTAGAAAATGGTTAGTTACTACATGTATTCCACTTTAAAGGCTCAGCACAAGATTTTGCATGATTGTACAATTTTAAATTGTATGGACTGAGACTGTAATTTAAAAACACAAAGAAACAAAATGTGAAACACTTTCATTCATTAAAGGGCCCATGGGAAAATCAGGTACTGGGTGTGCCCTGGTTCTATTGTGCTCTCACCAGAGGAACAGACAGATTATGTTCTAATAATTAGTTGAAAAGAGTGGCTTGCTATTCCATAACAAATTTCAACAAATTAAAAAATCAGCCAGTCCCTAAATAAAGATAAAAGTAGCTGCTTTTTGGCATATTTGTGTTACATGTTACAATGGACAGCAGTCTCAAAATGTATATATATATTATTTAGGGACAGTATGGTAAGTAATTCATAGAATGTTATGATGAGATATGCTGATCTATTGAATATTTGTTTTATTTATTTAACTTGATAGCGTAGTAAAGTCTCATAGCAATTTACAAAACAACAACTTGAAAATGCAAACAGTAGAAACAGTTAAAATAAAAATTAAAGAACTAGATTGAATGTAATGATTAATACTGTGCATTTTGTCCAGAAATAAATTGGTGGCTACTGCAGTACTTTAAGCACTAATGTATGATTTCTTCACATTCAGCAATCCGGTGTGGAATGCATTAGTGTAGGCTTGGAGGTTATAGTATATGCATCCCTTTGCTTGGTGCTCAACAGTTTCTGTGAAGATGATATAGTCTTTTAATTCTTTTTGTAAAATGAGAATATGTTATATGCAAAGCATTAGTAATTAGTATCATTTTTTTAAATGAGAAAGTTTCTGGATTTATATACAGTAATGGTTGCTTATGCGGAAATATGTCATCTATGTGGTAAAACAAAGCCAGCTACAAATTGGGATACTAGAGAGCATCTTGAGATGTAGAGACACTTAAAGAGGGAAAATTCAACAATTGTCCTGTTCTTGGTACAATGGTAGCAATAAAATACTTAAGGAAGTTAATAGTAGATTTATAAATACATTTTCACAGGAAACAATGCATCTAATTGCAGACATGTGGCTCTGAATTCTTCAAGCCAGGAGCTACTGTGCAAGTTTTCTGACATACTATGTGCTATAAAGTTGATGTCAATTCTTAGCAACCACTTACATATATCTCTACAAGGGTATTTCCTCAGTCTGGATTTCAAGTCTACCAACAGCTTGATCATTGTAGATGACCATATTGAATCTGAGGGAGGAGGTCAAACACATCATCAGTCATGAATTCCTGTGCCCATAAACATCTAAGTCCAGCCTACCTTCAATTCATTCTTAACACCCACAAATTTCCTTTGAATGTTAATAGTTTTTATTTTTGTAAACTTGCAATAAATATTTATGCTCAATTGAACTGCCTAAATCTCCTGATTACCCAAGTGCCTGGCATTTGTGATTAATTTTACTTGTAATAAAATTTTACTCCCACATACACCCACACACCCACACACCCAAAGATGCAACAAAGTCAGCAACAAAGTTTACAGATTTCCATTCCTTCATTTAGTTTTAAAGAAAATCAAATCTGGTTTGTTTGCCTTAATATAATTCTACATTCTTCAAGATTATGAAAACAGATTGAGCTTTAATCTGAATAGTTCATTCATATTAGTTATCACTGAAGTGCTCCCTTTTTCATTCCTTCCGGTTTTTAGCAAACTCATATTTACTAAAATATTGTTAATTAGAAACTTATACAATATCACTTCATCTATAATGGCCATTTTTACCATTTGTTTTGCAATTTAAGGCAAATTGATTTAAATACAATTTAAGATAGAAACAGATAGGTGTTCAGTTCAAAACAAATATTTTATATTAAAAAAAGCTCCTTATTCTTGGGATAGTCTGGAATGGTTTGGGGAAAAAATCTAGCTTGTGCCCATTGTATTTTTGAGGATGGTTGGAGATCTTTTATATAGTGACTTTTGAAATAGTCACATCAATTTTAAAAATGGAACTACCATTGTAGGTTTATTTACTGTTGTGTACTGTGCTTTAATGAGTTACATTATTCTTTCAGGGATATTTCATTATCTAAACAGAATTACAATAGGCAAACAAAAAAGCAATGGGAGTTAGAGTGATTTCCAAATTTCTGGTTTCCTGGTCATCATATTCTACAAAATTACTTCATTTGTTTCTGTTAACTTTATGACAAAAAGCATCCATAACAAAAGTTTATTATTAAAATTATTTACCAATATTTTTTCATTATTGAAGAGATTGATATTGAATTTGGATAACTATAGTATCAGTGTTTGTACAACATCAGTCAATAGTAAGATAAAGGCTCCCTTTAGGAAGTAGTCTATAAATAATAATACATAATGAGATGGATTTATTAAAATTGCAGATTGACTATCCTTTGTTCTCTGGGTCTACTTACAGATTATTTCCAACTTTTTTGTATTTAAGTTAAGTATTTAAGTTAAGTATTTAAATTTTCAATTATGAAAACCACAACGAGATTTGTTTACCCTCAGAAAATTTTCAATGATTAATTGAAATGTAGATAGAGTTTAAGAGTTATGATTGTTTTTATAATAACAATTGATGGACTAGCTTCCTTGCAATGTACTTCAGTTTATGAAAGAAAATTATTTCCTAATATAGAATTGTTCAGATATGTTAGACTACAGTTTGTATAATTTCCAGTCAGTGACCACTATGACAGGCTGATTATGAATTATGGAGATAGTAAAATAGTGTATAGTGAAACCATAATATTAAGAAATTCTTAGAGTATACATTTTTAAAGCAGAGCTTTGTTCGGGGATATATTAATTTGTCTTGAATAAATATAATTTCCTTTATTTAAAAATAATATGTTTCTGTTTACAATAATCTTATGACGACACTAAATCTAATTTTACTCCATATATATTGTTCTTTGCATTAGTCAGATGAAAATAAACATAAACAATTTTGTCATCGTAACTGATGATCTAGTTATAGAACCAAAATTTGATTTCACATGCATTCACATTCTGTATACCTATTCCTACTTATTCCTAAATATGTTTTAGAATATTTTAAATGATAACATAAGTCTTATCATTTGTATAATTAATTTATAATGTATTCTTTTTTTTACCAACTACATACCATATTTTTCAGAGTATAAGATGCACCCCCCCCTAAAAATGGTGAAAATCTGGGCATGTCTTATACACTGAATACAGCATTTTTGGCCTACTGAAACCCTGTCCCCTTTGCCAAAATGGACATGCAGAGGGTTTGGGGGGCTTGCAAAGTGTTCCTGGGGCTTGGAGAGAGCATAAATCGGGCTGTTTTTGCTCATTTTTCTCCCTCAGCTTGTAGGAAGCACTCTACAAGTCTCCTAAAGCTCTGCATGCCCCCCCCTTTTTTTGCAAAAAAAAATGCAGAGGTTTTGGGAGGCCTGCAGAGTGCAAAAACTTTTTAAAATTTACCTCTTCAAAATCATGGTGCGTCTTATACTCTGGTGCGTCTTATAGTCCCAAAATACAGTACTTATTCTCTTATTGCCATGAATGCATAATTTAATGTCATTTTTCACACGTATTTGGCACCTCTGACTTTTATTACAGAATCTGCTTTGTGCTACCATTTGAACACCTTAACAGATGCTTCTATGCTATTCTTCTATGCTTCTTCATTCCTGAAACTCTTCTTGCTTGTCCTTGTTTCATAGTTTTTATGCATGTTCTAATTTAGCATTGAAAGCATTATTTTTTCCAGGTTTTATTATATACCAAACAGAATTGCACTTTTAATGGTTAAGTGTAGCAATCTCTTCTTATCATTGCTGTCAGTTTCAGATAATTAGATTGAATAATGAATATTTTGTAGGCATGATTTTTCTGCCTACATTAAATTGAACTCTATTCAAAGCATAACTGACACTGCAGCCTATATTTTGTCTTATTTCTTTTATTTTTTCCCTATAAAATTTGCTCTTATTTTTCCTAAGAGGTCAGTAGGGGCATGCATAAGCACACTAGCATGCCTAACATCTCTGTCCTAGTGTCTCCATTTATTTGTACCCATCTCCTGTATTCTTATTCATGTTTATTCTTATTCATGTTTATTCTTATTCCTGTTATCTTATACATGAGTGACAAACTAAGTATGTAAGTAAGTAAGTAAGTAAGTAAGTAAGTAAGTAAGTAAGTAAGTAAGTATTGGGATCTAGAAGGAGATCCAGTGACAAATCCAAAGATAAGAGAAAGTGTAGATTTTGCTATACATCCACTTCTCATTTAATTATCAAATTCCCACCCCAATTAGCATAGCATATCATTAAGCTAAATGAATATCACAGAGATGTCACTGGGAAGATTGCTGCCATCTCGCTCAGATGAAGTTTTCTCATGCAGCAATTACAACATTACTCTCACTCTGGTGTGTGTGTTTTTGTTGTCAGGCACATGAACTTTTATCATAATTGACCAATTGATCAGAAAATGATTTTTTGCCATCATATTTTCAAATTATCATTAAACTAAGTAGTTATTATATTAGGAATGTGTGTATTATAAAGGCTTTGTGTTTTGACTATTTACTGGAAATACTAGAAATTGTAATGCAGATACCTGAAGTCACAGATATTTAGATAGAACTGCTTCCATGTGCTCTGAGAGCAAGCTTTAGATGCTGTAGTTGTATATGAAAATATTTTTCATCTATAGGTTATATACATGTGCAAGAGCACGCTTTAGCCATCATTTTCAAACATTCAATACTAGGCACACACAATATTGTCTCCTGGCATTATAAAAGTATCAACAAGAGACGGATAGAAGAATCAAGCAACCAGGCCAAACAACTAACATAGCAAGGAAACTATGTTCAATCAGTCATTGCCATTACAGAAAACAAAACTACTTAGCCAGCGAAGCTGCAATTATTATAGAATTTTCTGTCACAAGGCATAGCGACCATTTGATTAGAGAACTCAGTGGAACAGATTCATAGAACAGTATTTCTTAGGCATTTTGCTCCCATTTAAGATAAATGAAGTATTTTACACCGACCCTATGAGCAAACCGAAAGTCCGTTCCTGAATTTCCAGTTTGCCCATAGGGCTAGTTTTCTGCACTCCGGAGGCTTCAGGGAAGCTCCTGAAGTCTCCGGAGGGCCTGGGGAGCAGGGGAGGCTCTTTTTGCCCTCCCCAGGCTCCTATAAAGCCTCTGGAGCCTTTGGAGGACGAAAAATGGCTTTAAAAAAGGCTGAACTCAGGTGGCCAGTGCGCTCATGCACGCTGGCCAGCTGACAGGGCAACGCCTTGCGTGCCCTGACAAATGGCTCCGCGTGCCACTGTGGCACACATGGCATAGGTTCGCCATCCCGGGTATAGAGGTTACTCAGCCCATGAAGTTTAAAATATGTCCTTGTTCTGCAGCAGATCTTGTAACATAGATTATGAGAATGCAATACCAGAGTGAAGTTGTCTTTATATGCTATACTTGTAGACATCTGAAAAGCATTTGGTTTTATGAGTAATGACCCGCTGAGCTGTCCCCACCCAGTCTTCACCTCACAGCAGCTTTGAGAGCAGGTAAGCCTCCATGAGAGTGGGAAGCATTTATTCCACTGAAAAAGATTTTGAAAAGTTTCAGACTATATATGGGTAAAAAAGGTACGATATAAATATAACTGCAAAATTTATTACCTGGTTGTGAAGTATTTGCTATGTAATATCGTGCACTAATGTCAACTTCTTGACAAAGATTTTGTAACTTCATTATAATAAGAAGAATTTGTTTTTCTTCTTCAAAAGGCAGAAAGATAATTGTCAAGCAACAGAAACCATCAACTTCATTTTCAAATCTAAATATTTCTTCCATTTTGCCATTGGTTTCTAATAATTATCAGATCATATAGCTGAATATGAGATTCCAACAAAAAATAAGGATTTAAATGAGCCAGCAATGTGCTACAGCTGCCAAAAAAACCCAACACTGTTCTAGGCTGCATTAACAGAGTGATAAATTCAAGATCATGTGAAGTGTTAATACCACACTTTATAATGCCTTGGTAAGATCATTCTTTTTTAGCCACAATCTAAAAAAAGATGTTGAGACTCTAGAAAGAGTGCAGAGAAAAGCAACAAAGATGATTAGGAGATTGGGGACTAAACCATATAAAGAATGGCTGCTGGAATTGAGTATGTCTAGTTTAATGAAAAGAAGGACTATGGGTGACATGATAGCAGTGTTCCAATATCTCGAGAATTGCCACAAAGAACAGAGAATCAAGTTATTCTCCAAAGCAGTTGAGGGCAGTTTAAGAAACAATGGATGGAAATCAAAGAGAAAAGCAACCTCAAATTAAGAAGAAATTTCCTGATAGTTAGAACATTTAAATTGTGGAACAACCTGGCTCTAGAAGTTGTGAATGCTCCAACACTTGAAAATTTTAAAACTAGATTGGACAACCATTTATCTGAAATGGTAAGGGATTTCCTGCCTGACCAGGGAGTTGGAGCAGAAGACCTCCAAGATCTCTTCCAACTCTGTTATTCTATTCTAAGCTACAAACATGTACCGTAATTGTTTATCTCATTGGTTTCTACAAATTGTATTAGTTGGGGAAGCATGCGCCATATGTTATAAATCCCATTGAAATGAGATGCAAATTCGTCTATATGTAAATGTTCTATATACTTCAGAACAGGATATATTATTTTATTTCTGATCATACCTAAATAAGTTGTACCTTTTCAGCCATTAAAAAAAGGTGTTTGTCAGTACTAGCTAGATAACTAGATCTGTTTCAATATTTGGACAGGTTTGAATCCATAGTTTTAAATGGTGATTAATTTCACCAAGAAATCTTTGTTCCATTAATTCATATGCATACATTTCAAGTAATTCCAAACCTAGTTGTTTTTCAAAGATAGGCCAGAATTTTATTGTATTTTTAAAAAATCTTCTTTAGATTGACTCTTACTTATGTGTTTTTATATATGCTTCTTAGAGAATTGAATATTTGATCTGTGTTTTTATATTTTCAAATATAGATCTGTGCAACTAGTATACATGATTATAAACGGGGGGAAAATAATTGTTTTTTTTCCTCTAGACTCTTGCTGCAACACTTTATCTTTGGGTCAAGATATTCCAAACATCATCCATTTTAATGATATTAAAGTATTTTGTATTTCATTTATTAGATTACAGCTTATGCTTTTTTTAATCAATGCTTTCAATTGGATGGAACAAACTTTGTCAGAATATACATTTTCCCTGTCTTTGAAATAATTGTCAAATCAATGTTAGTTCATGATACTTCATTTCCTTAAAAGTCTGAGACATAATTTTATTTCTACTTTATTACCAGACGGCTGCAGTGATATTTCTGTTGCTTTAACCATTTAACTATTTATAAAACAAAGAATAATTCTTGTCTTTTTGGGGGAGTGACAAACAACAGTAGATAGAATCAAGTCATTAGTTTAAAAAATAATATCCAAACATAATGATAAAATAATCAGGAAAGACAATGAAGCAATAATATCTCAACAAGCATAGGTGCCATCATTTTTGTACACAGCATTAATAAGTACATCTGTGAAGGACTTATGAAAATGTTGGTGGCTTTGCAGAATGATGCCAAGGTTGACACCAGTTTAGCCTCTGAAAGGAGTCTAAAGGCTAGACCTGCTCCGCCTGCAGGAGTCCCCCCTCTCGCAGGCATGGCCCTTCTCGCTTGTAAGGGCCCGCCTTGATGACGGGTTTATAGACCCCGAGAGGTGGAAGAAACGGAAGCTTAGGGGTTTTTTAAATAAATGTTTTTTATCCTTTTTAGGGGGTTCCAGGGAGGGTTTTAGGGTGTGTGGGGGGGAATCTGTCCAGGAGGGGGGGCAGTGCCAGGCGAACAGGTGAGTCTAGGAGGGAAGTGAGTGTGGTGGAGGGGGGGAGGGGAAAGAACATTCCAATAGAGGGTTGTCTTATTACATCGGTCGCGGGGAGGAGGGAATGCGAGGACAGAAGACCACAACGTCGGTTGGGAGACCGTGGTTGTTGGTTACACCCGGTCGTTTGTACCAACCCCCGCAATCTAGGTGGTCAGGAACTACAGAGCCAGGGCCTGAGGCTGATGCTCTGCAATGCAAGGTCCGTGACCAACAAGGCCCCCCTCATTAATGAGCTGATCTCAGAGGGGGAGCTGGACCTTGCAGGGATAACGGAGACCTGGTTGGGCCACGAGGGTGGTTTACCCCTCGTGGAAATGTGCCCACCGGGTTTCCGTGTATTCCATCAGCCTCGGGCCCTGGGTAAGGGTGATGGGGTGGCGGTAGTTATACGGGAATGTCTAGAGCCGAGGGAGTTCACTGTACCTCAGATACCCGGATGTGAGTCCCTTGGTGTGAAATGGGGCCCAGGGAGGCAGTGGGGCTTGCTGATTGTATACTTGGCTCCTCGCTATGTGTCAGCAGCCCTGCCCCAGCTCCTCGAGCTGATCTCAGAGACGGCAGTTGAGACCCCCAAGCTTGTGGTTATGGGGGATTTCAACTTGCCGTCGATGGGGGAAGCATCCGAGGTAGCTCGGGAGTTCATGGCTTCCATGACAGCCATGGACCTGACCCAATTAATTCAGGACCCCACACACGAAGGTGGCCACATTCTGGACCTTGTTTTTGTATCTGAACAGTGGACGAGTGATCTGGGAAGAGGGGATGTAACCATTACCCCCCTGTCATGGTCAGATCACTCATGTCTCCGGCTGGACTTCCCTGGCGCTACCCCCCACCGCGACGAGGCGGAACCAAACTGTCCAAGTTGGTACCGCCCCAGGCGCCTGATGGAACCGGATAGGTTCCAGACGGAGCTTGGGCCATTCCCTGTAGCCCTGACCCGCTCTCGCTCCGAGAGCCTAGTGCGCTGGGGCCCTGGACCGAGTTGCGCCTTTGCGGCCTCTCCTGCGGCGACGACCCACCTGGGCTCCTTGGTTTACCGAGGACCTGAGGGTGATGAAGCGCCATAGGAGACGCCTAGAGGGCAGGTGGAGGTCCTCACGCTCCGAATCTGACCGAACACAGGTAAGAGCCTATTCACGGACTTACCTTGTGGCATTAAGAGTGGCCAAACGCAGACATTGCGCCACTCTTATTGCGTCCGCCGATAACCGCCCTGCCACCCTGTTTTGGGTGACCCGCTCTCTCTTATCACAGGGGACGCGGGAAGCCCCTTTGCAGGGCAGAGCAGAGGAGTTTGGGGAATATCTGCAGGACAAAATCGCTCAGATCCGGAGCGGATGGGCCCCCTTCAGTGGACCAGAGGAGCCGCCAACAGTGAGTCTTGTGAGACCATTCTGGGAGGAGTTTGATTCTGTTGCCCCCGAGGATTTGGATAGGTTGCGTGGACGGCTGCGACCGACCACATGTTTAATGGACCCGTGTCCCTCCTGGTTGGTACTGGCATCCTGGGAAGTGACACGAGGCTGGCTACTGGGCTTGGTGAATGCCTCTTTGAGCGAGGGGTCCTTGCCTGCCGCCTTGAAAGAGGCGGTGGTGAGGCCCTTACTCAAGAGGCCTTCCCTTGACCCGATGGAGCTAGCTAATTATCGTCCAGTCTCCAACCTTCCCTTTTTGGCGAAGGTTGTAGAGAATGTGGTGGCACAGCAGTTTCCACGACACCTTGAGGAATCCGAATATCTAGACCCACGCCAGTCCGGCTTCCGGCCCGGACACAGCATGGAGACAGCCTTGGTCACGTTGGTTGATGATCTCTGGAGGGCCAGAGATAGGGGTTGTTCCTCTATCCTGGTCCTATTAGATCTCTCGGCGGCTTTTGATACCATCGACCATGGTATCCTATTGCACCGGCTGGGGGGGATGGGAGTTGGAGGCACCGTTCTGCGGTGGTTCGGCTCCTACCTCTCTGACCGGACGCAATGTGTGTTGGCAGGGGGGCAGAGATCGACCCTGAGGTCACTCACTTGTGGGGTGCCTCAGGGGTCGGTCCTCTCACCCCTCCTGTTCAATGCATATGTGAAGCCGCTGGGGGAGATCATCCGTGGTTTTGGGGTGGAGTATCATCTGTACGCTGATGATACGCAGCTGTACATTTCCACCCCAGACCACCCTAACGAGGCTGTCGAGGTGATGACCCGGTGTTTGGAAGCCGTCGGGGTCTGGATGGGGGACAACAGACTCAAGCTCAACCCCTCCAAGACCGAGTGGCTGTGGCTACCGGCACCCCGGTTCAGTCAGTTGATTCCATCACTGACCATAGGGGGCGAGCAATTGCCCCCTGTGGAGCGGGCGCGCAATTTGGGCATCCTCCTAGATGCCCGGCTGTCAATGGATGACCATGTGGCAGCCGTGGCAAGGGGGGCGTTCCACCAGGTTCGCCTGGTGCACTAATTGCGCCCCCTACTGGACCGGGATGCCCTACGCACGGTCACTCATGCACTGGTGACGTCTCGGCTGGACTACTGCAATGCCCTCTACATGGGGCTTCCCTTGGGACGCGCTCGAAGACTGCAGCTAGTCCAGAACGCAGCCGCGCGGGCTATTATGGGGAGTACTAGGTAACACCGCTCCTGCGCGAGCTGCACTGGCTGCCTGTGGTCTTTCGAGTGCGTTTCAAGGTGTTAATTACCATCTTTAAAGCGCTCCATGGCTCAGGACCTAGGTACTTGCGGGATCGCATCCTAGCACACACTTCCCTGCGACCGATTCGCTCTCACAGGGAAGGACTCCTCCGGGTGCCGTCCACTAAGCAATGCCAACGGGCGGCGCCTAGGAGTAGAGCCTTCTCTGTGATGGGCCCAACCCTCTGGAATGACCTCCCCCCCCCCGATATCAGAACCACCACCGACTTCCGCTCCTTTCGACAAAAACTGAAGACTCACCTGTTCCGTTTAGCCGGCCTGGCCCATTTATAGTTTTATTCTACCTCCTGGCAGATATTTTAATTGGGTATTTTTAGGGTATTTAAATATTGCTTTTAACTACTTTACTTCAGATATGTACAGTTTCTTATTGCCTCCTCTTTGTGTTTGTATTTTCGATTTATTGATGTGTTTTTATTTGACTGTACACCGCCCCGAGTCCCTTTGGGGAGAGGGGGCGGTATAAAAATCTAAATAAAAATAAAGTAAAAGTAAAAAGTCTATTCTATACACCAGATAGACAGTGCATCATAAAAGGAAAAACTAAAGTACCAGGAATAAAAAAATGAAGTCAAAGATAGCGCATCCAGGTCAAAGTACTACATGTGGAAACTGCAGGTTAAGCAACGTGTTTGAGAAATTTTCATTTATTTATTCTACAATTTGTGTTCCATTCCAATTTAGAGAATCTGAGCAGTTCATTATATCTGTATCATAAGATTAAAAACCAAAATTAATTTATATAAGCGACCAATGCAACCCAAATATCATGATCTTATTTGACCCCAAAATCTGAATATTCATGCTTTTATACTTTTTAAGAATACAGTGTGATAAGAACGTATACTTTGTCTATTGAACAGCAATCTGTAACAAAGTATATATAAACTAGAAACATTTATATCTAAGCAAATCAAATCAGGAGAATTTGGAAGACAGTCTGGAGTAAGTATGCTAGCACTTGAAGAAAGCTAAACTATTTTTTTCCTTTTGCCATACTGGAATCTGATTTGAATGACATCTAATAATGCATTAGCACACACCAAAGCCATTTCCAGTTGATTCTAAGTCATGTTAACATTCTGCTCTTATATTTGCATGAAGTCATCCAGTAATAGCACTGTTCTGGTACTTTCTTTATTATATCCTATCTTAAATATTCATTTTTTATATTTCTTGGAAACCCAGGCCTTCATAGTTTTAAACTTATAGGTAGGACGCATGTTTATAGGTGTTTGATAACGAATTAAAATATTTGATAAATTATGAAAGTTTTGTCAAAATTTGGCTATCTTTACTGCTTAAAGTCATCCTGATAGACTTTAGATTGTAGTTTAAGTCATTATTCTATAGCAGACTGTCATGGGTTTTGAATTTTATTTGCCTATATAGACTGTATGGATACAGGTTGACATTTTATCTTTATTTATTTATTTGGTTAATGTATATAGTCTCCCATCCCATACATGTGGTTTCTGAGTCGTGTGCAAAATTTAGAAAACACAAACAATAACAAAAATAACTTTCTAAAACAACAAAAATGATTTAAAATATTATAATAGAATAGAACAGAACAGAACCAAATAACAGAGTTGGATGGGACCTTGGAGATCTTCTAGTCCAACCCTCTGCTTTGGCAGGAAACCCTACACTACTTCAGAGAAATGGTTATCTAATCTCTTATTAAAAACTTCCAGTTTTGGAGCATTCACAACTTCTGGAGGCAAGTTGTTCCACTGATTAATTGTTCTGTCAGGAAATTTCTCCTTAGTTTAGTTTCTAAACAAGGAGAAACGCATTGCTTTTTGTCCTGCCCTCAACAGCTTGACTTCCACTTCTTTGTAGCAGCTCCTGAGATATTGGAACACTGTTATAATGTCTCCCCTAGTCCTTCTTTTCATTGAATTAGACATACCCAGTTCCTACAGCTGTTCTTCATACATGTTTTAGCCTCCAGTCTCCTAATCATCTTTGTTGCTCTTCTCCGCACTCTTTCTAGAGTCTCAACATCTTTTTTACATTGTGATGACTAAAACTGGATGCAGTATTCCAAGTGTGGCCTTACCACTTATAAAGTGGCATTAACACTTCACGTGATCTTGATTCTATCCCTCTGTTTATGCAGCCTAGAACTGTGTTGGCTTTTTTGGCAGCTGCTGCACACTGCTGGCTCATATTTAAATGGTTGTCCACTAGGACTCCAAGATCCCTTTCACAGTTACTACTATTGAGCAACGTACAGTGATTGGATTCAACTAAATTAACGATCGGTTCTCTGCCCTAATGATTTCTTCCAACAGCCAGTTCACCAAACTGTTCGGAAACTTAACAACCGGTTCTTCTGAGGTGATGCCAACTGGCTGAATCCCACCACTGGCAAGGTACCACATATACTGTACCTGTGCATTTGTTTTTCTTGCCTAAATGTAGAATCTTACTTTTGCCTAGATGTAGATTAAATTAAATGTAAATTAAAATAATAGAAATAATTTTAAACCATAAAAAAGCTAAACCATGCGATACTACACTCAATCCCTGCAACACAATCACTTTGCAGGCTCCAGGCCTATATCACCTAATTCCTGAGCCTGATGGAAAAGCTATTTTTCTCTTCCCCAAATCTGGTGCCAATCTGACCAGGGGGTGGGGAATGATATTCCAATGGGCAGGTGCTGCAACAGAAAAAGCCCTGTTCTTGTGACATTCCTTCATAGACGGACCATAATATGCTTCTTGCCAGACCTGAAGGGATGGATAGATTTGATTGGGAAGAGGTGGCCTTTGTTCATTATAATAGTACCTGAGGTTCTGCTGTCTCATTCATAATTGATAAATGTTTAAATTTTATTCTTTGATTTAGCTATTTTATTATTTCCTGACATTTTGCCAGCAGCATGTACCGGTACATTTGTTTCTTTTCTTTGTAGTATAATATGCTATGTGGCATCTGGTTGTGACAGCTGATAGATTTGCAGAGTCAAAGACAAACTAGCAGATGTGCTTTGTTTCTGTTCTGGTGATAGAATCAGGAGATCAAAGGTGCTGAGAACACATAACTCCTCCTTGTGAGGCTGTGGAAACATTTCATAGCCACTTGTCTCTAACTCTCTGTGTAGTCAAACTGTCAAGTGTTGAGGGAAATGTGATCCAGATGTTCAGGTACTTAATTTAATACTACAAATTGCACAATACAAAATAAAGAAAGCACACCATACCGCATTCTTTAATTACGTACAATATCTACATTTCATTCTTCTACATTTTTAAAAGTATCTCTTTGATCTGGATGTTATCACTAAGTATTAAAATATTATGTTTTATTTCTTTTTCTTCAATATATATATATATATATATAGTTTTCTGAATGTTACAAAGGACACAAAATGAAAAAAAAAAATCCCCCAAAAGGGTCAATATATTCTAGCCCTACAAATGGATTTCCAACCATGAAAAAGAATATTGTGGCTGTAATGTTGGATTGCTTTCCTAGCATGGAAACATAACCTTTCCGTACAGGGATATGACAAACCTGCTATTACAGGAACACTAGACTGCTCCATTTCTTTTGTCTGAATCATGATGACCCAATAGTTCTGGTAATATGGCAGTTTTCAAGAAGAATATATTTTCAGAATAGGAAATAGTTTATAATGTTCCAATGTACTTTGGTTATGGAATGATTGTTTTCTTTTTCTGATGAACATTTGGTATGTTCAGGAGACTCACTCCTGCATTACTCCCATTCTGCAGAATGCCTATGTTGTTGTGGTGGTGGTTGTGGTTGTTATGGTTCTTCTTCTTCTTCTTCTTCCTCTTCCTCTTCCTCCTCCTCCTCCTCCTCCTCCTCCTCCTCCTCCTCCTCCTCCTCCTCCTCCTCCTCCTCCTCCTCCTCCTCCTCCTCCTCCTCCTCCTCATTACTTTTGTTTAGCAGCTTGGAACAATAGACAAACTCTGTAATTAGGAAGACAGTGAAAATACAGATTAATGCTGAAACAAGAGTATAGAAGTATTTTAAGCCATTCCTCACTATCAGAAACAGATCATAACAGAAGAAAATGTCATTAACACTATAGGTCAGCATAACACTATGCTGGCTGAGGAATTCTGGGAGTTGAAGTCCACAAGTCTTAAAGTTCCCAAGTTTGGACACCCCTGCTATACGTACTTCTTGATGGCCGCAATGAAGTCCCAAAGTTCTCTTGCTTAATAGTTGTTAAGTGAGTGTTGCCCAATTTATGACTTTGCTTGCCATATTTGTGAAGTGTATTTGACTTCCCATTGATTTGGCTTGTCACAAAAGCTAACTTTCAAGGGTGACCCTGGAACACTTCAAATGTTATGAATACATGTCTGTTGCCAAGCATCAAAATTTTGATCATATCACTATAGGTATGCCACAACAGTTGTAAGTGTGAAAAACATTCATAAGTCACTTTTTCCAGGACTGTTGTAACTTCAAACAGTAATTAAATGAAAGGTGATAAAGTCAAGGGTTACATCTTCTGCAAAGATATATATGTGAAACAGTTAAAGATCAGGACCTTATTGCAAACAAATATAATTCTGGAATTCCAGAGTCCAGAGAATAAGAGAAGGCCAGAAAAAACCCCTCAGAATGAACTTTACTTAGAAGTACACAGGAATGCATTTGCAATTAACCTGCCCCCGCTACAAATTTTTCTGAAGAAAATATATGATTCTCAAAGCCTCGTATGCATTTAAGTGATACAAAGATTGTCTTGCATGATTCATTTTGCAGACAGGAAAGGTCTCCCATTATAATTATATAACATGCTAACTGGTCTATGCTATAGTGTGAGCAGAAAAATCTATTAAAAGAAGAATCTTAACAAAATCAAATATACTATCCAAGGAAACATTTGAAAGACAGGTAGTCCCAACCACAATTGAACTCAAAATTTATGTTGCTAAGTGAAATATTCGTGAAGTGAGTTTTCCCCAATTTACAACTTTTCTTGCTACAGTTGTTAAGTTACTAACATGGTATGTTTATTTATTTAATTTGACTTCTTAGTCGCCCCCTCTCCCCCCAGGGACTCGGGGAAGTGAAGTTAATCTGGATTTGTCGTTGACTTTGCTTGTCAGAAGGTCACAAAAGCTGATCACATGACTCCAAGCACTGCAACTAACTTTTGTAAATATGAATTAGTTGCCAAACTTCTGTATTTTAATCATGTGACCATGGGGATGCTGCAACACTCATAAGTGTGGAAAATGGTCATAAACCACTTTTTCCGTAACGTTGTAACTTTGAATGGTCACTAAATGAACTGTTGTAAGTCAAAAACTACCTCCAGGCAATCGTTAGGAGTCAAAAACTGACTTGAAAGCACACAAATGTAGGTTAACTAAATTATAGATGAAGGCTAGAACTATACTTTATATAACCTCTTAACAGCCGTTTTAAAAACATGAGTGCAAAATTATAAAATATAGTAAGAGTGCTTAATTCTATTTCAGAAACATTAAATATTTAATGATACATTTGTATGATTTTAGAATGAAATTGATTAACCTATCAGAAATTTTGAAATTCTAAACAGTTGGACATACTTAACTATGTCCTCTTGTTATTTGCAATTCCGAAGTTAAGATTGTCAGGAAATAGCAGAGTTTACTCCCATATCACTTGAAGCTCTTTTTCACTTCAAGACTTAAGTTTTCATCCTGTTTTTTTAAACAAAGAGGTAATTATTAAACATATTTTCAGTATGTTTAGGACCTTTGTACAAAGCCCTACTGCCCTTTGAGGAATCAGTGTTTAGGCTATATTTTCCTCCTCTTAAATTTCCCAATTCATATGTAGCTTTGCACTAGGTATACACACTCACACAAACACACATAGAGAAGCATGTTTCTTCCTTCACCCTCTGTCTATTAAACATCTAATATTACGGCCTATTAAAAGAGTACAAATACCGTAGTTTTCAGGGGCCCAAAGCAGGAATTTTATTTTTGTGAGTGGAGGTGGGGAAGCTGAAACAATGCTTCTTTTATCAAACTGCCATTGATAAATCAGTACATAAAATCTACTGGGGCAAAGATTTTATTCAGATGATCTAATTTTTAAATCACCCATCCTTAACACAAATGATTAACTGATTAAATACAATCATTTAATGCTTTCTCATGTTTTTTTTAAAATAATTTGCCCTATTAATTATATCATTGTAGTAAGTTGTCTTCACTTATTTTTCACTTGCATAATTTCTTGCTGTTCTATATAGATCTTATTGATTGTCTTTTTAAAAAAATATCTTTGTAATATCTGTAGAGTCCTTGTCACTCTCAGAGCGTGGTTATTTGTTTGTGGACATTTCTTTACCTGACTAGGTAACATTATCAGGACTTGTGAATGTGGATATTGTTCCTGTTTGTATACAATAGCTTACCCCTTGGAGTTTGTGTGAGTGTAAGGTTTTTTCCCCTTTGGTAGTCTTGATTAGAATATTGTGTTTAACTGGATTATTTGGTATTCATCCCTGCTTATCTAAATATTGGCTGCTGGAAAGGCTCTGTGCTGTACTTTTTTGTTTCTTTCAAAATATAAAAAATATATAATTGATTTATTTTGAAGTAAGCTTTCTTTGAACTCCCAATGCTTTTCATTTTTATAACTCTGGGCTGTTCTGAGCAGGAGCTATATTTGGCTTTGACTAGCCCACAGACAACTGCATTTCAAAAAGTACTCTGCAAAATCTGATCAAGAACTAAATTTTATTTCATTTACATGTGCTTTTAATCACCGCCCCGAGTCCCTTTTTGGGAGAGGGGCGGTCTAAAAATCTAAGAAATAAATCTAAGAAAATAAATTAAAAATTATAGTTAATGAAATCATTTTCTGGGCACATTTAATAATTCCCTCTCCTGTAATTTTAAAAACTAATTTAGCAACGACTTTGGAGATCTAAGAAGCCAAAGCCAGTGCTTTAGAGACTGCAATTAGCCATATACTTCAACTGCTCTCCTTTTGTACAAAATACTAAGAGCTTTGTGTGTTACTGAGAGAGTCCCTGTCAGTTTCCAGTAAAACCAGTATTTAATTTGAGTCCATTATTTGCCTTTTGATGTTGACATTAAAGAATCATAATATAACTACACTGATTGTGAAATTACTATGAGTAAAACTATACATTCAAAGAATTTATGCAGTAAATGCAAAAATGACTGGTATGCTGATGAAGATTCCCAATCATCCATTAATTATCTTTGCTTTCTTTTGACATGGTTGTTCTATTTCTATTTGTAGACCTTTGTATTTTGTGATTTTCTCCAGTTGTTTCTGTTCTATTCTGCTGTCTTCAGGCTTTTCCATGTCCACTATTGAAACTTTTTTCTCTTTCTTATCAATAGTTATGTGGCAGGTGCATAGCTTCTTCATTTTCTATAACTTTGCCTGTTTTGTGATCCCACCAGTTCTTGCTTGCAGGCAAATGGTATTTCTTGCTCATATTCCAGTGCACCATTGTTGCTACTTTGTCTTGTTTGTAATCAGTTTCACATAAATTAACTATCCTTTCTCCAGTTTCTTTGCAAAGGGAGACTTTATTGTCTGTTGCTGTCTTCTCAATTAGGGCTTTATGTGCATTGGCTCTTAAGACTTGGTTTAATGCAGACAGAATTAGGCCCTCTATCTCTTTCTCTAATTTTCCTGCTTGTAGCCATTGCCAGGTCTCGTTACCTGCTATGTGTCCTATTTCTTTTAATGTACTGGTCTGCACAGTTTAGGAAAGTCAGACTATTTTCCTTAACATTTCCCTATGTGAACTTAATATATCTGTCCAAAGAGTTGATGTGTTTGGTGAAGGCTTCCCCTTCCTGTATATTTTTAATCTTGACCCGAGTATTGTCCACATACCTATACCAGTGAGTGGGTAGAATTCCTGTGAAGGAGTTTAGGGTTTTGGTTTCTATCTCTTCCATGTAGAGATTGGACACAATGGAAGACAAAAGTGAACCCATGGTGGAGTGGCACAGCCAGCTTTTCTGGACTGTTCAATACGCATTGAGGAAGACAAATTCCTTAATATTGAAGTTTACAGAAACCTCTCTTCAAAAAATGGTGGTGCGTTTTTGTGCCAGTTGTACAACACAATACCAAAGTTGGAAGGGACCTTGGAGGTCTTCTAGTCCAACCCCCTGCCTAGGCAGAAAGCCCTATACCATTTCAGACAAATGGCTATCCAATATCTTCTTAAAGGTTTCCAGTGTTGGGGCATTCACAACTTCTGGAGGCAAGCTGTTCCACTGATTAATTGTTCTAACTGTCAGGAAATTTCTCCTCAGTTCTAAGTTGCTTCTCTCCTTGATTAGTTTCCACCCATTGCTTCTTGTTCTACCCTCAAGTGCCTTGGAGAATCGTTTGACTCCCTCTCCTTTGTGGCAACCCCTGAGATATTGGAACACTGCTACCATGTCTCCCCTAATCATCCTCCTCCTCCTCCTCCTCCTCCTCCTCCTCCTCCTCCTCCTCCTCCTCCTCCTTCTCTCTCTCTCTCTCTCTCTCTCTCTCTCTCTCTCTCTCTCTCTCTCTCTCTCTCTCGCACACGCACACACACACACACACACACACACACACAGAGATCAGTATTTACATTTGGATTTCACCACCTACATAGAGCACAAAATGATCAGAACCATATACCACCAGACTGAAGGTTTGCCTAACAGCAAAGATAGAAAATAAAAGAACTAAACACAAAGAAGCCCTCAGAACATGTGGCTATCCCAACTGGGCCTTCATCAAATTTAGAAAAAGACCCAGCAGAAGCTCATCCATGACAGGCAAAGAAGAGAACAACAAATGAAGCAACATTGTCATTTCATACATTGCAGGAATATCTGAAAAGCTCAGAAGCATTTTCAACCCATAAAACATACATGCACACTTTAAATCCAAGAATACACTACGGCAGAAGCTTGTCGGCCCAAGGATAAAACATCCAGACTCAAACTTTCCTATGTGATATATACAATACAATGCAGTTATACATGCAGAACTGTACACTGGAGAAATAAAACATCTCCTTCTCAAATGCATAGTATAACATAGGAAAATAAAATCCATCAGGATAAAATTTGAGGTTTGAGTTTGAGTTTGAGTTTTATTAAATTTATATACCGCCCCCCTCTCCCCGCAGGGACTCGGGGCGGTGTAGCAGTCCACCTGCATTTGAAAGACAAAGGTCACTCTTTTGAAGATATTCTGGACAGAGAGGACTGTTAATTTGAAAGAAAGGTAAAAAAAAGACCATCTATGTTAAAATTGAACAGCCCTTTCTCAACAGAGGGGGAAGGATACGACACCACCTACCTCCTGTTTACAACTCAGTCCTTTCAACAGTTCCAAGAAGGTTCTACACCCATTTGCATTCTGATTCAGGTGATCTTGAGGGTAAAGTTAAATCTTGAAGTGGCTTCAACAACTGTCAGAGAGCTAATGACAGAGTTCTAATGGTCAGATGACTGCAATGAATATAAAACTGAATAAGCTTCTTGGGTAAAGAGTGAAACATCTTCAAAGAAAAAAATCCAGATCCCTTTTGAAAAGCACCTTTGGGACAACCGTGACCTGGATGATGAGAATCTCCATAGATATTAGATTCCTTCAGTTTTCACATTTTTCTCCTGTTGATAGTGAGGAGGGCATACTTACCTAGTCTAAATTTCGTTGCGATGTTGTTGTATATGCGGCCTGTGATGACCAGGGACTTCTATTTTAGACAGTGTTTTCCCATAAACTTCAGATAATGTATGTAAAGTCTGCAGATATTTTCTGATTGCCATGGGCTGACTTGTTTAGTATTGAGAAGAAACAATGCAATAACCAACAGTAGTGGTGATAGTGAGTCATTTTGAAAACTTCCTATGTTGATACTAACATCTCCCAATTCATCACCATTGATCAGGAAATATGTCTTCCATTGTGCTTTCAATATTTTACAAAGTTACTTGGGTCTCAACAATTCCTATTATTTCTAGGCACTTGATTATCCAATTATGTGGCAAAGAGTTGAATGTATTCTTATAATCAATCCACACCATGTTCAAGTTCCTTCTCTGGCAGTTTTCCAGAATCATATTTTTCAATTAACAGCTGACCTTTTGGGTAGTTTCCTTTCTGCTTAAGTGGAAAGAACAGATGATATTGGGCTGCATCAACTACCACACAAGTTAGCAATTTGAAAGTTGTTGGTAAGCAGTTAATTGTAATTGCCTGATGCTGCCCCTTTTGCTGGAAGTGAGTGTCCAGTCTCTTCTTAAAAACCTACAGTAATGAAGCACCAACAATTTCTGAAGGCAAGCTGTTCCACTGGTTAATTGTCCTCACCCTGAGAAAGTTTCTCCTTAATTCCAGGTTGCTTTTCCCCTTGATTAGTTTCCATCCATTTTTTCTTGTCCTCCCCTCTGATGCTTGTTTTCTTCCCTTTGTCAAGACATACAGATTTAATTTTTACTTTTTTTGTTACCTAGCTGAGATTAATATTAAAATTTCAACTTTTAGTTAAAAGTTGCAATTGTATTATATTGCTGTGTTTATGGGACAGAGGTTACATATCTTAACATGCACTTTTTAAAACTCTTTTTTAGAATCATGAGAAAAAAAATGATTCAAACCAGAATAAAGGTTGATTATAATATGCATGTCAATCTACGTGATTTTTATCAATTTACCAAAAGCAAATGTAAGTAGACAAATTGCATTACAAGGAAATGACAGGTTGTATGCATACCCAATAAAACAATTGTAACTATTGCTATGTCCTTTCCCATTTTTGTGTAAGTTATTACACAGGTTGTAGAGCATCAAATTAATTCTGATTGCAAAATTGGAATAAATTAAATAAATGAAGAAGAGTTGAGATAAATTTTCCATAATTCATAGATATGAACACATGAAAAGATCTGTTTATATAGTAAAGTATAGTAATTTGAATATTAATCAATAGAATACATGATAATGACAACTTTGTCACTTTAACATATTTTCATTGAATAAATAGATTTAATCACCACACTTTTAAAAGAATATTGCATCTGGAAAAAAATATAGAAGAGAGACAAGAAAATGTTTTAGTAGTGGTTAAGGAGAAATTGTGTACAAGGAGAAATTGTGGAATGTCTAATAGATTTTTGAAAAACAGAAGAAGGAGCATAACATAGAAGGAATTACAGTCCTTCCAGAAGAAAATTCTGACTCCTGGTAAGAAGCATGAGAAAGAGATTCAGAGTATCTCCATCTTATAAACTGAGCTGGACAACTGGATTGAATCCTTTGACAGGATTCAGAAATTTGAGGACTATCAAGAAATCCAAGTGCACTGAGTTTATCTGTCATGAAGGATATAGAGATGTGATGGCGAATCTATGGCACTTGTGCAAGATGCCACACGCAGAGCCCTCTCTGTGGGCACGTACACCATCACCAGCTGCTCTTCCGGATTCCCACACACTGGCCAGCTGGTCTTTGTGGGTGCTGGAGCCTGGAAAACTGTCCCCAAAACCGTCATAAAACAGCCCGAAAATAGTCAGAAAATGGCATTTTGAGCCGTTTTCAGGAGGTGTTTTGGGCATTTTCAAGTTATTTTCAGGCCAAAAGCGGCCCCCAAAACAACTTGAATACCGCCCAAAAAATGCCCCAAAAAATCCGTTAGAAATGCCCAAAAAATAGGCACTATGGCCAGCTGGTCTTTGGGTTTCTGGCGCTCCAGCACATACACATGCACATGCATGCACGCACATTCCAGTTTGGGCACTCGGTGTCAAAAAAGTTTGCCATCACTGAAGGAGAGCTTTGGTTCAGAGCAAAAGTAAGCAAGGAGAAATATAATAGATCACAGTAATATAGCTGAGCTATACTGTAGTTTTATTTTAAGATCCCTTGTTATTTGTTGCTAACATAAAATTTGCCTTTTAACCTATTTAACTAATTACTACCATCCTAAGATCTTGTTCCAGATCAGTTATTGCCACTTCATTATGTGTATATGAAAGCTTTTGAAGGTTTTTATTTTCAGTCTTTATATTAAAACATGTTGCCATTTATGAATGGCAGTTTGAAGCAATCTTTCAACCAGTGACGTGCGGTCAGGGGAGGCAGGGGAGGCAGGGCCTCACCTCTCTTCATGAAATAATAGTATATAATATTATTTACTATATATATATATATAATATTATAATATTATATACATTTGTCCGGCCGCGCCCGGGAGCTGCGGAGGCAGAAATGTTGTTGGCGCTTCCGGATGATGAAGGCACGCAAACACGCATCTACCCAGCTGTCTTTTCCAGCCTCCTAGCGCTCTTTTCCACCGATCGCGCACGTTGTGCGCGCAAGAAGGAAAAGTCCGCAGCGAAGCCCTTGTCGCCCCGAGCTCTTGTTTGCACTTCCGCCCCTTTTTCTTCGCTTCATCCCGCTCCGGCTCTGGAAGGGCCAGTGAGGTTGGCTCCAGCCGAGATCGAGAGGGAGGAGAGGAGGGGGTAGCTGCGGGCTACCTTCCAGCCAAATGCGCACGAAAAGCGTGCGCGATCGGTGGAAAGGAGCGCTAGGTAGCTGGAAAAGACAGCTGGGTAGATGCGTGTTTGCATGCCTCTCTCCTGAGCCCCAAAGCTCTGTCCGCGCGACTCACTTCCAAGGCGGTGGCTGGAGAGGCGCGCAAGAACGGCGAGCAGTTTCCCACCAAAGCGGTGTTCTGCGCATAAGAAGGCGCTGCCGGAGGACAAAGGCATGCAAACACGCATCTACCCAGCTGTCTTTTCCAGCTACCTAGCGCTCTTTTCCACCGATCGCGCACGCTTTTCGTGCGCATTTGGCCGGAAGGTAGCCCGCAGCTACCCCCTCCTCTCCTCCCTCTCGATCTCGGCTGGAGCCAACCTCGCTGGCCCTTCCAGAGCCGGAGCGGGATGGAGCGAAGAAAAAGGGGGGGAAGTGCAAACAAGAGCTCGGGGCGACAAGGGCTTCGCCACAAACTTTTCCTTCTTGCGCGCACAACGTGCGCGATCGGTGGAAAAGAGCGCTAGGTAGCTGGAAAAGACAGCTGGGTAGATGCGTGTTTGCATGCCTTTGTCCTCCGGCAGCGCCTTCTTGCGCGCACAATGCCGCTTTGGTTGGAAACCGCTCGCCGTTCGTGCGCTCCTCTCCAGCCACCACCATGGAAGTGAGTCGCGCGGATGGAGCTTTGGGGCTGAGGAGAGAGGGACGCAAACACGCATCTACCTAGCGCTCTTTTCCACCGATCGCGCACGCTTTTCGTGCGCATTTGGCCGGAAGGTAGCCCTTAGCTACCCCCTCCTCTCCTCCCTCTCGATCTCGGCTGGAGCCAACCTCGCTGGCCCTTCCAGAGCCGGAGCGGGATGGAGCAAAGAAAAAGGGGGGGAAGTGCAAACAAGAGCTCGGGGCGACAAGGGCTTCGCCACGAACTTTTCCTTCTTGCGCGCACAACGTGCGCGATCGGTGGAAAAGAGCGCAAGGTAGCTGGAAAAGATAGATGGGTAGATGTGTGTTTGCGTCCCTTTGTCCTCCGGCAGCACCTTCTTGCGCGCAGAACGCTGCTTTGGTGGGAAACCGCTCGCCGTTCTTGCGCGCCTCTCCAGCCACCGCCTTGGAAGTGAATCACGCGGACGGAGCTTTGGGGCTGAGGAGAGAGGCAGGGAGGGAGGGAGTGGGGGGAGAGGAGCCGCCCCCCTCACCCCGCAGGCAATGGGGAAAGCTTTCCTGAAATGGGGGGGTGTGTCACGGGAAATAAAAAGGACGCGTGCTGGGGGGGACAAAGGAGGCTTTGGCGCGCCTTAGAGGCGGGTGGGAAAGCAACGAAAGGGGCAGCGAGTACGGGCGGTGCTTGCAGGCGGCAAGGCTTGAGCGGGGTGAAAGCGCAGCCCCTTTCGTTGCTTTCCCATTCACCCCGCTCAAGCCTTGCCCGAGGGAGCTGGGGATCGGGCTTTGGGTTGGTGGGAGACCTTGAAGGAGTGTGGGGGGGAAGGGACTGGCGCAGGTGGAGGAAGCAATGCTACGCGGATCAGTGCACTCCGCGGTCCCCTTAATGTTCACTCAGGAAGGCGGAGAATGGGACCACGTGTGCTGCACACGTGGTCCCATTCCCCGCCTTCCTGATGACGTCACCAGCCTCCCCAGCCATAACGCTCACCGCACGTCACTGCTTTCAACCTACTTTAAATCTATTACATTGCAATTATCAACAAAATTATAATACAGCTAATTTTTCATTTCTAACTGCAGGTTATTCATGAACAAATGAAAAGTACTTCATTGCAGTATAATCCCTAGAGGTTGCCATTTACCATATCATTCCAATGTGAGAATTATCCATCTGTTCTCACTCCTGCCAATATTTACCCAATTAATAATCCATGACAGCACTTATCCTTTCACTTACAAATGTTAAGTTTCTTTCAGAATCTATGCCAACCTTTATAAAAGTTCAAGTCTAAAACCCAACAGTCCTAATTAGAACAGTCCTATATATGTACTAAATTTTTTTTAAAAAGTCTTTACAAGCGAGACAAGACTTATCTCTGCAGAAATCCTATTAATTATTTTTCAGTTTTTATTCTCATGTTTATAATACTTCCCATCCTATTGGAATGAAAGTTAGCTGACCTGTAAGTTTTAACATTCCCTGAAATCCCTTTTTTATTGTAGTTACATTAACTACTACAGTAATCAGTCATTTGATTATTGTAGTCTTATTTGATAGGATAGGATAAAAAATATGTTCTTATTAAAATATCAGCAGGCTATTTTAAGAATCCCTGACAACCCTCAGTTAAATAATACCTAATAAAAGTTTGAGTTACTTTTAACATATCAGTGAGGCTTATAATTTCATATCTTTTCACTTTTTTAATTCTATTGTATTATTATTCTATTGCAAGTGGAGAACAACCTATATTGTGACTGATAAAGACAAAACATGCTTTTCCTGGTTGAAAATTTTACTTTTTATAAACTAAATATAGTATTCACTTGATTTTGTTTATTTTGTGTACTAAAGAATCATCGTAGAATGATGAACTTATTTCTTACTTCAGTCTTATATTTTTTTGCTTGTGTCTTCCTTAACCATGCTTTTATATTATTGCAAACACAGAGAAAACAGGATGACATATTCAAATGTTTACAAGATTCAGTTAATTAATTATCTTTTTAAATGGTTTTAATGTCAACTTGCAGATAGGTCTACTTGGTCTTTAGTACATTTATATTTATACAAAAGTAAAACATTTTGATTTCCAAATAATAAAGTCTGAACCCAAAATTTGTTTTACTACTAGAAGAGCTTTTGAAATCCTTAAATAAAACCAAACTGACTGTAAAGTAATTCAATGCATTTGATATGACTTTGTTTGGATATGTTTGGTTTTTTATTTGGGGTATTTTAATTGTATTAAATTATTTAGGGGTTTTTAAACATTGTGTTTTTAATTGTTTTTTATTCATCAGCTCACCTCCTCCTTGTATATGTATATGTCTTGGTATACGTTTTTGTTATATGTATGTTTGTTTATATATTTATTTCCTATGTTTTATTGTACGCCGCCCCGAGTCCTTCGGGAGAGGGTGCGGCTAAGAAATAAATTATTATTATTATTATTATTATTATTATTATTATTATTATTATTATTATTATTATTATTATTATTTAGAACTTAATAAGAAAAATGGTACATTTCTGGCTAAACAAATGTTTATGATTTTAAGATAAGATTACAAAAAGGATAACTTTCAAAAGTATAAAAGAATATATATATACCGACAATTTTCCAGTTGAAGGCAGAGTTGGATATATTTCCAAACTCACTTGTCATTGTGCCTATGGAAATTGATATTTATAGCATTTCCTAAACTGCTAGATGTCCTTGTAGAAGGCTCAAGTTTCCTCTGAAGTTTCAAAGCAGAATTTGCTTAGCAAATAGTCTGACAATAATTTCTTTCTTAAATAGTAAAACAGATCATACTTCGTATAACAATGACAAGAATTAAACATCATTAGGATTTTGAGTTATGATTGGGGAGACTTCTTCTCTAGAACAATGGGAGACAAAATTATTGCTTCCTTCCATGGGAGGGAGTTTCCTTCTCCAAGCCTGAGTGTTTCCTGCTTCTGATCCAGAGGTTTGGTCTTCACCCTTTTTCAGGGCTACATAGCTTGATTTTACTGCTATTAAATAACTTTGTTGCAGGTGAAATTTTACTTGTCCTGTCTTTCTCAGTGCTGAAAGCAGGACTAGAATAGACACTCCTATTACCATCAGAAATGATACTTCAACACATTCTGGTAAGAGAAAAGTTCCCTGTGGATGGGAGTCCAAAAGCTCAGAAGTCCAAAAGCTTAGAAGACTAAAACTCTGGTCCTGGTAATCAACACAGATTAGATCATTATTGCAACATTATCCTGGGATCTATATATTTGCCTTCATTCATGATACTTCAACTCTCATTCACCTCCACTATTCTGATGGCTGCATGGTTGAAACAAGAGTCAAAGGACCAATTTGATAGCAGAATCTTGACTGAAAGATTCATTCAAACTCAATAAGCCAACAAGAGTATTTGAAAATATAGCAGTTATAGTTATGTGATTCTTCCAGCAGCATAATTGCTGGTGAATTGAATTCCTTCTTTGCAGCAATGACAAACTTTATTATGATCATTGATCACAGACATTAAACATATGACAAAATAAAATATATATCCATAGTGCTGCTGACTCATTTAAACTTGTGTAAAATGGATAATCTAATGCATTGTGACATAAACATTGTTTTGCCAGAGCATATCAGTTTTTAAAAAATATTTCATTCCTCTTATTATGTTCCTTGGTATTAGTCAAATAAAAGACAACATAAATATTTTTTTCTAGTTGGAACATCTGCTAGTTCTCAGCAGAAGAGCACATAGACAACTAGCTGTCAATTCTCAATATTGGTCTGCATGTGTACATATCCAAAGTACAATCAATACAACCTGCCTGCAAACAAGTTTAAGACCCAGACATTAAACAGGCTCAAGGAAAATGTTTTCATTGCGAACAGTGCAGAGATTATTTCTTTTCCTACCATTCAGATAATTGTATACCTAGTTCAGATCATTTGTTAATTCTCATCTCTAACCACACAACTGCATTATTTTTTTGAAACTCTTTGCAATCAAAGAGCCTAGAATAAAACCCAGTACGTTGTTTTTGGTAGAGAGGCTCCCTGAATATCTGCTTGATTGGATGGCTGGACATCCTTAAGAACAAGTATTGAAATCCTGAAAGATGTTCAAGATTGAGTTTTGTATTATATTTAGGTGTGTGTGTGTGTAATTTTTCCATTTGGTTGTGCATAATTCTTGGAGACTGCATGGATATATTTCCTTGGCAAGGTTTTTCAGATATGACTTGCTCCTTCCTAAGGCTGAAAGGGAATGACTAGCCCAAAGTGATCCAACTGACTTTGTGCTTAAGGTGGGATTAGAACTGCTGTCTCCTGGTTTCAAGTTTCTGCCTCTTACACTACACCAAACTGACTCCCTATTTGTATGCATTTGTGCCTATGTATGTTTATTAATTGCACAGAAAGCTGGACTTCATGGTCCATAGTTTATTATTATTCTGAATAGGATGTTCCAGCACAATTGAACAAAAGAAAAAAAATATACAAAAATGTGCAATGAAAGTATCAGGAGTTGTCCAAAGCATCCATCATATTAGCTGTCATAGTTCCTTTTTCCTATCAAAAAGCCCTCACTTTAATGAAGAATTGCTGTTTACTTTCATGTATGTTGATTGTGTTTTTACCTACATTGAACTTCAGGCTTTCTAGTAACTGAGATGAAAGGTAGACCTTGAAATGATGGATCTCTTTATTACTAAATATTTTTGTTCATTTGTCTTTCTTCCTTATAGTCCATTGTGATTTTTGCATCCTGACTTTTCCTGTTAAGAAAATTTGGCAACAAAGCATTGGCAGTATTTATTTCATAATCATTTTGCAAAAGTTTGTCCTGATTCCTTGCTCCTGCTTGTCTCTCTAACCTTGTTGTACAATCTTAGATTTTCTTTTTGTTCTGCAGCGTGTTATTTGGCATTATTTCTTCTTTAGAATTCTCAACAATCAATCCTAATGAAAGTTGAGACCTTCCTTGTTCAAGAAAGCTGGATCAGGAAATCATGATGATGCTGGACATAATAGTGAATCTTGATCTTCCCCCATCTTTAGGTCATTTGTATTAAACAAGCATATTGTATCGGGGCTCCATGTATATAGGAGCCTAGTTGTCTAAGGCTGACAACTAGATGGAAGCAAAGTACTGTATATATAAACTGTTGTTGCCATTTCTGATCATTTGGATTTTGCAGTGAAGATTTCATATACAGTATGTGCTATCAAACTATCTCAAAAAGAGCAAATTGAATCAAGAGATCGTTTAGTTCTTGGATCCACATACAAATAGTACTCTATTTACTGTAATTATTAATTGTAGTGTTTTCCTTGTTGTATTTGAATAAGTTGTAGCTTAATTATTTCTAAGGATATTTCATCTCGAGGTTGTTGGAGTTTTTTGGAGAGCCCTCCCCCCTCATGGACACTGCTCTATTAGGCTACCATTACATAAATAAGTAATATTGAGTTGGATCCAAACGTAGATTAGAAATTTGAAATGTTTCTTATTTCATATTAAAAAGTATATGTCTAGTTCCATGCTGTTCTTTAAACACAAACATCACTTCTAATAGTGAGTAGTTGTCTTCATTACACTACTAAAATAATGAAAAAGAATCATTTGTTCATTCAAGAGCATTTTTAACCTCATTTTTTAATAGAATATATAACAAATATTAAACTTTAATTAGGATATAAAAATTACTTGTCTAATCCTCATCATTACTTTGGGTTTTTTTGAAATTATATAGCAAGAATTTTTTTAAAAAAACTATGGTAAAAAAATAAATGTTTACCCTTACAATGTACCACCATTTTTCTTTACATGCATATAAACTCAAACATTATCTAATTACTGATCAAGGCTGAGGTCAATAAGATAATTTAATAAACTTTAATGCCAAATACTTGAATAGTGGGAGAGACAGAAATGTCATTTCTGGCCTTCAGCTAGGACCTTTAAAGAACTGACAAAATTGAATTAGCAAGAAACAATTTATTTCAATAAGAAGATATAATAACAAATACTATCTCCACTGAATTATGCATTAAACTTCTACATGTATCATTTGTAATATTAATGAAATATAATTAACTCTGAATTCATTTCATTAATTTGCAAATTAATGCGTTGTTTCAAAGAAAACATTCGTTACAGACAGTCCTTGACTTATGACTACAGTTGGGACAGGAATTTCAGTTGTACACTTAGACTGTCGAATGCCAAGGCACCCATGTGACCAGACCTGATTTTACAACCATTAAGAAAATCACATAATCATAAATGTGAAGCCATTGTCACAAAAACCAGAAAAGAACATTGCAAATTGTGGTCATGTGACAGTAGGATCTTGTAACCAGTACTGAACTATATATAAGCCAGGTATCACGTGCCTGAAATACGGTCATGTGACTTGAGAAGGAGAGGTGGCACATTTTACAGTGGTTGGAAATGCTTTATGAGCTATAAAGCACCCTTTCATGAGCCATTGTAATTCCAAATAATTATTAAATTAACAAATAGCCTTTGCACATGCTTATGATTATGTATAATATTTTAATGCATTGGTTCAAGAAATGAATATTATTTTATTATTCTTGTAAAAGAGTAAAAACATCAATTAGAAAAAAAATGGAAAAAGTTCAATTAGAGTTTTGTAGATAAACGATATTGTCGTGTGTGTGTGTGTGTCCATCTTTATATAAGTTGCAGAAAGTGACCAATAACTTATTGTCGCAATTGTTCTTGAGTAAGTAAATGTGTGAAAATGCAGTGGTAAAAATATTATTTCATATCACAAATTTTGCCACTGCTTGTTGATTCTTTATCTAGTGTGTACTGCTTGAGGAGGGAATGGCTATAATGACAGCTCTACCGCATCTGTCAAAGACACTGGTACTCCATTGCCTTTGTTTTTTGTTCTGCTTCATTTGATTTGCAAATAAAGATTATAACACTGACCATATCTGATTTTGGAAAAGGGGAGAAAACATGGAAATATCAGGTCTATCTATCATGTTTCCCTGAAAATACAACCTGAACAAGGTGGGGGTCAAAGGTGCTTGCATTGCTTTGTACTTTCGGGGTACCACTAGGTCGGTCAGTGGCGCTGTGCCCAGCTGAAGAGGGGGGGTTGCTGGGCAGCTGCTCTCTTGCGAGCGGGCTCCCGAAGAGCCGGGCACAGCCACAGGGTCAAATGGCTGTGTTGCGCTGTCACAGCTACGATCTGCAGCCCACAACTATAGAGCATACTTCAAGAGTGGCATCCGTCCTCCGTGCTTTGAAAATAAAATCCAGCCAGCGGGCGGCGCCAGCAGCGGAGGTGTCCTTCGTGTGAGCGGTGAGCGGAAAAGCTGCTATGCAACCCCCCTCTCCATCCATGCAGAGCCCCAATTCACTCACCTAGGGGCATTCCGAAGGCACCGAGCTGTGGGAGGCAAAGGGCGGCGAACAGGCGCTCACGTTGCTTGATGCCTTCTGGGTACTGCTAGGTCGGTCAGCGGCACTGTGCCCGGCTGGAAAGGGGGGTTGCTGGGTGGCTGCTCACGAGCTTGGTCACCTCATGGCTGCTGTGTTGCTGCTGTGACAGCGCAACACAGCCATTCGACCCTGAGGCTGTGCCTGGCTCTTCAGGAACCCAGTCGCAAGGGAACAGCTGCCCGGCAACCCAAAAATAATAAGCCCTCCCCTTTAATAAGCCCAAGGCCATATTTCGTGGGTCAAAAAATATGTCATATTTTCGGGAAACACGGTATATTTGTCCTGTTCTAGAGGTTTTTTCAGTTTTACATTGACCAAACTCTAGCTATGTCACAAATTATTAATTATTAATATATTAATCATGTTCCAGTGATCTGATATGAGAGCAACTGAGATATTTGATGAAAAAAATAACAGTTGAATGCAATTTTTAACCCTAATCCTTAATAAAGTTATATAAAAAGGTGCTGGGTATATACCTTATTACTTTGTAGAATTTTAAAAGATTATTCCATAATATAAAGACATAACATGAATAAAATACTGTCATGTGTAAGAATTAATATCATTCTGTAGGAAAGGCAGTAATTTTGATATTTTCACTATGTTGCTTGATTGAAGTTTATCTTATTACTATTCTAGATGCTGAAGAATATCAACCACCAATATGGAAATCATACTGTGAGTATTCATAATTTAAAAAATGAGAATGGGAAGAAAGTTAATTTGGAAATGTAGATATCAACAAATGTAATTTGGAATTATAACCTAGAAAAAAAGCATAAAGAAGAAATAAACAAGTTTTTAAATATTTAAAATAAAATGTTTTAAAATTTTGAATTTGAAGAGAAAGATTATAAATTGATCTAAACAATGGTTTTGAGAGATGTATGACTGGATTATTTTAAACCTGTAATATATGTAAAAGATTTCCTGGTATAGAACTTTAGCTGTCTGTAATCAAATTCAGAATTGCAACCCTATAGAGAATTCTCAGAGTTGCAACCTCAACACATCTGAAGGCTACTGAGGAAGTTATTTACCTGATTCTAATATATATTTTACAGAGGTAAATGATTTTTTTCTCAACTTTGATTCCAGGTTTCAGACCATTTATTCATGACAGATACTATTGATTTGAATGCAGCTTTTGCTTCCTGGAAGCTGCCTTGTAGATTTCCAAGGAAATATTGAATAAAATGTCAGTTATACCTTTTCCTACAGAAGAACAGCCTACATTTAAAGTGGATGCATTTAAAGAATAGAATTTGAATAACAGATAGATAGGATTTTCAGATTATAACCACAGTTTGTGTCTATGGACTGCTGGATTTGATCATTTTGTTGTTATCCACATCTCTCTCAGAGCTTGTCTAGGGCCTAGCAATAAATCTCTCTATCTCTAGAAATCAAGCAGAATTCAAGAGCTGCCAGAGGAATAGTCATAATAGGCAAGACTTGAATATATAATAAGTTGCTATTTCAGATGTAAGATGTTTTAACCACAAAGAAGATAAGCTACAGTCCTCTTTTATAGAATAAAATAGAACTGTTATCTTTCTCCAGCCTAATGTGGTATTAGTTTCTGGTTGTTTGTTGTACACAATGTTTAGATAGTACTTTCATCTGGTCTCCAGCTCTATATCCCGTCCTTGGCAACTTAAGTTCTCACACCTATTGATCTTTTTCTACTTTTGGACAAAATGTGTAATTTTTTTGAAGAGGCCATATCGAACATATTTATGAATGTAATAATAATAATAATGTCAAATGGATAAACCATAGATCAAATTTTAAAATGTACTCTGTTTTGGATTTGTGCATCCAATTCTATTTTCTTAAACTATACATATGTTATGTGTAAGATGGGGTAATGGATAGCCATACACAGGCATAACGATAACAACAGCTCTTTATTCAGTACAACAAGTGAGAACAATACTGCGAAGGTTGAGTCTGATAGCAACCCTTTTACAGGGAGACCCTTTGTCAGACCCTTTGACCAATAGGATTAAACCTCTGTTCCCGCCAGAACAGAGGACCTTGGTGGAAACCACTGTAGTTAGAACAAGTATCTAACACCCCTCCCCTCTTAGATGGAATAATCCTACTTGTTACTTACATGACTATGCAGGTAGGCAGGCTTTTGGGTAGCTCTGCCTGACCTGCGCAGTTCAGTAGGAGGGGTTTCCTTGGACAGATCGGACGGACCTGTTTGCTCTGCAGCTCCGCTTGGTGGAAGCTCCTGCAACTTTTCACAGGCTGTGGCTGGAGCTTCTAGAGCCGATTCACTCAGAGTAGTTGTGGGCGTATACCAAATCCCCTATGCTAAATGTCTGGATCTTGCTTGTGGAGTCTGGGGGCGACGAGGCATAATAATTGGGGTGTAGCCAGTCTAAGTGGGACCTTAGTGAGTGACCCATGAAAACCTCGGAGAGGCTTCTCCCTGTAGTGGCACTGGGAGTGCCGAATTAGCAAATAGTGGTCAACCCGTGTTTGCCAATCTCCCGGGCTCATCCTAGAGAGGGCCTCTTTTGCAAATCTCACCATTGTCTCCAGCTGACCATTGGAGGCCGGATAGAATGGCGCGACCAGGGCATGCCTGATTCCCTGAACTGCTAGGAAGGTCTCAAATTGCATTGCCGTGAATTGGGGCCTGTTGTCAGAGACTCAAAATGGTTAGAGGTAGTCCTGATGACCTCCACTATGGCACAAGCGGTCATCAAGATGCTATGTCGGGTAGGCCGTGCATGGAGAAAAGTCTCCATAGCATCTTGATGACCGCTTGTGCCGTAGTGGAGGTCATCAGGACTACCTCTAACCATTTTGAGTAGGCATCCACAACTACGAGAAATGTCTGGCTGTGAACTGGGCCAGCAAAGTCAATGGGCAACCTAGACCATGGTGCTTGAGGTCACTCCCACTCCTTAGCGGGCACCTCTGGGGGAGCTGGTCTGGACTCCTGGCATGGTGTGCAGGTAGCCACCCATTCTTCGATCTCCCTGTCCATGCTAGGCCAGCACATGTAACTCCTAGCCAAAGACTTCATCCTGACAATTCCAGGATGCCCTATGTGTAAAGCCTCTAATACTGCAATGTGCAGTTTGGGTGGAACAACGACCCGGTCCCCACACAGTAAACAGCCATTTACAACCGATAAGTCATCGCGTTTGGCAAAATGCATTTTGAAATCAGCCCCAAAAGGCCCCTTGGGCCACCCCCTCCACACTCCGTTCAAAATTTGCTTGATGGTGGAGTCCTTTGCAGAGTGACGGGCAATGTCACTGGACGAGACAGGCCCAGTCTCAAGGCAGGCGTCTCGGGGTAGGGTCAATGAGAAGTTCAGGCAGTGGGCAGCAGCTTAGAGCATCAGTGTGCCCCAAAATAGAGCCTGGTCGGTGGATGAGATGGTTGGAGTAGGCAGCTAGGAAGATGGTCCATCTGGTCATGCGAGGTGATAATGACACTGGGGTAGGTCGGTCCCTAGCCAGTAAGCCCAACAAAGGCTTGTGGTCCGTAATCAGTTCAAAGTCCCGGCCATATAGATACTCATGGAACCTCTTTACTCCAGCCACTGCAGCTAAAGCCTCACGGTCCAGCTGGCTGTAGTTCCGCTTTGCGGCAGACAAGGTCCTGGAGTAAAATGAAATAGGAGCTTCGGTTCCGTTGGGCATGCGGTGGCTAAGGACGGCGCCGACGCCAAACGGCGAAGCGTCACAGGTGAATCCCAGAGCCTTTGATTAGGTACCTTAAGAATTCAACCCTTGGCACGTTAATTTGGCATTTTTCTTTTTTGAAATGGAGGCCTTTGTCTCTAATTCTAGCCAAAACAGTTCGTAAACATTTAAAAAGTTGTGGCTCATTTGCAGTCGACACCAAGATGTCATCAAAATAGGGGACAACTTCGGGAATCCTCTGCAAAAGCCATTCTATGACGCTTTGGAACAGTCCAGGGGCGATACTAACTCCAAATTGCAGGCGGTGACATTTAAATGCACCCCTGTGCGCACAATGGTTTGGGCCACTGCCATAGCGCCATCTACAGGAAATTATTGATATGCCTGCGCCATGTCCAATTTTGCGAAACATTTTCTGAGGCCTAATGAAAGAAGGATATGCTGTACAATGGGTACAGGGTATGCCCTTTGTTGTAGCACTTTATTTATTATGCACTTGTAGTCTGCGCAGATGCGGACAGACCCGTCAGATTTGACAGTGTGCGTGATCGACCGGCTCTAGGATTCCCTGGCCTATGAGCTTGTCAATTTCCCTGTCAATTTTGGGGCGGAGAGCAAAAGGTACTCTCCTGGGTTTTAGCCTTATTGGGGCTATATTGGGGTCCAAACTAAAGGAAATTGGGGTCCAAATTAAAGGAAATTGGAGTCCCCACATACTTACCCAGACCGGTGCCGAAGACGTCATCGAACTCCTTAAAGATGGCTTCAGCGCCGTCCTCTTTCAAGGCGTTGATACCAGTCACTTCTAGGCCCAGGGCTTGGAACCAATCTAGCCCTAGGAGGCTCTGCAGGTTGCCGCTGACCACTGGCACAGGAAGTTTCCTGCTGAACTGCTTGAACTTCACCTAGAAAGTGCCTTGGCCCACGATGGGGACCCGGTTTTCCTGATAATCTCGTAGGTGGATCTCAGGGTGCAAAGATGCTGCTTCTTTAGGCTAGGAATAGCCTATTTTAGGATAGACCACGGCATGATGGTCAGTGATGACCCAGTGTCAATCTCCATCTCACATGGAGAGTCCTCGATGAGGACTGTGACCTTCAGCTTTTTTGGACACCTGGTGTGGACTTGGCTGATTGACATATGGTAGGTGACTCTATTGTCGCCCTCTGAGCACCGTGGTGGCTTCTGCCAGGCCCCTTGGTTGGGCCTCTGTTGGTGGTTTGGTGTGCTTCTAGGCTGCCAGGTAATGGCAGGGAATTTGCTCCGGCACACCTTGGTGATGTGCCCCTTTTGCTTGCAGTGCTGGCAGGTTGCATCGCAGAAACGGCAAACCGATCTGGCATGGTCTCCTCCGCAGCTAGCACAAGGCAGGAGATGCGGTTTGAATTTGTGTGCCAGATGGGCCCGGGTACTGTGCATTCAGCAGCTGTCATCTTCCTCGCCCTCTGAGCTCTTGGGCTCTGCAGCCTCGCGATGTACGCATGTACTCTTTCGCTCTTGTGGAGCGCTTTGGTGCTGCAGTGTCTAGTAGATTTGATAGCTGATTCAGTTGCCCTGGCTTCGTCCAAGGCAATCTGCAGAGTGAGGTTAGATTTAGTGAGTAACCTCCTCTGTAGGTTAATGTCCTGAACACCTCAAATTATGTGGTCCAGAATCAGCTCGTCCAGGTCTCGGAATTTGCAGTACGCTGTGGCCTTGTGAAGTGCCGCAATGTATTCATTAATCGACTCGCCCTCTTTCTGGTTCCTGATGTTAAACTCATGTCGGCTTGGGGGCATAGTGTGTCCTCAGCATCTGCTGAAGCATGGACCAGGCGACTGATTGTAGCGGTGTCGGCTCAGAGAGGTCTTTTGCCATCTCAAACACTTCCCGGCCACAGTATCCGAGGAATATGTTCTTCTTGTGGCCTTCAGAAAGGCCCATGAGGTCGGTTGCCTCGAGGAAGCAGTCAAATCATAGCATGTACGAGTTCCAGTGCTCGGTGACTGGATCATATGGAGTCAGTGGGGTGTGCATTTTGTGTTCTGAGGGCGTTTTGAGTTTTCTGCTCAAAAATGGCTGCTCGAAGCTGTGCTGAGCTCCGGGCTGGATGTACTTGCTGGATTGCTATGCTCTTTTTGGTTTGCCTATAGATGGCTAAATTAATATTGACTCATTTTTAAATAGCTTTATTAGTTGTTGTATGCAAAAACTGCCCAAGCTTCTTTCTGAGCTTTTTCCCAAAGAATAATTATTCTTTATGTATCTCCAGCACAAAGATTCAAACAGAAATGTGGCTCATGGTTTTTAAATTTTATACGGCCTGACTTGTAGTCACATTTTTATAGGAGTTAAGTTCTATGGAAGTTAAAGCAAATGTGTTCTTTATATCAATAACCAACAACTGTAGCATTGAAACTGGAAAAGGAAGGAAAAAAGTTAAATCAAATAAGGGGAAGTATATCAGAAAGAAACACTGAATCCATTATAATGGATGCAAGAGAAATCCATGTTGGTAGAACAAAATCAACTTATTGTTTGACTTTTCTTATATTCTAATAGAACCTTGTTGAACAGCTAGCATATTCAGCAAAGATCTTGAGTAAATACTCATCTCTATGCAAATATGAATTTATCTTCCAGCAACATCAATAGGAAATCATGAAGAAATAGAGGGCTATTTTTTAACTAACCAAATGATTACAGCTTGATTCTAAAAAGCTTTTCTAACTTACTGTACAATGCAGTTGCACAATGCTGGGCTTTGTTTGCTTATTTGTTTGTTTGTTTGCTGAACCAAGTAATTTTGTAATGTATTTAATTTGCTTGAATTATTACTGGCCAGCTCTTTACTGACATAGCATCATTAGAGTGCAAATGGAAAGAAATTCTGGGGAAAGAGGGGAAAGTAAGCTAAAAGTTAAGTCAAGGATGGAGCTGACATAGAAATTCTGTCTAGTTCATCTCATGGACAATGCTTTTTTAAATAAAGTATATTATTACAAACTTAACTTGCTAATTATTTTTTACTTACTTTTATATTTTTCTGTCTCTGAGACAGTCTTGACTCCTCGCAACCTATAGGGACAATTCCATGCAGTTTTCCAGGCATCGTTTGCCAAAGTCATTTGCCATTACTTTCTTCCTAGGAAAGTCACCCAATTGGATTCCACACCTGAACTGGTCATCCATTTGTCTGACTTGTAAATGCAAAAAATTAGAATCTTCTGCATTTCTTTGCTGCCCTTTTACGGGTCATTCGGATTTCTGCAGCCAGTTTCATTAGCTTTACTTTACGCATGCATTTGAAATACGTTAGTATAGAATCTCCATTTCCAGCCATTCTTACTTTATTTCAATTTAGTTCAAAGTATTTGTCTTAAATATGTGAAAATAAATGCTGGTATTCATTGCAAACTTCTAACTATGATTGCACTTTTATGTTCAACAGTATATCAGTTGCAACAGGAAGCACCTCGTCCCAAGAGGATCATTTGTCCTCATGAGGTCAGTTTAGCTTTTTGCATATACTATTTTATTAGCAATATATTCATAATACTGATCATCATCTTTCATTGAGTATTGAGATATATTTTATCATCAAAATGGTTAGATCAATATGCTATGTATTAGACCAGCGGTTTTCAACCTGTGGGTCGGGACCCCTTTGGGGGTCGAATGACTCTTTCACAGGGGTCGCCTAAGACCATCGGAAAACACATATTTTTGATGGTCTTAGGAACCGAGACACCGCTCCTCTGTGGTTGGGGGTCACCACAACAAGAGGAACTGGATTAAAGGGTCGCGGCATTGGGAAGGTTGAGAACCACTGTATTAGACTGTAGGTAAAAGCATATAGTCATTTATATAATTATAGTGGCTTCAGTATATGCAGTTTTTAATTGGTATTAGTTTTTTGAAACAAATATGTCATCTGGCAAGATTTGTTTTGATAAATGCCCAAGAATACTTTGAATAAAATGAATTGTATAAAGTTGATCTTTCTATATTACTGAAATGTGAAAAATTCGATTAAAAAATTGATAATTTATTTTCTGATTCCATATTCATTTTTTTAACAAATAAAAAATGTTGTTTCTTAGCTCATGTTCATGTATATATCTACAGTAGTTACATCTATTTGCACAATGTTTTGAATGGAATCTACAATCTATTGTTTCCAAAAATATCATGAATATTTATTAACGGTCTATCTCAGCTTCATGAAAGCTTACTTTTCTACTAGGAGTTTTATGGTTGTTAAATATCTAATTAATGAGATATTTTCTTTGCTTGTACATTCCAGGAGATATTTGCAAGACCTTTGTGAAGAACATTAAAAAAAGTTCCAAATGCAGCTCATCAATCTGGTGTATCAATTTGTCAGGGTGTCTGATGAAATATGGATTTCAACAGACAGATTAAATTTTGTTTTCTTATGGATCTGCTCAGGGGTTAGCAATCTTTTTTGATGCTCTAGTAGACTGTAACAAAGAATTTAAACCTTTCTTCTCAAATAGAATTGTTCCTGCAAATAATCAGGAATTGGCTGGAAAGAGTTCTATTTCAAACATCAGGCAGGAGATTTTTCCAACAGCAGCTCCATTTATGCAAAATTGGCCAAATTTGTAAGCTGCAAACCTTGTAAATTAATTTTCTTTTATTCTTTGTGGGGCATCATTACAGATATGCAACAGAATATTCTAGATAAAAGGGAATCAAACCATATTGGCTTCATCTGAGAAAATTCTGGTTATTTGAAGTTATCCTTTTAGGAAAATATTCCATGTGCTTTAGATTTTGTCAATAAAAGCTTGAATATAATTAGTAGGAATAAGAAAAATTATATAGGCTCTCAGAATCTATCACTAGCCCAATAATTATGGCCATTTTTATTAATATCTGAATTATTGTGTACCAATACAAATTTATCAAAATACCACTAAGTACCAAAATGCAGAGCTAAATTAATATGTGGATGTTTATAGCATTAATAAACTGTAAATCAGAATAATTCCATTAACCCATTTGAGAAAGCCTCCATGTAATACTGCCTACATAATGAAATAGGAATGAATACAATACTGGATTATTAAGTGATTTTCCAGATAGTTAAGTACCTAGTACTTTATGGAATATTACTTTTCTATTGTGGATTTTAAATGCCATTTTAAGGAACTAAATGATATTATATTTCTAATTTGATTGCCTAGTGGAAAGAAAAATATTTTATCAAGTAAATTAAAATGAATTTTTTATCCAGTAAAACAAAAAGGAAGTAAAGCAAAAAGAAATACTGCATCAGTTTTGGTCGCCACAATATTAAAAAGATGTGGAGACTTTAGAAAGAGTGCCAAGAAGAGCAACAAAGATGATTAGGAGACTGGAGGCTAAAACATATGAAGAACAGCTGCAGGAACTGGGTATGTCTAGTTTAATGAAAAGAAGCAGTAGTGGGGACATGATAACAGTATTCCAATATCTCAGGAGCTGCCACAAAGAAGAGGGAGTCAAGCTATTCTCCAAAGCACCTGAGGGCAGGCAAGAAGCAATGGGTGGAAACTAATCAAGGAGAGAAGCAACCTAGAACTAAGGAGAAATTTCCTGACAGTTAGAACAATTAATCAGTGGAACAACTTGCCTCCAGAAGTTGTGAATGCTCCAACACTGGAAGTTTTTAATAAGAGATTAGATAACCATTTTCTGAAGTGGTGTAGGGTTTCCTGCCTAAGCAGAGGATTGGATTAGAACAGTGATGGTGAACCTATGGCACGCATGCCACAGGTGGCACACGGAGCCATTTGTCAGGGCATGCGAGGCTTCAGGGACCTTCAAGAGGCTTCCCTGAAGCCTTTGGAGCGCTCAAAACGACCTTCCGAGCAAACAGGAAGTCCGTTCCCGAACTTCCAGTTTGCCCGTAGGGCCGTTTTTTGGTGCTCCGGAGGCTTCAGGGAAGCTCATAATATAAAGCCTCTGGAGCCTGGGGAGGGCGAAAAATGGCTTTTAAAATGGGTGAACTTAAGGGAAGCCTCTTGAAGGTCCCTGAAGCCTTCAGAGCGCTTAAAACGACCCTCTGAGCAAACCGGAAGTCATTTCCAGTTTGCTCTGAGGGTCATTTTGACTGCTTCGGAGACCATAAAGGTCCCTGAAGCCTCCGGAGGGCTTCTGGGGGTGTGGGGGACGCTTTTTTCACCCTCCCCATGCTCCTATAAAGCCTCTGGAGCCTGGGGGAGTGAAAAAAGCAAAAATGGGGGGGGGGTCCTAGCCTGTAGTGCCTGCATGCGCACTGGGGGAGTCGCTCATTGCATTATGCCTGCAACATGCCTGCACACGACCCCCCTTTGCTTCCCCCACCTATTGTACGCGAGCCAAAAAAGGTTCACCATCGCTGGATTAGAAGATCACTAAGGTTCCTTCCAACTCTGTTATTCTGTTCTAAATAATATTTTAATTGTTGGTAAATTATTGTGGTAATTTCCAATGTTTTGGAACTCAGCATGCATGCAGTAAATTCCTATATCAGAGACAGCTACACATTACTCATTCAACTAGCATAAGTATTTCAAGGCTCATTTATTAAACATTAATAAACATAAAAATTGCTAACAGCCAAAATAGGGCAAAAGCAGGGAGGGGGAGATACAAAGAGATACATGAAGAACAAACAATAGTTTATATTATCTTCATCTCAATATGCTACAGACATCAATATACCACCAATGTCTATACAACAGAACTATATTTATTTTGTGAGCACAGATAGTCCCAAATAGAATAGCCATTGATTATTCCAACTTCAATTTTTAAATGTAAATACAACAGAATGGAGATGAAAACATCAGGTGATCTACCTTTTTTTCAGAGCCATGAAAGAAATAATTTGGAAGATAGGGATGATGTAGCCAACCATTAGGGAGATAGAAAATTCTGAGCTTAGTTGCTTTCTTGCAGTTGTTTTATTACCCACACTAGGTAACATCATCAGTACCAGTGACTAGTATTGATCATATTGCCTAGTTTGGGTAAGGAAACCTAGAACAAAACCACCAAGCTGAGAGAGCAGCAGGAGCCCTCATTGCAACCCTGAGCTACAGATATTCTCTTTTATTGGAGACATAAGTCATTATTAATTTTAAGAATTCTGATAAGATTACATTTTTACTAGGTGGTTTACTATTTTCTTTTTGAGAACTTTAAAAAAAACCTCTAGGGATTAAACTGGGGGATATTCAGGGAGAGCGTCATCAACTGGAAGTATACTGTCTTCACATACAGTGCTTAAATTAGGAAATATATAATCCAAGACTCGAAAGAAAATATATTGCTACTACTTTCCACATACATTTTGGATAAACATCATAAAACAATTCACCAGAACAGATTATATAGATTTGTATTTATATAAGGTTATTATTGTGTAAAGGAAATTAAGTTTAGAGAAAAATAGTACTTTTTGTTCAAGATGAAATTTAGAGTAGCAGATTATCAGTATTCCTTCATGTAAATAACAACATCTGTGCTACATTTTCTGTATTCCATAATTTGGTATGAAATGGATTCAAGTTAATCACATATAATTTTTCCCCTTCAACTTCTTCTTTTGGTCTAGCTACAGAATATAAAATACAAAGGAACCCTTATTGAAGGAGCAGTTCCTCTCTACTGTACACACAAACTGGCCAATTATCAGCCTTGAAATCCACCCACAAAAATTCCCAACAACTTAAGGAGAAGTGTAGGCTGTGGCAGAGTAATAGGTTCAAGGTCACCCAACTGTCATGATTTTAGAGTCTATCAACCTGAGCCTGGCACATGGAGGGAATCATAGTCCAGCCAGGTCTTCCAAGGGCGTCACAATACATACAATTAATTTATCAAGCAGACTGCATATCTTGCATGATATTTTGAGTCTGACTAGCATCACTCACCACACTCATTCATAGTATGTTTGTTTGCTATCAGGTGGACAAAACCAAGTGGACAAAACCAATGTAGTTATTCATTAATATATAGTAAACAAATGATACTTCAATGTGTTGGGGAAACCTAGACATTTAGTTGTAGATTCCATGCTATGGGCGTCACACTGAGTCATCTTTCATTTTCCAAGATAAGAGAACAGAGTGAAAGATTTCTGTTGAAAATTTTGTCAAAGAACATTGCTGTCAAGGAGGTATCCATACCCATGTTGCCCTTGTTCAATGAGAGCAAATCAAAGTCTAGGACTGAATGAAATTGATCTTCCTCTTCCTGTTCAACATACACACTCTTTCTGTGAATCCCAGACTTTGAAAGTAGAAAATCCAGATGCATATGCAAAGGTTTTCTATATTTGACAATGACTTTCTTAATATGACAGCAATAGGCATTGCATCACTGAGAACAATTGAAATGGTTCTGATCTCTTTTATATTTTACCTTGGTGTAACACATCAGTTCAAAGAGTTTTAAATAAATACAGAAAATGTATAGCTAACATGTATTCCCTCATAACTTGGATAAATTCCTTGGATTTTGCCAATTCATCTGTAAATTATTATTTACAGATAATGAAGGTATCATGCCAAAGAAAAATGAGAAATAAGAATGATCAACTATAAAATAACAGTTTGTATGGAATAGCATATATCATTCTAATCCTTGTTGTGCTTTTATCATAAGAGATTTTATATAGAAATGTGCAATTTAATGGGAAAAATTAAATGTAGATAAGGCAAATATCGGTGTCTGTTAATCTTGTTAAAAAGACAGCATTTGAAATTTATTAATCCATCCATCCATTCATTTCATCACTCAATTTCTTGACTGGAAACTGGATTTCATTAATTATATAGCATAGAGATAGCTAAATACTCTATTTTAGATAAAAGTTGATATATTGACTTTATTGGACTTGTTATATCACTTCTCAGATGTTGTAATTTCTGCAACTATTGCAGTTGTTAGTTTCTAGAACAGGAATTTACAGACAGCTTTGTAATTAATCAGTTACACCCCTTATTCTACTAGATGCATTTTCCTATAATAACACCCTAACACACCTATTACCAAAATATGCATTGTTTGTAAAGCAACTAGTACACAAAAGATGGATTCATCTGCTTTTATTCTAATGAAAAGGGATGTTTTACAGGTCATTGTAAAGACATCTTCAATGTTTATATTTGGGGTTTTGAAGGTCTTCATAATACATTTCTCATATTTTCCCATCATTAATACATTAGAGATTAAGCAATGTGGGTGAGTGGATGCACAAAGATAATTATAGAGGAAGCAGAATTGCTTTATAGCTGTAAATTGATCTTCAGATACTGGCAGTGAGTAAAAATGACTCTACCATTGTCAGTTACAAAATCCTAAAATACTTTTTAATAAAACTCTTTTGATTTTGTCAACTAGAGGTGAATATGGAAAGAGAATTAAAAGCATTACATTCATAAATAGGCACATTTAGTTTTCTTCCATTTCTTTTTAAAATTATGATACATACTATACCATTCTGAATGGAATAGTATGTATCATAATGTATACATACTATGGAATGGATATCATTAATAACTATTCCACATGCAGTTATAATTTATCTTTAAATCCTGAAAATCAATTAGCATTAAAGGGAAATTTCAAATATTTATACAAAAAGAATACTTGTAAAATGTAAAATACATGTAAAATTAACAGGCCTCTCAGTAGCAAACGTCTTTTCATGCCTTTTGACCTTTAAGTTTTGAAATATATTACATTATCTAACTTATCATATGTTTTGTGTTGTTTCATTTAATAATAGTTACCGTATTTTTTGGAGTATAAGACGCACTTTTTTCCCCTCAAAGGAGGCTGAAAATCTGGGTGTGTCTTATATACAGCATTCTTGCCTCCCGAAACCCCACTCCTTTACCAAAATGGCCGAAAAGAGCCTTTAGAGTGTTCCTGGGGGCTGCGGAGGGCAGAAATGAGTGAAAAATGGGCTGCAATTCCTGAACTAGGAAAAATTTCCTAACAGTGAGAACAATTAACCAGTGGAACACTTGCCTTCATAAGTTGTGGTGCTCCATCACTGGAACCTTTTAAGAAGAGATTGGATTGGATGCTACTTCTCTGGAATAGTATAGGTCAGTGATGGCAAACCTATGGCACACATGTCACAGGTGGCACATGGAGCCATTTGTCAGGGCACGTGAGGCGCTGCCCTGTTAGCTGGCCAGCACGCATACACGCGCTGGCCAGCTGAGTTCACCCTTTTTAAAAGCCATTTTCCCCCTCCCCAGGCTCCAGAGGCTTTATAGGAGCCTGGGGAGAGCGAAAAGAGCCCCCCGCCCCCCGGAGGCTTCATGAGCTTCCCTGAAGCCTCCGGAGCACCAAAAAATGGCCCTATGGGCAAACTGAAAGTTTGGGAACGCATTTCCGGTTTGCTCGGAGGGTCATTTTGAGCACTCCGAAGGCTTCAGGGAAGCCTCTTGATGGTCCCTGAAGCCTTTGGAGCGCTTAAAACGACCCTCTGAGCAAACTCATTTTGATTGCTCCAGAGGCTTCAGGGAAGCCTCCTGAAGATCCCTGAAGCTTCCGGAGGGCTTCCCGAGGGGCGGGTGAGGCTGTTTTCACCCTCCTCATGCTCCTATAAAGCCTCTGGAACCTAGGGAGGGTGAAAAAAGCATGCAAAAATGGGGGAGTCCCGCCTGTAGTGCGTGCATGCACACTGGGGGGTTGTGCATTGCATTATGGGTGTGGCACACCTGCACATGACCCCCCTGCGCTCCCTCAACGTATGGCACGTGAACCAAAAAGGATTCGCCATCGCTGGTATAGGTTCTTCTACTTGAGCAGGGGTTGGACTAGAAGACTTCTAACTCTGTTATTCTTTTAATACTGAAGAAATAAAAGTTGTATTGCATGAAGTGCTACAAAATTTACCATCTTTCCATGAGATATCTCATACAGCACAGAGGTGGGTTCCTCCCAGTTCGGCCAAACTGGTAGTGAAATTCAGGCCTGGGTCATAGAACGGGCAGCGAACCAGGACTGTCATGCCCCCTAACTTCTCTTGCCGCCGCTGGGCCACCGCCATTTTGGATTTTAGTGACTGCGCATGTGCAGTTCACTGTAAATTGTTCTGCACATGTGAGATGAACAATTACATTGAATAGTACACATGCATAGCGGTAGCAAAACCAGAACAACTCACCCCTGATACAGCAGAAACTTGCAGACTGGATAATTAAAAGTACTATAAAACAGAGCTTACTTAATATTTTGAGATGTGAATTCCTCCACATTTCCTAGAAGATGTTGCTGTTGTAAAGAGCTTTTTCTTTGTCTTCAGAGAATCAGTATGGTAGAAAATTGTGTGAATCACAATTTGGACCAGTAATCTGGTCATTAAGTAAAGTGGTTGCTAAGCTAATCTGTGACTGTGCTAAAATTATGACTATGCTTATCATCTTATTTCATCATCCCTTTGCTTTAAAAACCTATGAAGATGGTAAAGGCAAGGATTGATCAAAAAGTACAGACATTGTATGGAGTAGTCACTAATGATCAAGTCACAAAATATGATATAGAGCTATTATTATAATACAAGCAAAATGGGTGGAACTTTTATATATAACATAAATGGGAAAAATAGATTCCAAAACTCCAGGAGCTGGCATTATATATTCCAGCATTAGAAAATGTAGTTTCAATAATATGAAGAAGGTATACTCTCAGCCGTCCAAAGGAGATGTAGCCTCAGCTTGTTTGCAAAATAAATCTGACTTCATTATTGTGTGACCTTCATTCTCCCTAACTTTGTTCCATGCCTTGATTTTACATTAGCAATTTTTGTGGCTAGCCATAATAACTCTATTGCATAATAATGGGGAAAAATAAAAAATGAATAATCTTATTGGAATGGAAATGAAGTACGTATATATTAATTATTTTTGTATTTAGGTAAAGTCTTTGAGATAGCAGCTTCCAAAATAGACAGCACAAGAAAAACAAGAAAGGGCAGGGGAAAAAGAGGGAGAGAAGGGAAGTTTCTTACAATGGTATGATTATATTTCCCACCTTATGTTTAGTTTATACACTATCTTGAGACGCCCAAGCTGCCAATTATTGTCTCATAAACACAATTTTGAACTTCGTTTTCAGATAAACTCAAAAATATATAATTTCTTGTAAAAAGAGTCTATTCAATTGCACTAACAAAATATGAAGAAAAATGCCCTGCACAAACTTGATTGATTAACCCATTTTTTCCCTGTCTGCTACTATTCAGTCATTTTTGACCAATCTCAGCTTATATCCGCTTAGCTGAAGCCCAGTTTTCTTGATTTAATTGTTCAATTCCTTGCCAAGGAAGAAAGGGGCAATATATACATATTGATGTGATTATTTCCCATTCCTGTTTGACTTACCCAGCTGACAATATGAGTGATGACAGGAATTATCTCTATACAGTACATGACTGGATAAATTAGGGACACCTGGAAACATTATTTCTGTCAATATTAAAATAAAGGGAAGCAAATTAAGTACAAATTATATTTTGTAAGGATCTGCCCCCTACTGGACTAACATGTATTTGCTTACCAATGATAATTTAAATTGTACTGTGTGTGATAGTTATACATTCAGTGTGATATTTTTACTATAGGAACATTATCTCCTGAAAATGCATTTACTAGAAAAAAATGTTTAGTAACAACCTGAAGTACATGAAGGTAAAAGTTATTTGCACTGAAATGAACTATTAAGGTTATCCTTTTATAAAGCTGATATTGAGACTTTTATATTTAAAATAAGTACACTCCCTGGAGTGTACATTTTAATTATTTCATTACAATTGAATGGAATTTCTTTAAAGAACATTGTGGAAGCCAAAGCTCATAATAGAATGACATTTTGTAGTGCATCAAAAGATTTCATTAAGCAAAACCAGAGATGAATACATAAAAGGAAGTGTTTTAATACATTTCCAGAAATCCTATATTAGGAATATGTCAGCTACAGTACAATTTCATTAAATTAACTGGAGAACTGATCCATCCATACAACATTTAAATGTATGAGTACAATTTAGTGTCACAAAAGAGGAATGGTTTGCTACTGGTTTTTCTATCTACTTTTCTTTACAACACAGAATGTAAAAAAAAACCCTTGCATTTGGGGCTAATTTTTACCTGATTTTTTTTAATATCATTAGTTCAAATCTAACAATTTTGCTAATTTTTTTAATTACATTTAGGTGGAGAACAGACCAAAATATTATGGAAGAGAGTATGTATTAAACTATTTGTTATTTCATATGGCATATATTAAGAAATACTCAGCAAAACTTTGATTATTTTAATGGGTCATTTTAAATGCAAATATGAGTGTGCAAAACATTTCAAATTCCAAAAGTTTTGACTCTAAGGAGGAGGAAGGTGTGTTAGATATGTTTTGCTGCCTTGAGTTATTTGTAAAAAATAATTTTAAAAGGTGGGATATAAATTATCAATAAATAAATAAATCTGAACCGTGCTGACCCAATGCTTTGAGTGTTCACAGCTTGAAACATCATCATTTTGAGTTTATTGAGAGATAATTATTGAGGGCCACCTCCCTCAATATCAGAATAATAGTGACTTCTTTGTGAGATTATTGTAGACTGTTTCAAATTCAAAACATCTACTATGAACTCAGACCAGAACATTTTAATGGACGTTTTAGATTCAGAATATTTTATACACTTTTGAATTTTATTATGCCTTTCAGACAATTAACACTATCAAAAAATGATTTTTTGCTTTCTTTTAACATGCATATTTTTTTTAAAAAAGTTTAAACTTGAAAAGCTCCAAATTATTATATTAATTAGTGTTCAGTTTCAGCTGCATGTAATAATTGTTCTGCATATTATTTTGCCTAGATGAAAAAGTCAAAGACCCACACTTGCTTTAGTAATTAATATTGTTCTCTTCCTCCATCATATAACTAGCCGCATGTACATCAAACTATAAACAAAGGATATAGGTATACAGGTAGTCCTTGATATATAAACAAAGTCTATACACATTCACTGTGATGTCATAATGAAAATCATAACATTACATACGGGTAGTTCTTGATTTATGATCATAATGGAACATGGAATCGTAATTTGTTGTGATCATTAAGCAAATATGATCATGTCTGATTTTGCAACCTTTTTTGTAATAGTCATTAACAAAATCAGTTTTTATCCAATGTACCTTTTTTGTCAGGAATCTGGCAAAAGCTGGCAAAAAACATCCAAAATCATGATCCATGTGTTGCAATTATATGATCGCAGGAAGATGCAGAACCTTTCAGGAAAATCAAACAAGATATAACACTAAATATTTAAATAGCAAGACCATGTTTTAAAAATAAACAACACAATGTGATTCCAATTTTAATGTCTTTCTATTTAAAAACTTTCAGCTTCACGTATTAATAGTATTATACTTTTGGAGCTGAGGCTGTTAGAAACTTCTGGGGTTTATTCTTCTATTTTCTCTCCCCACCCTCCAATATCAAATGCTTTTAATTTATTTATTCATTCATCCCCCTAAGAATTATCAACTGCTTTTATGTTTCTAGATTTCATGGGATCATCTCTCGTGAGCAAGCTGATGAATTGCTTGGAGGAATAGAGGGAGCATATATTCTTAGAGAAAGTCAGCGACAACCTGGGTGCTACACTCTGGCCCTTAGGTAAATTCTGTCACATTTATTCATAAATTTTAAGAAATGTTTAAGAAATGTAATCTCATGAATATAAGGGATAATTCGTTAATGACATGTGAATAACTACATGCAAACTGTATCTTAAAATATGATATAATATATTAAGGCTGATTTAATTCAAACAAAAAAAAAAGCAAAATATTTAGATCGTACTGCAACGATAGATGGACTACAACACCAGTCGTAAATGACTGGAGAATGAAGGAGAAGTTAAACAATTTCAGCCTTTGAAATTATTAGATATTGCAAACTTGTTGACTTTTTACAAGCTGTATTTTAACAAGCTGTTTATAAAGCTTTTAAAATATAATTTACAAAATGTACAGTATTGTATAAATGTAGTCAATGCATTTGCAAATAAAAAACTGAGGAATATGAAACTACCATACCTTAATAAAAATCAATGTAGACCTAATATTGCAAAATTTAAAAATATGAACAATGATCATTTAACATGATTTCTTATATTAACTTTTCCCCTCAAAAGGCTAAGTTTCTCTGACTGTTTAAAATACAGTTGTTTCCACTGTTTTCGGCTATTTTTAAAGTTGAAATTAGCTGCAATTCTTACTTAACAGGGAAACTGTTAACAGCAATCAATAGTGTAATGTCAATATTAACTGTGTTTAATTCTGTCAGGAGATGGATGAGAAAATGTTTACTTTGAAAGAAAAGTAGAGATTGAATTATTCCAAACTTCATTGCAATGATTAATTCATGGAATTTTTTCCTCCGCACTGGCCCATCATTTTTTGATATGCTTAGTTTAATTGTATACAATATTTATTACATAACTCTTTTCTCCACTATTTTTATAATGGGTATTTAAAATGTATATAATTATAAAAAATAAAATTGTGGTGCTCAAACACCTTTACTGTGTTTTGATGCAGATTTGGGAATCAGACCCTAAATTACCGTCTTTTCTATGATGGAAAGCACTTTGTAGGGGAGAAGAGGTTTGAATCAATCCATGATTTGGTAACAGATGGCTTAATAACACTATATATAGAGACCAAGGCTTCTGAATATATTTCCAAAATGACGACAAATCCTATTTATGAGCACATTGGATATGCTACTTTGCTTAGAGAAAAAGTATCCCGTAGACTGAGTAGATCAAAAACTGCATCAAGAAAGGCTAGTGTAACAACCTGTGAAGAAAATGCACCAGTTGAAAAGGTAAGGGGGCCAATTTAAAGGAAATCAATTCATACATATATCTTTATTAAAATTATCCATGTCTTATTCATGTCAAATATGACATATTGGAAATGTTTCAGGAAAGTTATGGAGTTTGTCTTTATCTTTATTAAAATTAAACTTCAAATTATTGAACTCCATGTCATGCCTGTAGGCAATTCTCACGGATTTCAGTGGAGATTATTACAAGTCCATATAGGATCCAGAGATGAAACAAATGGGATCATTTGTTTTTTAAAACAGTGCCATTTATTCACCCAAATACATACAAATTGAAAATATAAAAAGCTGTTGTTCTTGCTCAATGTTGCCTCACAAAAGATTGAAAACAGCTCCAATTATTTAAACAGGTTTCCTATCTGGAGGTAACAAATCTGAGTTCTATATTCAGTGCTACCATACTACTCAACCATGGCTACACCAAAGATAAAAACCCAATTAATAGTATTAGTATGAAATAGATTACAGGTTTATTTATGATTTCCCATCGTTAGAATATATTTTGAATATTTTATCACCAAATCTCAAGTTTGTGACTTTTTCTATAAAAATGAACGTTTATTTTGCCTTTGGTGAATTGATCTTTGTCTGGGACCTTGGCTTTTCTACTCTTTCCAGTTTTACTTTTCACACTTACAATTTTCTACAGTAAGTTACATGTGTTCAGTACTGATGAGAAGTAATTTGTTTTAGAAGATTTTGGCTCTATTTCTCTATGAGTTTCATTATAAGACAATTCGCAATATAAGTAAATGATAGATGAGTTTATAAAGGTTATTTGAGAATATTCTCTCTCCATAAATTGAAAAAATGTGTCAGATTCTGTTTCTAGTCTAAGCACTTTTGAAGGTGAAATACATTTGAATCACAATTGAGATGATTTTGCTGATCTGTCTTTGAAATGCAACGCGTAGCTACTCAGAAGATTTATGATACTTTCTGTGCTATAAAGACATTTTTTGAGATATTACTCTGTCTTCAATATGGAGATCTCTTAAATTAACTGTCTTTGATTACAAACTAGTATAAATCAAGGAAAATTCAAACCTGTGGAATAGAGGTTTTTTGGGGAGGGTGGTATTTTAGGGGAATGGATACAGGCAGTTCTCGACTTACAACAGTTCAATTAATGACTCTTCAAAGTTATATCAGCACTGAAAAAAATGACTTATGACCATTTTTAAGCACTTAGAACCATTGCAGCATCTCCATGGTCACATGACTTACATTCAGTTAATATAGTTAAGAACCATATGAAAAACTAGCTGTGTGACTTAGGCCAGTCACTGTCTAAATTCACATCACCACACAGGTGTTCTGACCTAGGCTTCCCCAAACCATGAAGCAGACTCCTTGTCCTGACAAAAACCCTTTTTATTAAGTTTACTGTGAATTCATCTCATTCACATCCAGCAAAAGCTTTCATGGGTGAATATATATAATCACAGACCTTATCTGGTTTGGAAAGTTGCCAGGCCAATATCTTCAAATTAGGCAAGGAACCTCTAATAGTCATGAAGCAAACATCATTAAGCAAACTAATTGTCTCCTGCAAACTCTACTCCCCTTTCACTCTTGTTTTATTCCCTATGGGAGCGGCCATTTATCGTCCACCTATGGCCTTACTTCCAAGTCGGCCCCTGCTCCTTAGCTGTTCCCTTCGTCTGGCAACTCTGGGAGAAGGCTCCAGCTGTTTGTCTGCCTCACTGAGGTCTGACACTGTAGATAACTTTCAGGCGGCCACATCTCTGCCTCTGATGCAGAGCCCTCATCAGAGCTTCTCCAGACTCCAGAACTGACTCATGTTCCTCCCCAACCTCCTCACTGTCCGAATCTGCTGCCAGCTCCACTGACCGCTGGCAGGCCACAACAACAGGGTTGCAATTTTGGAGAAAAGTAATAGTAAGAACGGCTATTATATAAATTTGCTACTTTGAATTCTTTATGAGAATAACAAGTGCAAAATTTAAAAATCTTAAAAATAGATATAATAAATGGAATTTAAATAATGGAATCTTAGAAACATTAAAATGATCTGGAATTATTCATATTAACGTGCATTGAAAAACTGCAGTAGATAATCATGTATTTTTTAATCTTCTACATAGCTCTTCCATTGCATTCAATGGCATTTATTTCATATATGGATGCAGGATTGCATACTGTCTGATTATGGTTAAATCTAAATCTGTGGGGAAAAGTTAATTTCCCAATTCATTTTCCTTGATCTCCATCAGCCAGATAGATCTTTTACATGACTTTTTTTCAGTACCAAACAGAGAAGTCAGACTTCTGAAACATCTCAGCTACATTTGTATAAACGATAACATTCCAGTTCAATATCTTGACATTACATTTGAGTTACTGATTATTGGAAGAGGTACTAATTTAAAAAGTTTGCGAAAATCAATTTTAACTAGAATTTAACATTTATTTCAATCTGACATTATATAATTTCTTCGCTACTAATTTTCCCACAGATTTTGATTTAGAACAGAAAAGCTGTTCTAATTTTATTCAACAAGTAAAACATTCTTATTTCTTATTCAACAAGTAAAACATTTATACTTATAAATTGATAAACTGAACTCAAGAAGTAAGAATTGATAATTATTATTTAATTGCAAGCTACTATACTTCAATAAATATGATTTGTTTAACATAATATTTTCAAGATTTCTGATATAAAATAAACTATCTAGTTTGTCTGTGGAAATGAAATACGTTTTATTATACAATTGAGACATTGCTTCAATTAGAAAATATTACTGTTCTCATTTTAGTAGATTGTATTAATTATCAAATTAAAGAAACATGTTTACATTTTTACATTTGGTTCAGGACAATACTTAGCTTATTTTGTTGTCTTCCATCATACCCTGCTTAGGATAACTTCCTATGAAGTATTATAGTTGCATATTTTTATTTCTTCTGAATTGTTAAAATTAAGTTTTTGTCCATATATTAAATTTTAGAATTTTTAAAATAGAAGGATCATTCAGTGAAGAGGGAATGGCACTTTCAGAGGTGGGTTCCTACCGGTTTGGCCAAGTAAGTAGTAACTCGGCCTGCCACGCCCCTGAACAAGTTCTGTTGGTGGCACCGTAAGCGCCACCATCTTGTTTTTTAAAGTACTGTGCAAGCATGCATACATAGCGCGCATGTGAAGTGCGTCCCTGAGTGAACCAGCAGTAGCAGCAGCCAAAACACCTCTGGGCACTTTGTACAGTTTTCATTTCAGTTGTATATTGAGGCTTGCTGTTCATATATATAAATATATTGCGCTCTTTTATGTTTGCTAATGAAAACGTTTATGTTTTTAAAACTAAATTCGGGTATATTAAATTACTCTGCGAGTTGCAAGAAAGCAGATATTTTCCCGTCTGCTGCTGCAGTGTAATGGTGTGACCTCCTTGATGAATCAGCGAAATGTGCATTAAGCTTCAGCGATGTGTCCATGCAAGGTGTTGAAATTCCCCCCCCCTCCCCTGCAGGGCTTTACTGTTGTAATTTTTAAATATAAATCTATTGGCAGCATTAAAAATGCATAACTTTGGCCTAAAGTCTTAAGACAGGAATAGTTTTCATAATGCAATAGCATAAAGGAGAACGTCAAAATTATCATTTTATTAACTTCAAATTGTTAAAAAGAATTATGTCAGCTTTGACATAATGTCACATGGTTAAATTTTACTAATACTTGCATTAAAATTAAAATGTGTCTATATGACACATATAGCTTCAAACACTTGTGAACAGCTGCTGAACATTTCATGAATGATTTCCAGTTAATGTATGATGAAAATGTTACAGTGATTTGTCCATTTGCAGTTCACATTTCTTTGTGCAGCAATTAGAAACAAATGGCTGCTCTGTAGAGTCAAATCTACTATTGATTATTTCCCATTCTGAATGGCTGTCTTTCTTAAAGCTAAACAAACAATAAACCATGATAATGTTCTTACTGCAGCTTATCCTATAAAATTCAGTTGTGGAAATTGCCATTTAGATATTTTTATGGCAACACCAGTATTTAAAGACATCCTAACAAAGTAACCCAATGTATTTTTATTCACTTCAGTTAAGTACAGTGAGATTTGCGTTAAGGGGGTGAATGTTAAATAGCATCCTTGCTGCATTTTGTTATATATTTTGAATCAGATTTCATGGTTCAGCAAACAAACTTCCCAGATTTACAACAAAACTAATGGAATTCCTAAATTAGATATGTTGCAAGGAAATGAGCAGAATCTTCTAGACCTTAAAAATGAACAACTTTATTACAGCAGAAACTTGTGTGGATCTAATATAAATTCTATCTCATTTTAAATAATTTGTATTTATCCTTCATTTTAGTAGATCTAATTCTATATTGGTTGTCGGGTTTAAAAGCTGTGACACAAAATTTTGCTATTTGGTATATAATAAAGCAAAATAAATCTTATTTGATCTTTTTGGTATATGTTATAACAAAGGTGGCTTGTTAGAGAAAAATAAATTGATGGCTGCTTTAATATGCTGGGTGTTAATCAAATTTGAATTGCAACAAAAAGTTATTTTGGAAAAAGGAATTTTAGTTCACCTTGTTAAACATTATGTGTGGCCCTAGAAATGGGTATATAAGCATGGTTAAATAACTGCTTGGTTCCAAATATTCCTTAATATGATGTAATATTAAACTAAGTTCTATTCATCATATCAACTTTTTTTTTTCTTTTTTTTAAAAAAAATTAAACATAAAAGACAACATAAAAAATTCTCATCCATTGCATACATACAGCATGTCGTTTGGTTACAAGCGTTTGTGCATCCATATTTTAAATTACGTATACAATCACAAATTTTCCGTCTAATATAACTAGGTACCTCACTTTCATTGTACATCATATATTCAATTACGGTTAATATTTCTTTCTTTTCAATGAACCTAGTTCCATTGCATTCTTGGTTGTCTTTTGATAACAATATACCTTTATGTAGTCACTTATCTCATTCTGAATATTTTCACAGTGTAAAAGAATTTACCAACAGTTTATGTTTATACATCACTACTTTCAATTATGCATAATCCCACCAATCATCCATCAAGTATGCTTATGTTCATTGTTGTTCTTGTACATCATACATTCAAGCAAAAATGTTATTCCTTCATTTTAAAACAAAGTATTCTAAATACTCACTTCATATATATACCAATCTTTCATTATTCCTTATTAAACTATTTATCAACAAGATATCTTTATAATTTAGCATATCTTTATAACTAAGCACTACTTAGTTAGGCATAATATCACCAATCATCTATCAAATGTACATAGATTCATTATTAGCCTTATCCTTCATTTTAAAAGAAAATATTCTAAATTATTCAATTCATATATATGTCAGTCTTTCATTGTATCGTTGTTAATCTATTTAGCAACTTAATTGTATTATCACTTATCTCCTTCAATTAAAACATAAATAAAACATTTTTCATTTCCAGGTTTTTTTGTCCAGCCACTGATAAAACAAATCCCATATCTTATAAAATTGCTCATCTTCTTGTTCTCAAATTTCAAATGTCAATTTACTCATTTCAGCACACTCCATTATCTTTTGAATAACTTCCTCCTGTTTTGGTATTGTTTCATTTTTCCCATTTTTTGCAAATACGATTCCAGCTGCTGTTAAAACATTTACAATCAAATATTTCAAGTCTTTGTTGTAAATTTCTGGTATGATTCCCAATAAAAAAATCTCTTTTAAGGTTTGTGTTTGTGTATCATTTTCTCCAACCACATGTGAATTTTAGTCCAGTATCTTTTAGCTTCAGTGTAAGTCCACCACATGTGGTAATATGAGCCCGGTGTCTGATGACATTTCCAAAACTTTTCCAATTTATTCTTGGACATTCTTGCAATTCTCGTTGGGGGTAAATGCCACCTGTAAAACATCTCTTACAAATTTTCTCTATATGCAGTTGATATCATCATTTTATAATTTTGAGACCACAATTTCTGCCATTTCTCTAAATCAATCCCATGTCCAAAATTTTTTCCCCAAGCTATCATAGTTTCTTTAACTTGTTCCTCTTGTAATTTGACCTCTAATAAATATCCATATAGTTTTTTAATTACTTTTTCATCAGCACCTGTTAAAATTTTGCCTAGCTCAGTCATTTTGTTGTAAAGACCTTTTGATTTTCTATCTTCATTATATCTAGAGTGTATCTGCACATATGAATACTAATTCATTTCTATTCCTTCTTGTTTCAACTCTTGGATAGATTTGAGTTCACTCTCTGCATTCAGTATTTCAACATATCTAACTGTTTGTTCCTTTTTATATATTATTGGATATGAAAATGCTTCAATGGTTGATATCCAGACTGGAGTTTTTAAGTAGTGTAATCTTTTAACCTTTTCCCAATTTAATAGCAAATCCTCCCTTATATAATGTCTTCTAAGATAACCATGTGCTTCATGGGCTAAGATAACCATGAGGCGGATCTTCACGTCGTGGTGGTACGATGACTTTTCCGGCTTCTCCGGATAGCGTTCGAATTCGGATTGTCTGGATGGTCCAATCTGGACCTAAACCATCCCGAAGGGACGGTGAAAGGTAGGGGGAGATCCTTTGGTCCCAGAGATACCCACAAAGTCTTTAATGACCCAGAAAAAGGCCCCTTTGCCAGCGATCATGAGTCAGCCCCCAGGCTGTTGAAACTGCTGACAGCTGCTACACACAAGCACAGGAGAGAAGCATGTCATTCTGGTGAGAGTTTTTAAATCCTTTTTTCTATTGGAGAGAGAACACTCTAAATTTGGAAATTTAATTTAAAATAAAGAGAGAGAGAAAGCGGCAGATTTCAGTTGGCCAATTGAAGTTTTTTTTTTCCTTTTTACTTTCGGAAGCCAGTGTGGACTTTCAATTGCAATTCAATGTGGATTGGCTTATTGCTTTTTTATACTTTTACTTTTGGACTTTGTGGGGACCCTGAATATATTTAAATCTTAATTGATTTGAAGATTCTTTTTTCTCTTTTTTTTTCTGTTGGCTTTTCTTTTTGTATTTCCGATTTTCTGTTTTTTGAAGTTAAAAATAGACCCGGGCAAAAATAAGCATTGAGAGTTGATAAAATTGACACTGCCACCTAGTGGACTTGAAACATTGTTACTAAGTTTTATTATCTGAACTGTTTAGAGAGAAGCTGTTCCCTTGAAGGCTATTTGGTTAAGAACTGATAGGGGCAGGAATACAGTTGTTTACACAGCTGTTTCCTGTGGAACTTTCAGTATCTGGAAACGCTCAGAGTGACCTTGGAAAAACTTTCATCTTTAAAAAAAAGACTTTGAATCTTTTTCTTCTAGCTTTGTGGTAGTGCTTATATTATCTTGCTGGGGAGGTGGTGATTTTTTTTTCTTCCTTGGCTCCTTAACTCCTTTTTTTTTTTTTTTTGAAGCTTTGAAGTATTCATTCCTGATTTTTCTTTGCTCTCTTTTCCTTTTGAAGATATTGGAGACAAATGGATGGCTTGCACTAAAATTTGAGTAAATTGGACTGAAGAATTTTTTTCTCTCTCTCTTTCTTTTCTCTCTTTTAATTTTCTTTTTAAGTGAGAGATCTTCACTTTTTCCTCTTTCTTCTCCCTTTTTCCTCCCTTCATTTTATCTATAATTTTGTATTTTTATAAGCTGATGCTTAAATCTTTGTGGTACTAATTGGACTAGAATACAAAAGAAAAAAATTAGAAGATGAGTAGAAAGACAACACCTGTTAGTTCTACAACAACAACTTCTGCCTCCTCACCTGCAGGAGGACAAAGATCAATACAGTCGATGCTTCAACAAGAAAAAGAGAAGGGAATAACCTTAGAGGCAATTATGTAAGTGATACAGAAATTACAAGCAGGAGCTGATAGCAAGGATGAAAAGTTAGATACCATTGTAAAGAAGACTGAGAGTATAGAAAAAAGAATTGAGACAATAGAGCAGTGATGGTGAACCTATGGCACGTGTGCCACAGGTGGCCCGCGGAGTCATTTGTCAGGCACGCGAGGCGCTGCCCTGTCAGCTGGCCAGCGCGCATATGCTATGTATCTGAGTTCACCCTTTTTAAAGCCATTTTTCGCTCTCTCTAGGCTCCAGAGGCTTTATAGGAGCCTGGGGAGGGTGAAAAGAGCCTCCCTGCCCCCCCAGAGGCCCTCTGGGGGCTTCATGAGCTTCCCTGAAGCCTCTGGGGTGCATAAAACCGGCCCTACGGGCAAACTGGAAGTTGGGGGACAGACTTCTGGTTTGCTCGGAGGGTCGTTTTGAGCACTCCGAACGCTACAGGGAAGCCTCTTGAAGGTCCCTGAAGCCTTCGGAGCGCTTAAAACGACCCTCCGAGCAAACTGGAAGTGACTTCCTGTTTGCTCGGAGGGTCATTTTGAACGCTCTGAAGGCTTCAGAGAAGCCTCCTGAAGGTCCCTGAAGCCTCCAGGGGGCTTCTTGGGGGCGGGGGAGGCTGTTTTCGCCCTTCCTATGGTCCTATAAAGCCTCTGGAGCCTGCGGAGGGCAAAAAAACCATGCAAAATTGGGTGGGGGCGTGCCTGTAGTGGACACATGTACACTGGGGGGTCGCGCATTGCATGATGGGTGCAGCATGCCTGCACATGACCCCCCTGCGCTCCCCCCACTTATGGCACGTGAGCCAAAAAAGATTTGCTATCGCTGCAATAGAGCAACGAACTGAAAGCATAGAACAAAAAACAACTAAAACAGAAGGAAAAGTAGAAGATATGCAACACTGGATGATGAAATACAAGGACAGAATCCAAAAAATTGAAGAAAAGATTCAACAAGAAGAGAAAAAGGTTGAGTTTGACAACAGGTTGAATGATGTGGAAAGGGAGAGCAGTGGAATATTAGAATGGGAGATAGATAGGTCTGAATTTTTCTTAAGATTTCAAAACATAGAAGAAGAAAGAGGAGAGACCTAGTACAAATAATATATGAAATTTTGACAAATGTATTAGAGATATTCCAAGAGAATATAATGGATGGCATAGATAAAGCGTTCCGAGCACATATAAGATATGCAATGAGAAATGCCCTTCCAAGTAAAGTCCATATAAGATTTACTAGGAAAGCAACTAAACTACAAATACTATAGAAAATGAGAGATAGAGAATTAGAATATAAAGGCAAGGAGATTGTAGTTCTGAAACAAATTCCAAGAAGAGTGAGAGAGAAGAGAATATCAATTTTTGACTAAGGTTTTGATTTAAAAGGTGTTAATTATAGATGGCTCATACCGGAAGGTCTATTATTTGTACGGCAAGGACAAAGATATAAAATAGATACAATCGATAAGGCAGAAGCTTTCTATGCGAACACTTTAGAGTAATGACTAAGAAAACTGGAAAAGAAGAACTATTGGCACAACTACTGGAGGCACCCATAATTGAGATTGAAAAAGTAGAAGGTGCTGTAGGTGGAATTGATAAAGAAAAAGGCACAGTGGGTGGCGTAAATCCTAGAAAACAACGAGAACCCAGATCAACTAAAGCTATACATCCTGTATATAAAGTATAAACGTGGAGGGAAAAAATGGTCACAATCAATATAAACTGACTTAACTCAGCAATTAAAAGAAGGAAAATATTTCACAAATTAGAAAAGCTAAAACTTTTCTGCCTACAAAAAGTGCATATTCAAAAGAGACATGAATACCTACTAGCACAACCAAAACTTGGTAAAATGTTTACTAAACTGGCAAACTGTAAGAAAAGAGGAGTGATCTTCTATATTAAAGATAATATTCCAGCGAAACTAATCTATGCAAATGAAGAGGGAAGAAAGTTGATGGTGGAAAATATGGATAATATTTTTAAAATACTCTTAATCGCAATCTATGCTTCTAATGAAAAACAAGATGAATTTTACAAAAAGCTCCACAAAAAAAATTCTGATTTGGACTATTTGTATGATGGGAGATTTCAATGGCATTGTAAACCAGAACATGGACTACAACACACAAAACAACAAAGTTAAATAGAAAATTGCTTCCGAAATCCTTTTTCAGGATGATAGATGAAATAAATCTAAAAGATATTTGGAGAGAAAGAAATCCTACAAAAGAACAATATACTTTTTACTCAAATAGACATTCATCATTTTCCAGAATTGATATAATATGGACCTCAGCGGAACTGATTTGTAATGTACAAGAAATTGAGATTGAAACAAGCACTTGGGCAGATCATAATCCAATTACAATCAAATGGAAAGGCCAAAGGACAAGATCTAGATGGACACTAAATAATATCATATTGAAAGAAAAAGACTTTGTACAGAAAATGGAAAAAGAACTGACCTTTTTCTTTAAAGAAAATAGAAAAGAAGGTACATCAATGCAGAATTTTTTGGATACGAGAAGGCTGCTACTAGAGGTCTGATAATAGACTACATAAGGAAGAGAAATTCAAAGAAAAGACAAAACACATAAAGTCCTAGAGAAAGATTATAAAATACTTGAAAAAGAGCTACAGAGATCTCCACAAAAAAAAAGATGTTAAAATAAAAATGGATACAATTAAACATAAAATGGATCTACTGGAAAAAGGAAGAACTGGCACAAAAAATTAGAGGCACCAAACAGAACTACTTTAAAAATGCAAATAAGCCAGACAGATGGTTGGCATATACACTAAAAAAAGAGAGAGAAGCAAAGAAAATATTGCAGCTAAGAGATGAACCAGGACAAATTCAGTATGGAAATGCTGAAGAAAATTATACAAGACTACTATGCTAAACTGTATGAACAAGAAAAAATAGAAGAGGGAAGAGTCAAAAATATTTACAGGATGCTAATCTTCCCCAGATATCAGACGGAACTAGAACAATGTTGGAAGATAAAATAACGATGATGGAGCTAATGAAGCACTTAAAAAACAAAATAATGGAAAGGCCCCAGGACTGGATGGATTACCAGTGGAATTCTACAAAACATTTGAAGAATCCTTGTTTCTCCCACTCTTAGAAATCATGAATGAAGTGATGCCTGAGAGCAGAATACCTAAATCATGGTCAGAAGCATACATTGCATTGCTACCTAAAGAGAAGACAGGTTTAACACAAACCAAGAACTATAGACCAATCTCTTTATTAAATTCAGATTATTGGTTATTTGCATCTATATTAGCAGAGAGACTTAAAAAGCACCTAAATAGTTTTATCCACTCTGATCAAAATGATTTTTTACCAAAGAGACAAATTAAAGACAATATGAGAATGATTTTGAATACTTTGTAATATTATGAGGCCCACCCAGAAAAACAAATGGCTTTGAAGTTTCTTGATGCACAGAAGGCTTTTGATAACATGAATTGGCAATATATGTTCTTACAATTGGAACAGATGAATTTTGGTAAGAAATTTATTCAAACTATACAAATGGTATATCATAAACAAACAGCAAAGATAATGGTAAATGGAGAACTGGCAGACTCTATTGAAATAAAGAGAGGTACGAAACAAGGTTGCCCACTATCACCATTATTTTTTGTCTTAACATATAGAAGTTTTAAACAGAAAGATTAAAGAAGAAGAAAGGAATTAAAATTAAAAAAGAAGAATACAAGCTACAAGCGTTTGCAGATGATTTGGTTTTTATCCTTGAAGACCCACTAGAGAAAGCGCTCAAATTGTTAGAAAGAATAGAGGAGTATGGAAAAGTAGCAGGCTTGAAAATAAACAAAGACAAAACAAAGATTTTGACAAAGAACATACCATTAAGACAAAAGGAAGAGTTGGTGGAAGCTTTGCAGATTTAAGTCACAAACAAGGTTAAATACTTGGGGATATACCTATCAATTAGATGCAGCACTCTTAAGGAGGACAATTATACTAGACTAATGCAACAAATTGCGACTGACTTGATGAAATGGGAAAATCTACAACTATCAATGATAGGAAGAATCTCTACAATTAAAATGAACATTTTACCCAGAATCTTATACCTGTCCAAGACAATCCCAATCAGATTGGGCAAGGACTTTTTTGAAGATCTAAACAAAATAGTTTTGAAGTTTATCTGGCAAGGAAAAAAAGCGAGAATAAAACTCAAATTGCTACAAGATGCTAGAACAAGAGGAGGATTGGGTTTACCTGACTGGGAGTTATATTATCAAGCAACAATGATGTGGATTAAGGAGTAGATAACACTAAAAAACTTTAGATTATTGAATGTAGAGGGTCATGATTTACTGTCGGGATGGCATGCTTTTTTATGGTCTAAGGCAGTGATGGTGAACCTTTTTTGGCTCGCGTGCCACAAGTGGGGGGAGCGCAGGGGGGTCATGTGCGGGCGTGCCGCACCCATAGTATAATGTGCGACCCCCCAGTGCGCATGCACGCACAACAGACGCTCCCCCCCCCCATTTTTACATGCTTTTTTCGCCCTTCCCAGGCTCCAGAGGCTGGAGTCACTTCCGGTTTGCTTGGAGGGTCTTTTTAAGCATTCCGAAGGCTTCAGGGACTGTCCGGAGGCTTCCCTGATGCCTTCGGAGTGCTCAAAACGACCCTCCGAGAAAACTGGAAGTGACTTCAGAATGCTTAAAACGACCCTCCGAGCAAACCGGAAGTGACTTCCGGTTTGCTCGGAGAGTCGTTTTGAGCGCTCCGAAGGCATCAGGGAAGCCTCCGGATGGTCCCTGAAGTCTTCGGAGCGCTCAAAACGACCCTCCGAGCAAACCGGAGGGAAGCCTCCGGACGGTCCCTGAAGCCCCCGGAGGGCCTCTGGGGGGGCGGGGGGGCTCTTTTTGCCCTCCCCAGGCTCCTAGAAAGCCTCTGGAGCCTGGGGAGGGCGAAAAATGGCTTTTAAAATGGTGAACTCAGCTAGCCAGCGCGCGCATGCGCGCTGGCCAGCTGACAGGACAGCGCCTTGCGTGCCCTGACAAATGGCTCCGCGTGCCACCTGTGGCACGCATGCCATAGGTTCGCCATCACTGGTCTGAGGGAACTAAAGCACAACTATTTTTTTTGTAATTACTTGAAATATGTTTTTGTATTCTAAGGACAATAGTTGGTCAAGTGGAAGGCCAAGAGAGTCATTTTCTTTTTTAATGCTAGTTGATACCAGCACTAAAACCTGAAATTGATCTCTCAAAACTAAAGGATCAATCCTCTGAAAAAAATAGGCACCTGAGCCTATAATTAAATAGTATGCCATGTTTTTGTCTCTATTTCAATGATCCTGTCTCTAGCCTTAGTGATAATGTTGGCACACATTTAGGAACATGGAAAATTAATCATAAGAACCTGTTTGGTACTGTTTCTAGCAGTTTGTAATTAGGGAATTGGCTCAACTGTGCATCATAAAGTACATGGGTCGTAACCTTTGCCTCAAATGACTTTGATGCTGCTGCAGTACATTCCTTGCCTTTGGCATAAAGAAACTTAATAGTCTTGCTAAGCTCCTCAGTGCTAATTGTTTCATGTAATCTATATGGGTTTTCCAAGAGCAGTATCATGTGGGACAATCCCTGGATACTTGAAACGCTTAACTTTTTCAATTTTCATAGCGAAGGCTATGTGATCAAGGTAGCAGAATATGTTATTTTTTTAAATTGTCATCTTTGTTCTGCTTTCCCAAGATTTTAAATATTAATATTTACAATTTTTCATACTTAAGTTGCTCATCTTTTGTTCATTTGTTCAATTTCTATGGACACCCATCTCAGTTAATGACTCTGGGTGGCTTCATTTTTATTTATTTATGTATTTTTCTTTTTAAATTTTTTAATTGAAATATATTTTCAATCATCATATTTGTATTTGTATTTTTTAATGTTTTCTAAATTTTCCCAGGAATCCTAATTGGCATTAAAAATCAGCATTAGTATTATTACGTATATATTATTCAAACTTATCTTGTATATCTTTATTAATTCAGATTAGGTTCAAAATTAATATGCTTTCTTTATCCTTTATGGGTGTAGTCATTAACTAAACATTTTGAAAAAGTTAAGCTACATGTTTCAGTCACTAGGTGGCAGTTTTATTTAGGACTTTTCATGCATTTTGCTTTTTTTCTAGCTTTAAAAAGATAGAGCATGTTATGTTCTATCTTACATGGTCATTAGGCCAAATCAAAACTTTTACCCTGGAGAATCATCAGATATAAAACAATAATTTGGAATAATTCAGCATCAATTACTTCATGGGGTGGGATATACATGTTACATTCTTGGTCTGTTTAATGGGATTGCAAATTTCTTTTGCATATCTATTTGTTTATTCATTTGTGTGATTAAAGACAGGGAAAACAACTCCCAATATATTCATCGGGTTCTAACTGACGTGCAAAGTGACCTAAAAAACATTATGTTAAATGTTTTCCAAACAAATGTCATTATTAATGTTGACCTATTAAGTACTGTTAATAAGCATTAACAGGGAAAAAATATAAACACAGTCTAACTTGATGGTGTTTCTCTATAGATTTATAGTTCTAAAGTTAATGTATTTGCCTGTCATCAGGTATGCAGTTCCATCTTATTCAGGTATGCTTATTCTGAGCAGAATTCACTTCTATAAGACTTAATTTTTAGAAGTATTCATCAGATAGTACATTTTCATCACAACATTGAGCAACTTTATATATTGCTGAGTTAGCTTCTATTAGCTGGTTTTAAATTTTGAGAGGATCTTGGTTAACAGGGTGACTTCCTGATCTAATTGAATAAAACATTTTAAAAGTAAATACCAAGACTGTTATTGCAGTGGTCTTTTTTGGTAAATAATATCATATAAGAACAAAGTCCTTAATGCAGTAAGTAATTAAATATAAAACCTTAGTTTTATATTTAGATTAGTAATGCTAGCAAATTCCCACTATTTCACGCATCCTAAATCTTGTGTTTGCTGTCATTTCCTCTCTTTCACCAAAATATATGGCTCTGATAGTAATTGTTAGTTTTATAATCCCATCTGCCCAACTGTTTTATGCCAAGTTGTACCTTCAACTGCTAGCTTTGACAATGCAGTATGCTTTCTTGTTGTTATTCTTTGAGCCATAGCTTCTAGTTCTTTCTGGCCTCAACATGCAGTTCCTGCCAAGTAGATGGCAATTATTATTTTTCAATTGAATCTGGATTATCTCTAGTTCTGATAGGACTGGGCTGCACATATTAGAATAACAGGCATGTTATGATTAGAATCTGTTTGAATATCACAGTGCCTTTTATGGTAGTTATCGCATGGTTTTTACATTGTATTGCAGCATGCATTTCCAATTTGTGAACAAATTACTTTATTCCTTTAAAAATAAGTAAAGAAGTGTTTCTGAATTAAAGGTGTATTAATAAATGTTCATTATGTGAACATTGGTTGTAATAATATTCCTCTAATGTTAATTAAAAATTCACTATCTGCCTTTGGAAATATTTTTAAGATTCACCCAAAACTTTGAAACAGAAATGCTGGCAGTTTGTATTATCTAAGATGATGCCTGAATTTACTCATTTTACTAAGCCATAATATGATTTGCTTAGTTTGACCCAGTGCAAAATGCAAATCTAACAATCATAATTTATAAATGATATAGCCAGTTCAACAAATGTCACTTGGCGCAATGTATCAGTACACTCAATGAATACACTCAATTAATACCTATACCTGCCAAAAGGCCTGGGGAAACCAGAAAGGGGACCCCATCAAGTGGTTTGTTTTATCACTTGTTGTCGGCAGGTAAGGTGGGGGCTATTGTTTTATTCTTTTTATTTTTGGTTTTTTATTGTTTGTAAGCCATCCAGAGTCACCAGGAATGAATGAGGGACCATATAAATCTTACAAAAGTATGTGTGTGTAGTAGATTATTGTTACATGGTCATTAGGACAAATCAAAATACAAAACATAAAACACAGAACATTGATAAAACCACTTATAAATATAGAATAAAAGAAGCAAATTAAATAGAAAAAAGAATAAGAATAAAAATGCAAATTTATAGTTCCTACAATTTAGCACAATGACACATATGCAGAGCTCAGCTGAACTGTTTTGTTCAAGTAAAGGACTGTTAGGTATATAAATTTTTGAATTCTGACTAGTGATACCAATAGGGTGTTCATCTGATGTGTGAGCCAAATACTGATCTCTTTCTTTCTTATACAATTGACATTCAAATAATATGTGTTATGTCTTCTATTTCTGGAACCCTGCAAATCCAAATATGCTCATTATAAGGTACTTGATCAGATCTTCCATATTTACGTCCATTGTTTCCAATTGTTCAAATCTTGCTGGAGAAAATACTGACCTAAGATATTTAGATATTTCTTTGTACACTTTGTAATTTGGAAGGTATGTTTTTAGTGATTCATCCATTTCAACGTGCCAGTCTTACTGAGGATGACTATGTTTTTCTGTGCTTATATATCCGACATTCTTTGAGCAGCAATCTTTTTCATCTGTTCTACAATTGTACAAGAGACAGGCAGACCCCAATTCCTAATAAGTAAGATGATTAATAAATCCTAATAAGTTAGATGGTTAAGGGTCTGGAGACAAAAACACATGAATAATGGTTGCAGAAATTGGATATGGCCACTCTAGAGAAAGAAGGGCAGTATTGATAGCAGTATTCCAGTATTTGAGGGGCTGCCACAACTTATTTTCCAAAGCAAGACAAGAAAGAATGGATGGAAACTATTCAAGAAGAGAATCAACCTGGAATTAAGGAGAAACTTCTTAAAAATGAGGATAACTAACCAGCTTGCCTTCAGCAATTGTAGGTGTGTCATCACTGGAGGTTTTTAATAAAAGACTGGACAGCCACCTTAAATTGTCTTAAATGGTATAGTGTTCTATACCAACCGCTTGAGCAGGCGGTTGAACTAGAAGATGCCTTTCAGTTCTATTTTGATCTATGTATCTATGCATCCATCCATCCATTTAGTCATTTATTTAGTCATTTATTTAGTTATTTATTTATTTAGTACAATCCAAACATCTTTACTTGAAATTTTGTCTGTTCTATCAGAAATAATCTAGAGAGCCTGTCAGTTTCCATAGTATTAATTTTGCACCAATAATTAAGTGACCTCATTTAAAACAAGGAACAAATGGATTACATTCCCAATTAAGTTATAACTACTGCAGGTGACGTATCAGTACAGTTTAATTTATAATATTACTGGGGTAATATACACATGTTTCTAGGTTTTTTTTTATTTTCAAATATAGCAAAATTGGTCTTTAACATAGTATTAGGTTCATAAAGCACCTTTAAAATATATGGAGAGGGGGTTACACTTTTGTTGCTTTAAGAATAATATTACAAGGAAGGACATTGATATTCCCATTTACTGACCAGGAGACATGAAACTGTCAAACTGGAGCTTTTTTAGAAACTCCAGCACTGATTATAGACTTTTTAGTATTAAATGTCAGACTGCATGTGTATACTTGAGATTTTGAAAAAAGGTTTTAGATAACACAATCCAGCAAAAATGTTAGGAAAATATTTTTAGCCCTATATCATCATGCATGTTTTGGATGCTCTGTTTGGCATCATTCAATAGGTAATATTGAATGAACAGAGGGATAGAATCAAGATCAAGAAGTGTTAATACCACTTTATAATGGAGTAGCATCACTTCTCTTTCCTGGTTCTCTTCACTTTGAACAATAATGTTTTTTACTATCAATTATACTTTTAATTTTTTTATTATAATAATAGTATATGTAAACCATTGGATGGGTTTTAGCTGTTAACAGTAAAGCAATACTTAAAACTTAGGGTGAAGAAAATTTTCTTTTTACTTCACGTTAATTTGATTTAACACATTTTCCTAATTCCATCTATTCCATGATGCCCTGAATATATAGGAAGCAAGTAGACTGTCATTATGATATTAATATTGATAGAGGTTCTTCTTATTTTAAGTTTTTAATCCCGTTCGGTGAGTGGGTAGGAATTCAGAAATGAATTGGTTGTAAGAGAGTGTTTAAGCCTTTAAGCTGAGAAATCCAATTGCTACAATAAAATACCATGATGTCCTTCTGAAGACACTCTAGTTAAATGCTGTGGATCAGCTACCGACTTGTATTGACTATGGGAAATATGTGTAAGAAGATATGTGCAAGAAAATAATGGAAGTTGTTTGATGAAAGTTTGAATATAATGTGGCCAGTGTGCAAAAGGGAAAGAAAATTGGATGGGCAATTGAAAGAGAAAAGTGGAGAACGAGAGAGTAGCAAAAGAGAAGGGGGAGGGAGGGAGAGGGAGGGAGATGCTTCTGTTCAGTTTTGGCTTTGACCCTATTTGTCAGCTTTGTGTCATGCTTTCCAGTAAATCTCAAGTACTAGGGTTCGAAGGGAGATTTGTTGTTGTTTTTTGCAAAAATCTCACAAACACTAGCTAGTTTCTTGATAGCAGAGAAGAATGAAACCACATACACAAATATGCTATTGTAGTGCACTGCTGGTCATTTATATATGTCTGTGCTACACTGTTAAATGCAAGGGCTTTTCCAGTTCAGTGGCTATTTCCTCAATCTTTTCAAGATCACTGAAGACCTGTGGGCTGTGTTGATGCCTTAGGAATGAGCAGCTCCCAGACAGCACTATTACCTCAGCTTCATTCCTATCCTTGACTTAAAATAGTCTTTACTGTACGCAGTCATTCCTCTGCATCAAAGTGTATTACTCTTGTACTTTTGAATAATGTTTGTGTTACTCCATTACTGCAATCCACTATCAGTGCCAATGACTCAGAATTTGTAGGATTGGTCTATGAAATGTTGACATTCTTACTTTTAAGTGTTGTAAAATGTTGTATATTTTTAAGAAGGTAAAAGAACACAGCAGATTTTAGGGAATACTTACGAACTTCTTTAAAATGTACTTACTGCTTATCTGAATAAGCATAATAAAACTTTTCTTTGCCATCACCTAAGATATAATTGAAATCTCAAGTCTTGACAGGAAAAAAAGAAAATGAATATCAGATATTTCTTTAACAGTAAACAGAGAGAAACTCTGATGATACAGATAATTTTCAACTTATGATTATTAATTTGGTGAGCATTCAAAGTGAAAAACTGGTTTTAACTAGCTTTCACATACAGTAACTGTCACAGTTTCCCTGTGACAGTTAACTTTCATGTGATGACAAAATTCATCACATGAATTTTGATTGGTCATGTAATCAAAATTCAGGCACATGGCAATTGGCATGTATTTAGGGTGGTTGCAGACTCCCAGGCTCATGATTTTTCCAGGAAATTCCACTAGCAAAGTGAATGGGCGAAGCTAGATGTTAGATACTAGCATCAGCTATAATGGTTTCCACCAAGGTCCTCTGTTCCGTCAGGAATAGAAGTTTAATCTCATTGGTGTCAGGGTCTGACAGCTCCCTATAAAAGGGCAGCTGTCAGACTCAACCTTTGCTGGATTGTACATAGGTGCTACTGAGTTAATAAAGAGCTGTTGTTACCGTTAGCCTGTGTGTGCCTTTCCATTACCCGTTCTAACATTGGTGACTAGGGTGGGATTGGAAGGCAACTAGGTGAACCAAAAAGAGCATAGCAATCCAGCAAGTAAATCCAGCCTGGAGCTCAGCACAGCTTCGAGCAGGCATTTTGAGCAGCAAACTCAAAACGCCCTCAGAACACAAAATGGCCATGCACGCCTCACCGACTCTATATGACCCAGTCACCAAGCATTGGGACTCATATATGCTGAGGTTCGACTGCTTCCTCAAAGCCAACAACCTCTTGGGCCTTTCTGAAGGCCGCAAGAAGAACATGTTCCTCGGTTACTGTAGACGGAAAGTGTTCGAAACTGCCAAAGACCTGTCAGAACCAACGCTGCGACAATCAGTCACTTGGTCCGTGCTCCAGCAGACGCTGAGGACTCACTATGCTCCCAAGCCATCTAAGCATGTCCGCCAGCACAAATTTAATATTCGCAACCAGAAAGAAGGCGAATCAATCAACGAGTACATTGCGGCACTACAAAAGGCCGCAGCATACTGCGAGTTCCGACTGCATTCTTGACCGCATCATATGCGGTGTGCAGGACATTAATTTACAGAGGAGGTTACTCGCCAAATGTAACCTCACTCTACAAATTGCCTTGGATGAAGCCAGGGCATCAGAATTAGCCGTCAAGTCAACAGAAACCCTGCAGTGCCAAAGCACTCCACAAGATATGTGAAAGAACACATGTGTTCATCGCAAGACTGCAGAGGCTGAGAGCTCAGAAGACGAAGAAGATGGCAGCTGCCACACGTGCAGTAGCAGCACCAAACTGGCATGCAAATTCGACCAGTATTTCCCGCCTTGCACTAGCTGCAGAGAAGACCATGCCCGATCGGTTTGCTGTTTCCATGATGCTATCTGCCAGTGCTGCAAACAAAAGGGGCACATCGCCAAAGTTTGCAGAAGCGAGCACCCCACGACGACCTGGCAACCAAGAAGCCGATCCAACCGCCAGCAGAGGCCCAACCAAGGGGCATGGCAGAAGCCACCATGGCGCTCAGAGGGTGACACCAGAGTCACCTACCACACATCAACCGGCCAAGTCCACACTAGGTGGCCAAAAAACCTGAAGATCACAGTCCTCATCGAGGGCTCTCCATGCAAGATGGAGATCGACATGGGGTCATTACTGACCATCATTTCATGGTCTACATTCAAGCGGGCTAACCCTATCCTGAAGAAGTAGCATCTACATGCCCCTGACATCTACTTCCGCGATTACCAGGCGAACTAAGTCGTCATTGTGGGCCAGGGCACCTTCCGGGTGCAATTCAAGAAATACAGCGGCCAGCTTCCAGTGACGATGGTCAGCGGCGACCTGCAGAGCCTCCTGGGGCTTGACTGGTTTGAAGCCCTGGGCCTAGAAGTGACCAGTATCAACGCCTTGAAAGATGAGAGTGCTGAAGCGATTTTGAAGGAGTTTGAGGATGTCTTCAGCACCGGTCTGGATAAGTATGTGGGGACTCCAATCTCTTTTAATTTTGACCCCAACATAGCCCCCATAAGGCTAAAACCCAGGAGAATACCTTTCGCTCTCCACCCCAAAATTGATCTGGAAATTGACAAGCTCGTAGGCCAGGAAATCCTAGAGCCGGTTGATCATGCATGCTGGGAGACCCCTATAGTGACACCTGTCAAATCTGACGGGTCTGTACGCATCTGCATTGACTACAAGTGCACAATAAATAAAGCCATACAACAAAGTGCCTACCCTGTACCCATTGTACAGCATCTCCTTCATTCATTAGGCCCGGAAAATTTTCACAAAATTGGACAGGGCGCAGGCATACCAACAATTACCTGGAGATGGCTCTACGGCGGAGGCCCAAACCATTGTGATGCACAGGGGTGCATTCAAATGTCACCGCCTGCAATTTGGAGTTAGTATTGCCCCTGGGCTGTTCCAAAACGTCATGGAATGGCTTTTGCAGGGGGTTCCAGGAGTCATCTCCTATTTTGACGACATCTTGGTATCGGCTGCAAATGATGCGCAAGTTTTCAAATGTTTACGAACTGTTTTGGCTAGAATTAGAGACAAAGGCCTCCGTCTCAAAAAAGAAAAATGCCAAATTAACGTGCCAAGGGTTGAATTCTTAGGGTACCTAATCAACGGCTCTGGGATTTACCCGACCACAAAAAAAATTAAAGCAATTCAGCAATTAACAAGCAATTAAAGCAATCAATGCCCCTACACCTCGCAATCAAACCGAGCTACAGGCGTTCCACGGGCTGTAATTTACTAGGTGTCCGCATGCCACTTGCCTATGTTTTCAATGGTGTGGAGCCATGGCAAGGCTCTGCGCAGTTGGGGATGACTCCGGAGCCCATCTGGGAAGACAGGGAATGCAAGGAGGACCCCTCCCCCCCACGGATGGGCTCCAAACCCCACACATCTTTCACACCCATCTTGTTTCCAATTGGGGGGATCCATGCAGAGGATTTCTGCCCCCCATTGGAAACGAGGCCACGCCAGCTCCCTGCCCAGCCCGCGCGATGAAGCAGTGGCAGCAGCACGTTGCTGGGCAATGGGCAGGGCTGAGGAGGGTGCGGCACTGCCGCTCTTGTCTCTGGGGCTCTTTTTGTGGGAATGCTGGCAGGCATTGCTTCAGGGCACCCCGGCTGCCGGCTCCTCTGTGCTCAGCACGGCTCCCAGCACGGCCGGCATCCCATCTGGTGCCCATCCTCGGCAGCACAGATGGGGTCTGGACCCCACACATCTTTCACAGCTGCCTCGTTTCCAATTGGGGGGATCCATGCAGAGGATTTATTCCCCCCCCATTGGAAACTAGGTGGCTTGTGAAAGACAAGGCAGTACTTTGTCAGAGTGAGAACACTTTCCCATCATTATGAAGTCTCTGAAGCTGTAATTGTACAAGGTGTGCGCACGTACCTATGTTTTCTACAGCATGAAGCTGCAGCGACTGCACATCTGGAGATGACTCCGGAGCGCTTCCGCGGGGGGCTTCAAGGAATGCGAAGTGGAGTTTAAAGTGTAGAGTTCCGATGGTCTTAGCGACCCCTGTAGAAAGGTCATTCGACCCCCAAAGGGCTCACGACCCACAGGTTGAGAACCACTGGCTTAGAGACTGGTCCTGTCTCATCTAGTGACGTTGCCTGCAACTCTACCATCAAACAAATTTTGAACTGGGTGAGGAGGGGGTGGCCCAAGGGGCCTGTTGGGTCTGAATTCAAAATATACTGTTGTAAGCATGATGAATTGTCTGTTATAAATGGCTGTTGGCTGTGGGGGGACTGGGTCATTGTTCCATCCAAACTGTGCATTGCAGTATTAGAGGCTTTACACGTAGGGCATCCTGGAATTGTCAGGATGAAGTCTTTGACCAGGAGTTACGTGTGGTGGCCTAACATGGACAGGGAGATCGAAGAATGGTTGGCTACCTGCACACCATGCCAGGAGTCCAGACGAACTCCCTCGGAGGCGCCCGCTAAGAGTGGGAGCAACCTCAAGCACCATGTTCTAGGGTGCACATTGACTTTGCTGGCTCAGTTCACGGCCAGACATTTCTCATAGTTGTGGACGGCTACTCAAAATGGTTAGAGGTAGTCCTGATGACCTCCACTATGGCAGAAGTGGTCATCAAGGTACTAGGGAGACTTTTATCCACACATGGCCTGCCTGACGTCCTGGTCTCTAACAATGGACCCCAATTCATGACCATGCAATTCGAGACCTTCTTAGCAGCCCAATTCATGACCATGCAATTCGAGACCTTCTTAGCAGCACAGGGAATGAGACATGCCCTGGTCGCGCAATTCCATCTGGCCTCCAATGTTCAGGCGGAGAGAATGGTGAGATCTGCAAAAGAGGCCCTATCTAGGATGGGCCCGGGAGATTGGCAAACACAGGTTGACTACTATTTGCTAATTCAGCACATCACACCCAGTGCCACTACAGGGAGGAGCCCCTCCGAGCTTCTCATGGGTTGCCTGCTAAGGTCCCACGTAGACCAGCTACATCCAACTATTCTGCTGCATCGCCCCCTGACTCCACAAGCAAAATTTTGAACTTTAGCGTAGGGGATTCAGTTTACACCCACAACTACGCTGGGGCAACTCTGTGGATTCCTGCCACAGTGATAGGCATCACCGGGCCTCGCTCTTAACTTGTAGAGCTCAAGGATGGTCAGAATTGGAGAAGGCACGTTGACCAACTCCCTGGCTGCCTCTTAGACAACCAGAGGTAACTCCTGCACGAGTTAGCCAAAGCCCTACCCAAACAGAGCAAGAACTCACTCCATCCACAGGCAGCTCAAGCCCGAGGGTACCGGGGAACTTATCTGGTTGTGTTGCAGGTCCGCAGCGAGCTCCAAGCGAACCGGCTCTAGAAGCTCCAGCTGCATTCTGTGAAAGATTCCAGGAACTTCCACCAAGCAGAGCTGCAGAGGAAACAGGTCCATCCGACCTGTCCAAAGAACACCCTCCGAAACAGGGGACAGTACACAAGATATGGGGGGAGGGGCCAAGGCCCTGCCAGAAGACGGGGGAGGAAGCAATAGTGAAAAGACTCAGGTCACAAAAATGAGTTTGAAACATTATTGCAATTGTTGTTATAATGTAATTGTTGGAAGTGACATAAAAGATGATTGAACATATTGTTGATATAATGCAAAACAAAAAGCTGCCAATGTTTATTTCTTAATTTTTGATTCCTTATTTTCTGTAAAAGTTGTGAGATTCGGGGGGATTTCTACCTTTCGCACGATGTAGCTGTCAAAATTTTCTTGTACCTATTTACCATTTCCTATAAACATTTATAAAAACCAATGAAATTCTTTTTTTAAAAAAAAAAACACCCTCCAACTGGCAGGCAGACCTACCAAAAAGCCCACCTATCTGCGCAACTACGTAACCAGTCGGAGTATTCCATCTAACAGGGGAGGGGTATTAGATACTAGCGTCAGCTATAATGGTTTCCACCTAGGTCCTCTGTTCCGGCGGGAACAGAGGTTTAATCTCATTGGTCAAAGGGTCTGACAGCTCCCTATAAAAGGGCTGCTATTAGACTCAGTCTTCGTTGGTTGTACATAGTTGCTACTGAGTTAATAAAGAGCTGTTGTTACCGTTAGCCTGTGTGTGTCTTTCCATTACCCGATCTAACACTAGATTTGCTTAAAAACCTCATGATTTACTTAATGGCTATGGGGAAAAAGATTGTAACATTAGGACGACTCGCTTAACAATTGCATTGCTTAGTGATGGAAAGTATGTGCTCAATTATAGGCATGTTGAGGACTATAACAGCTGTTTGACTATTATTCCAAATGATACTAAATAAAAATATTTTTGCAGACTAAAAGAACCACAAATATTGAATTTTTACTGTATTATTTTAAAAACCTTGGAATATTTTGGATTATGCATATGCTCAAATTGTACTGACAAGTGAGACTAAATCTGTCCAAGTGGCTGGCTTATATTTATGTTCTAGTATATAAAACAAGAATGATAGAGCAAAAATGAACATATTTTAACAGATATTATATTCCACATGATTTGCATATAAACACATATTCAATAATAACAGTCTAAATTATTTATTTTCATTCTGATCATTATTATCATGTAATATAGAAAACTTGTCAGTGAACAGGATCCTAATCTTTGTTTTTTTAATTTTCTGCAGATTGTTGATCTTCAAAATATTGATTATGACACACTAATTTACTCTATTGTTCTTACTCATTTCATTTAGCATTAGACTTTTAATACAGTAGGTAAAAGGCAAGCAAAGTCAGCTAACTTTTATTTCTTTGGGCTTTGTATCAACTCCTCTATGACTGGTATATGATTTGAAAACATTGTTTTATGTACTACTGAAGAGTCAAATATGCATTGTAATTGCAATTGCATTGACATGGCAATTGCAATTCTAATGCAAAGAGGTTGAAGATTTTGGAAGTGTCCTTTCAACTAATATAATGTGCAGAATAGCAGGATAAAGAAAATGAATAATTGGTTTGCCTTAGGATAATATGCAAATTAACGCAGTTCAAAGAAGCTAAAAATGATCCGAGAAGGAAGGAGCTAATTCAAAGTGACAGCAGTTTCTGTAAAAAGTATCTCACTTAAGCAAATATCTTAAGGCTTTATAATATTTAGCCAGTGACCCTAATAGTTTACATTTCATCAATGATTACTTAAATGTTACAAATATGCACGTATAATTAAACACAAGTCAATATGTTAATTTTCATTAAGAGTGAATATCTATATCTATAGATAGATAGATAGATAGATAGATAGATAGATAGATAGATAGATAGATAGATAGATAGATAGATAGATGATAGATAGATAGATAGATAGATAGATGCTAGATGATAGATAGATAGAGAGAGAGAGAGAGAAATAGAGAGAGTGTGTGTGTGTGTGTTAATCTACATTTTTCTTCTTCTCATTTTATGTCTTAGTGTTTGGTGGGTGTGTGTAATCTTCTGGTTTTAGACAGGTTCAAGTGTTTGACTTTATTTCTTTATTAATGTATAAATACATTTTATAAAGGGGATGTTGGTATATATTCTGGAGATGGTGCTTGTATCCCTCTATTCTATCCTTCTCAACAGTGCATTTTTGGCTATTTCTTTATGGTTTCTTTTTACATTTATATTCCTTTCTTTTTTAACATACTGCCAAGCTTGAGAGATACTGGTGACACAGTTATGATAATCAACTACTGGTTTGACATAAAGGATCCTTCAAGTACTATAAAATTTAGCAGAAAAATAATTATTTAGATTCATCTGTATGAAAAATTCAAAGGCCACAGTAATATAGAGAGTACGATATTGGGCTAGGATTGAACAACCCTTTAAAATCTTGATTTGACCACACAGTTCATTGGATGACTTTAGGCCAGTTATTCTTTCTTTCCTCAATTGATCCCTCAAGTCTCTTTCTCTTCTATGTGTAGAGAAACATTTCCTAAGGGTTTATGAAAAGCAAAGCTGTGATGTATGTGGACATTGGACAGGGTCAACCTTGTTCGTATAGGATAATCAACTTATTTGTACAATGAATTACCTCCCAATTCTGTAGTTCAAGAGTTTTGACTATGACCTGTGTCAGCCCTTTTGTTCTTTTCAGACCCAATAGAACTTTTATGCTGAATTATACATGATACAATGTTTATTCACATTTTTAAGAAAGCGCATATAGGATCAGCCTCTTGGTTGACAACAACAGTTTCCAGATTCTTATAAAGAAGTTAAAAATAAACTGCAACAACTATAATCTCATATGTTCCAGTTAAAGTCATCATTTTTGGGGGAGTAAAATGACATTTGGAGAAAAATCAAAAGGCAGAAGATGAGTGAGCAGATCCTAAATGCTCCATTATGGATTTCCAGTCAGCTAATTATAATTCCCCTATAAAGATGTCATAAGTGGCTGAAGCCGGACATTGTGTGTTCCTTCTCCATTTTCCCTTTTAAATTGTCGCTTAGGGATGCTAAACAGCCAAGGAACATTTCTTCTCTTGAGGAACATTGATCCAGGTTTTGAAAATACTGAACAATATATTTCTGTAAAAAGATATATTTCCCTGAGCATTTCAATCCCTCTTGTTCTTTAATGGCCTAATTTTGAAGGCACGTGTCCTTTTAATTTCCCCTGTATTTTAATGCAGTATGTAGAATTTGAATCTCTGCATGCTAAAAAGTGCTTTTACATTTAGCCGAATGAAACAGTAATCCATTTTGCTAATCTCTCATTAATCTTCAATGTCCTCACTGAATTTACTACAGAATTTGAGGAAGGTAATAGGCTTTCCGGGCTGAATGTAAAATTTCACTTGATTGGCAAAATGAAGGATGAATTCCTATCTACAAGCTACATTTAAAAAAATAGTATTTGCCTATTTAATGGCACTTAAAACTGACAATAATTAAGAAGGGCAATGATCATAGAAATGAAAAATGGACAGTTAATATGAAGTATAAACAAATGCAAATATATGAAATGTGTAATAAATTGTATCAAGTCTGCATTTCTCTGTATATTTCATGTGATTAAACCATATTAATTTACATATGCCAACCATTATTTTGTAGCAGGCAGCATACAATAAGCCACATTTCAAAATAATTTTGTTAATTAGAAACAAAAATACGTTGTGTAATAAGGATGCAACTTCCTTTGATGAAAGAAATGAAATATATTCACTACTTTAGTGCAATAACCGAACAAAAGAAATAAAATGCTTTATATATTCTTTCATAACCCATAATGTAACGTGTGTGTATCAGAGCATTTTAGAAAAAAATTTGAACCTGTAATATATATAAAATCTTTTCTTATTGCACTTCTTTATAAAAAATGAAGTGCAATCATTCTGTAAGAACAGTCAAAGAACAGTTTTAATATTCATTATGGACAAGGATATATATCTCTCATTTGACAACCAATTTAGTACTGGAACCTAGCAAAAAATCTAGAGAATATAATTGAACCTGGCAAGCTATTCTATAAGGTCAAGCTTTCAGTCTGAAAAAGACAGGTTTTTAGAAACCAATACTCACCAATACCAGAAATTTAAACTAATAATTTAAATATTTGGGCTTCGGTATATTCTGTCCCATCTGGAAATCCTCTGCCTAAATTCATTTTAAACCCCAAGAAATGATGGCCCATATAAAACATTTTTCTCATCAGAGTACTTTAAACAAACTAAATTTATAGAAATAATAAGGCATAAAAATGCATTGTGTAAAAATAAACATTGCAATGAGTAAATACAATTTACATAGGAGAGAGAAAGTGTTGTTCTATACAAAAATTTGGATATGTTATAAATATTTTTGCTAATACGTTGCTTGAAATGGCAACTTAAAAATCAATAGAAGGAAAGAGAACTGACCAATTTTGGTTCCCTTTTGTACTTCTTTACTATTTCCCCTCTTTCCTTCCCAGGACAAGAGAAGGTCTTTCTTTTGGCTTGTGCCTAATTTATGCAGCTTCAGAAATTCATCTTCAGATAATCTGTCAGATATCAACGAGATACCACCACCTCAGAGGAAAATGTCTGAATTCCACATCACCACAGAAGATACTACAAGAAGTCGCAGCAAAGGGGTTAATGAGAGTCCCTGGGCTAAAATCTGCAGTGTTTTTAAAAAATAAGCAGTTCAATTGAAATTTAGCTATAATCTTTGCTAGAATATTATTGACATTATTTCAGGATGAGAATTACTAAAATCCTGGATTTATTTTACTGGTACTTTTTTATTTTCAATATACAGGTGAAACTCGAAAAATTAGAATATCATGCAAAAGTTCATTTATTTCAGTAATGCAACTTAAAAGGTGAAACTAATATATGAGATAAGACTCATTACATGCAAAGCAAGATAGTGGAAGCCGTGATTTGTCATAATTGTGATGATTATGAAAACCCCAAATCCACCATCTCAGAAAATTAGAATATTACATGCAATCAATAAAACAAGGATTTTACATAGAACAATATTGGACGTCTGAAAAGTATAAGCATGCATATGTACTCAGTACTTGGTTTGGGCCCCTTTTGCAGCAATTACTGCCTTAATGTGGTGTGGCATGGAAGCTATCAGCCTCTGGCATTGCTGAGGTGCTATGGAAGACCAGGATGCTTCAATAGCGGCTTTCAGCTCTTCTGTATTGTTCGGTCTCACGTCTCTCATCTTTCTCTTGGCAAAGCCCCATAGATTCTCAATGGGGTTCAGGTCAGGCGAGTTTGCTGGCCAATCAAGCACAGTAATCCCACAGTCATTGAACCAGGTTTTGGTGCTTTTGGCAGTGTAGGCAGCTGGAAAATGAAGTCAGCATCCCTATAAAGCTCGTCTGCGGAAGGAAGTATGAAGTGCTCCAAAATCTCCTGGTAGATGCTGCGTTGACCTTGCTCTTAATAAAGCACAGTGGTCCAAAGTCCTGTTGCTCCTTGGTCCAAAGTCCTCTTTTCTGGTGAGAGCAACCTTTGCCAAAAACACCAAAAACTGGTTCAATGACTGGGATTACTGTGCTTGATTGGCCTCTCCATTCTTCCTCCATACTCTGGGTCCTTGGTTTCCAAATGAGATGCAAAAGTTGCTCTCATTAGAGAAGAGGACTTTAGACCACGGAGCAACAGGACTTTGGAATACTGTGCTTCATTAAGACCAGGGTCAACGCAGCCATCTACCTACACTGCCAAAAGCACCAAAACCTGGTTCAATGACTGTGGGATTATTGTGCTTGATTGGCCAGCAAACTCGCCTGACCTGAACCCCATAGAGAATCTATGGGACATTGCCAAGAGAAAGATGAGAGACATGAGACCAAACAATGCAGAAGAGCTGAAGGCCGCTATTGAAGCATCCTGGTCTTCCATAGCACCTCAGCAGTGCCACAGGCTGATAGCTTCCATGCCATGCCGCATTGAGGCAGTAATTGCTGCAAAAGGGGCCCAAACCAAGTACTTAATACATATGCATGTTTATACTTTTCAGAGGTCTGATATTGTTCTATGTACAATCCTTGTTTTATTGATTGCATGTAATATTCTAATTTTCTGAGATGGTGGATTTGGGGTTTTCATGAGCTGTACGCCATAATCATCACAATTATGACAAATCACAGCTTGGACTATCTTGCTTTACATGTAATGAGTCTTATCTCATATATTAGTTTCACCTTTTAAGTTGCATTACTGAAATAAATGAACTTTTGCATGATATTCTATTTTTTTTTATTTTCACCTGTATAAGTCATAACAAGTCCTAGCAAATGATGGACTGATTAATTTTGAAAAGCAAAGCTTTCTTTAGTAACAAAGAAAGGATTGTAGAAATGATTTGGAATCTGAAAAAACTTTCTGACAGATGGCAATGCCAAATCACTATAGGTAGTCCTCAACTTAAAACCAGAATTAAGACCAGAATTACAGTTATAAATCATGGCAGTCATTAAATGAGTCAGCACATGACCACATTCTAATTTTATAACTTTTTTGCATGAAACATTAAGTGAATACCTCAGACATTAAATGAATTCAGTTTAGCCAGTGGCCATTTTTTGGCAGAAAGTAAATATTGATTTCCGGGGGTGTGGAATACAAAAATTGCAATTACATTACATGGGAGGTTGCAAACTGCAGTAAATGCCAGTCAGTCGCTAACTACACAAACTGCAATCAGGAAGCAGTTGTCTGAACTTCAAAACTGGGTTGTAGGTACGGTAGTCACTGACTACTTGTAAATTGGGAATTAACCTTATTGTATAGTTGTCAAAAAAAGGAACAAGAATTTGCCCAAGTGCAGGAGTTGAATTCAGTTTCACAATTTCAAATAGAACTTTCAAGGCAAGATCAATTCCAGCAAAAAAAAAATCCTAAGGAAGTTTCCTGTATCTTTTAGCATTCTTCTCAAATATTGGTGCATCTATCCATTTCCAAAATCATTACATGTTTTTTTAAATTAACGTAGTACTTAATTGTTATTCAACTATTGAATAAATGATTCAAATATTTTGTGTTCCATTATGTCTGTTCTCCAAGAAAGTGTGTTAATTAAATCCAGACATCTCATAGGTTGAGGGGCGGTCAACATGGATCTGAACTCATCTCAACATACATATCATTTTAGAGCATGTTTCACTCATATTCTATTTGCTATGTTGCATTTTTACTGGAAGTAATCCTTGATTTACAACCATTCATTTAGAGATCATTCTACTTTACAACAACAATGAAAAAAGTGACATATGATCTGTCCTCACACATATTCATACTTCATATGCATATACATTCATATTCACATCCACATTCACATTCTTACTTCAGCTTCAACTGCAATAATATAAGAGCACACAATAGATACAAACGCAAGGTAAACAGCTCCAAACCTGATTGCAGAAAATACGACTTCAGCAACAGAGTGGTCAATGCCTTGAATGTACTACCTGGCTCTGTTTTTACATCCTCAAACCACCATAATTTTAACCTTAAACTGTCTACTTTTGACCTCATCCCATTCCTAAGAGGTCAGTAGAGGTGTGCATAAGTGCACTGGCATGCCTAATGCCCTTGTCCTACTGTCTCCATTTCTTTGTACCCATTTCCTCTGTTCTTATTCATGTTTATTCTTATTCCTATTATCTTACACATGAATGGCAAACTAAATAAAATAAATAAATAAATAAAACATGACATCACAACATCCTTCCATCATATAAATGTAATTTAAGCAACCAGCATGTACTTTCTTTTTTTTCATTTTCATATAAATAACCACATGTATACAATTACATAACCAACACTATTTTGTATTATTCAACATTATGTCAATTCATCTTACCATCAACCCTCAAAAACTATCATTGGCTCTTCTGCTCTCCATTCACCATATTTATACCCTATCCATCACTTTCTTCTCCCTCTCTCCCCCTCCCTACCTCCTTTCTTCCCTCTGTCATACTTCTTTTCTCTGCTTCCCCTTTCTCTCTCCTTCTCTCTCCTCTTTCCATGACTTCTTTCTCTCCTCCTCTTTCCCCCCCTTTACCCTCTCTCCTAACCCTCTCTTCTTCCTCTTGCCTCTCTCCTCTCTTCCATCCGCTTCATCTCATTTGCATGGTGTATTTCAGCATCTGAGTGGGCTCCATTTAATGTTGATGGTGTTAGTAATTTCATTTCAATAAACATCGTTCATATTAATACTTTTAACATATATCATTTTTTTAAAAAAAGTAAACATATATAGCAATTATATTTTTAACACCCCCTCCCCAAACTTATTTTTTGGCCGAAGTGTGGACCTGGTTACAATTTCCAGCTATTCTCATCCTAATATTGTATAGTTATACATCATTACATGCCCCAAATTTTTAGTTCTCTCTTTATAATCTCAATAATTTTCCATTATAAGTATATTTCAAGTTCCCCCTCCATTTTTCCATATCTTTACTTAGCTTACATTTGATTATCTTTAATTACAATCCTTGCTATTCAATGCTTTTTACAATTCTGTTGATATGCTATATAAAATAACAAGCAATATGCACCTCACTTATATTTATCTTAAAAGTTTTATATGTATTCATATTTCATATATTTTAACTTACATTTGATTACCTTTTCATTATCATATTCAATTAATTAGCAACTCAGTTTAACCATCATATAAAAGAGTAAACACATATATCTACTTTATATTCTCCACATAGTAATTTCTAAATATCCAATTAGCTAGTCATTTATATTAATATATGTGCTTCTGTATATATATGTGTGTGTTTGTGTATGCTTCCCTTCTTCCTCTTTCTTGTCAATCTTCTTTTTTCCCCCGCCTTATTGTTTCCATTTCTTCCTAGTGAGCCTTATATCCCAAACTCTAAGCTGCTTTTTCTTTCTACTGGGTACAAATATTCTTCCTTCTCAAACTTTTCCATCACCCACTGCTGCGTTTTTTTACGTATCCTCTGTCTCCCTGTCTTCTCTTCCTCTTTTCTCTTATCACTTCTTTCTTATTTCTCTTTCTTCTCTATTCCTGTCTGGCTGTTTTCTTTCCTTTCTTCTATAATCTCTTCTCTTTTCTTTGTTGGTACATATCTCCCCTTTCAATTTTTCCTGTGTCAAACCTAGTGAAACCTGCTTTTTATTTTCTATTGGTTCTGTAATTTCACTACCTTTCTCTTCTTCCTTGCTTCTTGTTTCTCCTTAATTTCTAACTTCAAAATTCTATTTAAGTTTAATTTTAATGACTCGTGCATATTTTTTATAATTTCACATATTTCTTCAAATTCCCAACTTTCCATAATGTCCAGTTCAAAGGTTAGTTAATTATAATTTAAGTTTCACAGTTTCTTCTTATTTCCCAATTCTGATTCAGCTCCTATATTCCAGTTCAGCTGAAGTGGAGAGACAGAGAAGGCGGAGACATTCTTCTTTTTCTCCACAGCCACAAATTCAAATCCACCTTAAACGCTTCGCTTTCTTTGTTCTTCCCTTTGGCAAATGGCTCCATATTCTTTCAACTCAATGATTTTCGGCAATATAACTTGATATTTTTAAATCCAGTTTTAAATCCAGGAAAGATAAAATTATGAAGGGAAAAAATAATGCTTTTTCTTGATTTTTCCTCTTGCTATCTCATTGATTAGGGTTGCTTAAGATGTGTAAATTAGAACAAGCTCAAACAAAGCAAGTTTCCTTGGTGTCAGTTCCTGTGAGGTTCCCAATTGTCAAGTAATCTCTTTTAAAGACACAATCTTTTCAGATCCAAATTCAAAGTTTGTATTTCAGTGAGTTAGTCAATTCTCATTTCTTTCTCCAAGTTGTTTAAAACAAGCAGTTCTCTTTGGGCTTAACAATTTAAACCACAATTTTTTTTCCTTCTTTCTTTTCTTTCTACCAAAATCCCAATCTGTCCGTTAATGTTATTTTATACTCACAAGATTCTTTGCCTTTTCCAAATTCTGATTTGTGTCAGTTGGTAATCTTCTCACCAGGTCTCATCACTCCTTCCAAACACCGCTCCTACTCAAATGTTTAGTCCAGAAACTTCCGCTTTGTAGCAGCCATTTTACAATGCCACCTCCCCAAAGCCAATTCAGAGAGCTAATCTCTGACCTACAAGGAACCTGCTGCGTTCCTCTGGGTCTAATGAGATGCAGCTCCTTCTTCACTTTCCCTTCAGGAAAGTTCCGATCCGAAGATCCTTGGCATCAGTTTGTCAGCCAGAATTTACGTGAGGCTCTTCAGAGCCCACGTTTTTTCTTTCTGTCTTGCTGAGGTACTTCCGGTCTCCTCAGCATGTACTCTTAACAGCATTCTAGAGTCATGTGATTGTTATCTGCAACCTTCCAAGCCAGATTCTGACAAGCAATGGGGAAAACCAGATTTACTTAATGATTCAGTTGACTGTAGTTATTCACTTACCAAACATGACAAAAAGGTCATAAAATTGGGCACAATCCACTTAATAATTGCTTTATCAATAGAAATTCTGGTCCTAATTGTGATATCAGTTGAGGACTGCTTGTATTACAATAGTGTATATTTTTCATATGAATAAGAACATGTAAAGGCCACCAACATCCATAATGTAGATGATAATTATTAGTACTTCCCACCATTGTCCTGGGCTTCACTCTACCTTTAACCTAAGTTTTTTCACATATATAATTGCTATTTAATTTCTTCCTTATCAAGGTGGTAGTGATGAATTGTAACATATACAAGCAAAAAAAAAAAAAAAAGTCCGCTTCACCTGTTATCAGAATACCATCTCACATGGAGCTGCCTTTGAAAACAGTTCAGAAACTTCAGTTAGTGCAGAATGCAGCAACAAAGCTGAAGACAATTACTGCAAGTATTGCATCTAGAGTCCCAAAGAAGCTCCCCCCCCCCCAAAAAAAAAAACCAACAACTGCATTTTCTTTGGTTTTTCCTTTCTTCAGTTGTGAAGCTTCCTGGATGAGAAGTGAAATGTCTTCAAGAAAAAATGAAGTCCAGTTGCCTTTTGAAATAAGCATCCTTGGCACAACCATGATCTGGATGACTGAGAATCTCCATAGATACTGAATTTAATATTTATTCACTGCATGTTTTGTGATACCAGCTTCACAAGATAATTGAATAATGATTGCCACAAAGAAAAAAACCAAGCTATAATTTCCTTTTAGGTACTGTTTCTAGCTTAATTAATTTGCTAAATCATACAGTACTTATTTCTGTCAAGTCAAGATTTTTAATAAGTGGTGTGTTGTTGGACTTCACCCATGAAAGGTGCAGCATTTTCAGTTAATTCCTGTAGTGTAGACAGAGGCTCAGGTCAACCTCTTCAGCTTCTGGATCTGAAGGTTCAGGGTGATTTTTAGCAGTTGAACTAGTTTCCTGTGGCTTTCCATGTTCTCAAGTGATAATTTTGATCTTAATACCATATATCAATCTATTCTGTAGGCTTATAGGCATGCTACCCTCCTTATGTAAATACAAAGGAATAGGGATTTTAAAGCATTTGCCTGTAACAGCCCTTATATTCTAGAATGCCTTCTCTAGATATTCAATTACCCCTCCCTATTTTTTTTAAATTCCTCAGAGCGTAGACAATTTATGTGTGGGAGCAGCCATTTTACCATAGCATAGCTCCATTATTGATTTTAATTCTTCTTGTAAACCAACAATTGTAAATCTGTTGGGCAGTGTAAAAGTACTGTAAAATATGTGGATCAATAATTATTAAAACCTTTTTTATAAAAGTTAAGTCACCATTACAATAGGAGAAAAATGGTTTTCAATAATAAAGATTACTTTAGACTAAGTCAAAGATTTTTTTAATTAAATCCAAAATAAAGTTAAGATATATAAATAAAATTTCCTCCCTTTATACCATCTCATAAGTTCACAGGTTTTAAACTATTTTCAAACAAAACATCTAAATTTTATTACAACTTTTCTTATTGGAAGATTCACTTAAAGCTTAAACTTTTAGCAGCAGGTATACAGTAAACTTAGCTAATTTTAAAATGTATGGATGTCAACTTATAAAGTGTTGCCATGACTACTATCAAGTGGCATGGAGAAGGGACGAGAATTCCATGCATACTATTGGCTAGAGTCAGGTCTCATATTCTTGTAACTAGCATGTGAATGCACATGTCCATAACCTGCCGTAGCATCTTGTTGGTGAATGTGAGTTATGATCAAGGCAGAGGGGAAGGGACACAGGGGTAAAGTTCAGACGCCATTAAGTGTAAATCAGTTTTGGCTCCGCAGGAGTGCACACCAGAATGTTGATCCTAATAAATGAATGGATTTCTTTTGAACTTTGTCTCGAGGCTCGTAAATTAATTAGGTCATTTTCTGGGAACTTCACAATGGTTAGTCCCACATCTTTATTCTCCTCAAATGAAGGGCAAAAATATAGATAAGTTTTTTGAATGTTATGAGAATATTGTAGCATTTGCATAGACCTTCATTTTTCCCAGAAATTACTGACTGAATAGCTCTTAGACTTATATACAGCTTCACAGTGCTTTACGGCCCTCTCGAAGAGGTTTACAGAATAGCCTATTGCCCTCAACAATCCGGATCCCCATTTTATTGACCTTGGGAGGCTGAGTCAACCTTGAGCATTGAGACTCAAACTCATTTTCTCAAGAAGATTCTAGAAAAAGTAATTAAAGGTGTTTGCATCTCTGCAGCTCCCGTTTTCCCCTTTTCTGTACAGGGATGGCTTCAGGAAGAAGAAGCAGATCTACGTTAAGTGTTTGCAAGGGTTTTGCAGGTATCCTCATGAATCTTCTTGCATAAAAATGCCTTCCATATGAACATTTGAACTAGATAGAAGCAAGAATGAAATTTTCACTATTTGGTCATTTGAAGAAATGGCATGCAAAGTGAATAATATGAATTAATATTCTGATAATTCATTCCATTTTCAAAGATTTAATTATTTAATCAAACAGATTTGATTAAGAAGAAGGAAGAAAATTTTCCTTTATTCCCCTGATATTATATGAACTAACCATTATGGTTAGTTTCTATCCTTCCTTTACTGAATTATCATGGATGAGAACTTTGCAGTCTGGGTGTTTAATGAACTTATATGCTGTCCCAGTAACAACTGAATCTGAGTGTTTACAGACACAAACACACACACACAGACACAACATCCTATTACTATACATTTGTAAAACACTCAGGAATTGTATTGATTGTCATTTTTGAAGTTTTGTGGATCTTATTATACTGTATGTCTGGCTTAGCAACATACAGGAAATTATTTATTTATTTTTAAGGGTTCTCCATCATCCTTTTATCTGTGACCCTCATTACACTTTATAGGGTAGTAAGTTGCTTTTTTATTTTGTTTTGCTTACTCATGTTCTATGGCTGTATTACTATTATCCTATTTTTTTCTACTTCCTTCTATTATTAGTATTTTATGGTTATATTACTTTGTTGTTTATATGTAAGATCAGAGCTTGTGCACCAAAGACAAACTCCTTGTGTGTTACACACTTGGCCAATAAATAATATTCTGTTCTGTTCTGTTCTGTTCTGTTCTGTCCTTTCCTGTCCTGTCCTATCCTATCCTATCCTATCCTATCCTATCCTATCCTATCCTATCTTATTTTCCTTTCCATTCTATTCTATTCTATTCTATTCTATTCTATTCTAGTTTCTGTTCCATTCAGTTCCATTCCATTCCATTACATTTGATAATGGAGAAAAAAAAATTTAAACAAATTTTTTTTTGGTTTTTTTAAAAAAATAAACAAGGAAAGGGGTAGTGGAATAAGTTACAAATTTTGGCAGTTACAATATGCAGGAGGTGGTCCCTCCCCCCGTACTCATACATTTCATTTATTAATACATTAGATTATTACAAATCGATGGTATTTTGTCAGCATATAAACTTTTATCTTCAAATAATTTCAATCACTTTACATCAAACAGATTTTCTTGTTCATTTTTGTGATCTGAGTTTTCTCGATGTTGCCCCTTCTCCCCCCGCCAGCAGAGCTCCAGCCCCTCCCGTGTCTCCAGCCCTCCCGTGTCTCCAGCCCCTCCAGTTTCTGGTGTAATATCATCAGGCTTATCTAGGAGGGCTCTATTTTTTTTTTTTGATAATGGAGAAAATTGATGTTAAAAACAATGCAGACATCTTATCAACTAACTTTTTTTTAGTGAGTCATAAGGTATTTTCAGAAGGAGGTCAAAAGACATCTTTGGATTGAAACCACTTATTGGAAAAACAGAGTATCCAATATAGAGGTGTACACATAATATTTCTTTGCAGAAGCATATGCATACTGTGATAAATTAAGGTCATTTTGAGTAAAAAATAGCAATTATGGTCTCATAATGGTCTAATGGAACTAATAGTCTAATAGAATTTCAAGAAAAGTTCAAGAAAAACTTTCCAAATGAAAAAGAAAAGAAAAAAGGGGGAAGGTAACAATCCAAGATAATTCTAAATAGTATAAAACAAGAAAATAAAATAAAGGCGATATGTGTTTGTGTGATCAGTTTAATATCAGGACATAGGGAACTCTCTGAAAATAAAAAAAACCTAAAGACTATCATATTTTATCTCTGGATTAGGTGGAAATTAAGTCGTGATAAGGCCACATTTTTATGGTTGTCATATCATAAGAGAGAGCTAGTTCGGTCTAATTCAGTGGTTCTCAACCTGTAGGTCGGGACCCCTTTCCTGTTCAGGGCTCCGTAATACCAACGGTCGTGGGGAGGGGCAGGTGTGAGGACAACTTAAGAGCGCGTAGTCGGTTGGGAGACCGGGGCTTTTGGTCATTCCCGGTCGTTTGTACCAACCCCTGCATACTAGGTGGTCAGGATCTACAGACCCAAGGCCTGAGACTGCTGTTATGCAACGCGAGGTCCGTTGTCAATAAGGCCCCCCTCATCTACGATCTAATTTTGGAGGGGGAGCCGGACCTCGCCGGAATAACCGAGACCTGGTTGGGCCACGAGGGAGGTCTACCCCTTGTGGAAATGTGCCCACCAGGTTATCGAGCATTTCACCAGCCTCGGGCCCAGGGAAGGGGCGGTGGGGTAGCAGTGATTATCCGGGAAGACTTAGAGCCGAGAGAGTTCACCGTGCCGCAGACATCCGGGTGTGAGTCCCTCGTCGTGAGATGGGGCCCAGGGAGGCAGTTGGGCCTGCTGATAGTATACCTGGCTCCTCGCTATACGTCAGCGGCCCTGCCCGAACTCCTGGAGCTGATCTCATCGGTGGCGGTTGAGACCCCCAAACTTTTAGTGATGGGGGATTTTAACCTGCCGTCGATGGGAGAAGCGTCTGAGGGGGTGCGGGAGTTCATGGCTTCCATGACAGCCATGGACCTGACCCAGTTAATTCAGGGCCCTACTCACGAGGGAGGCCACACCCTGGACCTTGTTTTTGTCTCTGGCCAGTGGACGAGTGATCTGGGAATAGGGGATCTAGACATTATTCCCCTGTCATGGTCGGATCACTCACTTCTCCGGCTGGACTTCCCTGGTGCTACCCCCCGCCGCGAGGAGGCGGAACTGGAAGGTATTAGATGGTTCCGCCCCAAGCGCCTGATGGAACCAGATAGGTTCCAGACGGAACTTGGGCCACCTCCTGTGGACCTGACCCGCCCCCGGGTGGAGGACCTGGTGGACGCATGGAATAGTGCGACTACCGGGGCCCTAGACCGGGTGGCGCCTTTGCGGCCTCTCCTGCGGCGACGAACCACCCTGGCACCTTGGTTTACCGAGGAGCTAAGGGTGATGAAACGCCACAAGAGACGCCTAGAGAGTCGTTGGAGATCCTCCCGTTCCGAATCTGACCGAGCACAGGTACGAGCATATTTGAAGACGTACCTTGTGGCATTAAGAGCGGCCAAACGTCAACATTGTGCCGCTCTTATTGCGTCTGCAGATAACCGCCCTGCCGCCCTGTTTCGGGTGACCCGCTCCCTCTTGTCTGAGAGACCACGGGAAGCCCCACTACAGGGCAGAGCAGAGGAGTTTGGGAAATATCTACAGGACAAAGTCGCTCAAATCCGGACGGGATGGGCCCTTTTCAGTGGTCCAGTAGAGACGCCCGTGGCGAGTCTTGAGGGACCGCTTTGGGAGGAGTTTGACTCGGTTGCCATCGAGGATTTGGACAGGTTGCGTGGACGTCTGCGACCCACCACATGTTTATTGGACCCGTGTCCCTCCTGGCTTGTACTGGCATCCTGGGAGGTTACGCGCGACTGGCTCCTGGGCCTGGTGAACGCCTCGTTGGATGAGGGGTCCCTACCGGCCGCCTTGAAAGAGGCGGTGGTGAGGCCCCTGCTCAAGAAGCCTTCCCTGGACCCAACGGACCTAGTCAATTATCGTCCAGTCTCCAACCTTCCTTTTTTAGCGAAGGTTGTAGAGAGTGTGGTGGTACAGCAGTTCCCTCGTCACCTGGAGGAAAATGATTATCTAGACCCGCGCCAGTCCGGCTTCTGACCCGGGCACAGCACGGAGACGGCCTTGGTCGCATTGGTTGATGATCTCTGGAGGGCCAGAGATAGGGGTTGTTCCTCTATCCTGGTCCTATTAGATCTCTCGGCGGCGTTCGATACCATCGACCATGGTATCCTGTTGCACCGGCTAGAGGGGCTGGGAGTCAGGGGCACCGTTTTACGGTGGTTTGGCTCCTACCTCTCTGATCGGACGCAACGTGTGTTGGCAGGGGAGCAGAGTTCGACCCGGAGGCTACTCACATGTGGAGTGCCACAGGGATCGGTGCTCTCGCCTCTCCTGTTCAACACATATATGAAACCGCTGGGCGAGATCATCCGTGGTTTTGGGGTGGGATATCATCTGTATGCTGATGATACTCAGCTATACATTTCCACCCCGAACCACCCCAATGAGGCCGTCGAAATGATGTCCCGGTGTCTGGAGGCCGTACGGGTCTGGATGGATGGCAACCGACTAAAACTCAACCCTTCCAAGACGGAGTGGCTGTGGCTTCCGGCCTCCCAGTTCAACGAGGTGCTTCCATCTCTGGCCATTGGGGGCGTCCAACTAGCCCCCATGGAACAGGTGCGCAATTTGGGCGTCCTCCTAGATGCCCGGCTGTCCGTGGATGACCATGTAACAGCCGTGGCAAGGGGGGCGTTCCATCAGGTCCGCCTGATGCGCCAATTGCGCCCCTTATTGGACCGGGATGCCCTACGCACAGTCACCCATGCGCTAGTGACGTCTCGCCTGGATTACTGCAATGCTCTCTACATGGGGCTTCCCTTGAGATGCACTCGGAGACTACAGTTGGTCCAGAATGCGGCCGCGCGGATGATTATGGGGAGGACTAGATACTCCCCTGTAACACCTCTCCTGCGCGAGCTGCACTGGCTTCCTGTGGTCTACCGAGTGCGTTTCAAGGTTTTGATTATGATCTTTAAAGCGCTTCATGGCACAGGGCCTAGTTACATGCAGGATCGCATCCTGCCCCACACATCCCTACGACCAATTCGCTCACACAGAGAGGGACTTCTCCGGGTGCCGTCCGCCAAACAGTGCCGGGGGGCGACACCCAGGAGCAGAGCCTTCTCTGTGATGGGCCCAGCCCTGTGGAATGACCTCCCCCGTGACATCAGGATTACTTCCGATCTCCGCTCCTTCCGTGTACAGCTGAAGACCCACCTCTTTCAATTATCTGGCCTGGCTCAATCGTAATTTCTCTTATTCCTCCTAACTGTTTTTTAAATGTCTTTTAAACGTTAAATTTTTAATTGCATATTGGGTTCTTACAATTGGGGTATTTTAATGTTGATTTTTAACTGTCTATATGATGTAATTTGTTACCCCCTCCGTGTCCGTGTCCGTGTATGTGTATGTGTGTTTTGTATGTATGTCTATGTGCTTTTTATACATCCTCTATGTTTTATATGCTCCATTGTACGCCGCCCCGAGTCCTACTTGGAAAGGGAGCGGCTAATAAATTCAAACTTATTATTATTATAACCCTTTCATAGGGGGTCACCTAAGACCATCGGAAAACTCATATTTTCAAAAAAAAAATACGGAAAACATAAATAATTTTATGGTTGGGGGTCACCACAACATGAGGAACTGAATTAAAGGCATTAGGAACGTTGACTCCCACTGGTCTAATGGTTAAGGCATCAGGCTAGAAACCAGGAGACTCTGACTTCAAATCAGGGGTGAAATGATACCGTTTGGACCAGTTCACCCTAACCGATAGTAAAAAAAAAAAAAGTTTGTGTGTTGTGGGGAATATAGGTAGAAGTACTGTAATAGCTATGTTTTCTGCATTGAATTACATATAAACATGGTTTAAAATTTATTAATGGTGATGATGATCAAAGCCATCTTATTACCAGAAACTGTATGTGGCTCTCAGAATAATTGGTATAGTCCAACTTTTGTTAAGCTCTCAGAGCAGAGAGAGCTCTATGTTATCCTATGTCATATTGTCATGTATTGGATTTTACATGAGTTCCATATACTACTACTTTTGGCGAGCAATTTCTCTATTTTCCACATTGTTCATCCTGTGTGATATATTTCCTTGGGGTAAAATATGCCACTTAGAAGTTGCAAAATTACTTTCTCTAAATTTAAAATGTCAAAGAGAATTCCTGTTTCAACCACATACAGTATTATGACCTTAGCTTGTTAATACATAGTAGACAATAATAAACTATATACTATAATATATGCATATTAAAATCTACATTTGGGGAAGAGACCAATAAATACATTAGAGATCAATCTTGATTTGTATAAATTATGGATTTTGTTCTTGAACATATGGGTTTGTTGTAGCATAATATTTTCAGTACTCTGCATTTTTTAAAAGAAAAGAATATATACAGTAGTGTGATACAAAACTCTTTTAAATAAAAGCTTTCCCACCACTGTTACATTTTAAAATAATTAACTAACAATTTCACTACTTTTATCATATTTGTTTCTATTTGTTCTCAATATCCATCAGCATATATTGCATATATAGGAAATTGGGAATAAATTATACATATGGAACTGAAGGAAATTTGAAATTGATCCACTGATTCTTTTTGTGGTGTCTCTTCTATTCTTTTTTAATTACCATAAAATCGATGCCATGTTTTCCTGCCAGTTGAAAAAAATAGCATGTGAAAAGTGTAATGAAAGCTTTAAAGCAGCTTTAAACTTAATGATAACACATGGAAAATGTTGGGAAAGTTTTCAAACGTAAACTTCTGGTTTACTGCATTATTCTTCACATATAATTAGATACACGGATCTGCAAAATTGCAGTGTGCTAATTATATATTTTTTATCATGTTTATTGTATATTTAATCATAGTGCTGGAAGGGACCTTTGAGGTCATCTAGTCCATTCTAAATAAAATCATTTTAACTATTTAATAGTACAATCATCTACATATTTCTAGGTAAATGTGATGAGCCTGAACCACCAAAGTTTGTTTAAGCTTGCAAAGATTACTACAAAGTAGAAATTTAAAAAAAAATAAGTTTTTAAATTCTAAAATTTTGTTTTTCATTGAATCCTCATATCAGTTTCATTTGTATCAGTTCATACAAAACAAATGGAAAAGCAAAATGAACAGAAAACCCAATGGTCTCTGCTGCATATCTCACAAGCTGTCATTTGAGTGTCAAGAAACCTGAAAATGTAATTCTTGAAATCATCATTATTCTGTGTAAAATAATTTGAGTCACAGTGGGACTCTGGATCCTAAAATAATGATAAAATGTTATCTACAATTACCTGAAACTATTTGAGGTTGATAACCGCTACTTCATTATATCAAAATTCTGTATCCCTAACTGTATTTTAAAATTATTTTTCTCTACTTTGGGAAATGCAATCTACTTGGGTATTTTCTCATTTGAGACTGTGAAATAAGAGGGTGAAATTCCAAATGATGTTTCTTGAAAGATGTTTTAGTGATCTTGATAATATCAAAATAGCAAGTATCGGTTCAAAATTATTGAGAATTTGGTTGCTAAATCTTTTCCATAAATCTGCTGTTTCTGTTAAAACAAAATTGTACAAGAATTATATCTAAAGGTATAATTATTGGATACTTTTTCATTAATGTATTTAAATCATACTAAAGATATAATTGCGTATTTCTAGAATAAAATATGCTATTTTCTAACTACTCTATCAAGTATAAAAGCATTTTTATGCTTTTTGTAATTACTTTATGTTTGAATATTGATTAATTAATATGAACAAAGATCCAAATGTTCCTTTGTTAGATTCAGTATTTATGATTAATGACTTCTATAGCAAATAGTCAAAGATAATATGGTTTACTTTGGTTTAAATAAAACCTAAAAGACAAACCAGCTGGAGGCCATAGCTTGCATAGTCTGGCAGTGAGGATTCCTTTAATGTTTATATTAGGTCTGTCTTTCCAAAGTCATGGAAAACACAAACGAAACCACAAATGGATGTATTTCATAAGAAATGACTCTGCTGTTAATCATGCATCACACTAGGCATTTCATCTGGTTCTAAAACTTTCTTTTAAAGTTGCTCTCTGCTTTTTTTTTTAATGAAAAAACTTACATATTTATTTGTTAAATTTGCTTGGTATCTATATAGCGGCAAGGTGATTTCTGAAGATACAAGGCATTAATGTGTACATATTGAACTGTCAGATGGTGGAACTTTTATTCAGTCTGAAACCCATATTCACAACTACCACAAAGTAGCTGTTCAGATATTAAAGCAACATTCAACTTTATATTTTTATGTTGGATTTGTACATAATAACTATATACTATGTACATACTTATATTGAGTAATATTCATCCAAAATTCACCCAGGATTATGCTTATGCATATATTTTGTATTTTAAGGAAAACTTAAGACCTGGTTTAATATTCAATGTAATTAATTCCCAAAATAAATAAAGAATTGGGGGGGGGATCTTCCCTTGGAACAATCACTGTTTATTGTGATTTTGATAACCACAATATCTCATTTTATACCAAAGTATAGTAGATTGGAAACTGGAGGTTTATACAATGATATTAATGTCAAATTGTATCAGATATAATGGAGCATAGAAAAGATGTATGTGGTACCATGTTGTTTTTTGTATGTATCTTTTACTACAGTAATAGCAAAATACATCATTCATGGAGAAATCCAACAAATTAAAAACATTAAATTAAATTAAACTACTACTTAAATTGAAAAATAAAGATAATATCAGGACTTCAAACCTATCAAACCTTCATCGATGCCCAAGAGTTTCTATAAACATTGCTAATATTATGGCAAACGAACACCCATAGCAGAGTTTAGTGCTAGGTTACAAAATAATATAATATTATATTATGTTGGAATAATGATAACTATACTTTTGCTTCTAATGCAATAATGTATAATGAATTCATTTTGACATAGTACTTGTGCATTCCATCAGCTGTTTGTGTTCTTGTAACTGAAAACTGGAAAGAGCCAGGTCATACTTTGTCTTTTTTTAATCTAGTTTTTACCAGAAGCACATGCAATACCAGCAATCTTGTCAGGAAAGCCATGGTTGTTCTAATTAATTGATGTCTTTCAAGCCATACATACTTGGATGTCTGCCCAGGGCAGCCCAGCTGAAGGTGCATACTAAGAATCCCCAGTCCTTCCCACAAATGGGAAAATCCAGAGCAGAGCTTTTTCCTCCCATAAATCATTTATCCTTGGAAATAGGTCTGAAGCTTTATTATTGATATTTAGAAAGTTTGTGAAGTTCTAGTTGTTTAATAGATATTTAATACGTAAATATTCAGGAGCTGACGGAGAATGTATGTGAGATGTTGCAGTCCTGGTTATTGCTATTGTTTATGTAGCTTTCACAGATTGTCATAGGTTCTTTTAAACATTTGATGAGTTCAAGACACAAAAGAGCCAATAACAATACAATTTTTGCACAAAAGACACAGGCACTCTACATAAAATACACATACTCATGTGCTAAATATTCATCATTTCTCCATTCATCCGTACTGCTGCTGTTACTGTTCCTATTACTAGAATTCTGCTAGAGAAAAACATATCTTTTTGGCTGCTTTACTTGCACTTGTGTGTGTGTTTGTGCGCGTGCGCACACACACATACACAGAACTGTTTTAAAAAGTAAGGAATTGAAGTATAAATTGGCAATTTGAGAATTCGTTTGAGAACTATGACAATACTAGATGTATGGTTTTCAATTGCTAGAATTCCTAAGCTAACATGGCCCTTGCTAAATATTCTGAGAGTTGATGTTTGGAAATACTGGTTTAGATGATTTACAGATGATTTACAGAAGAATGCTCTTTTTCCAGGGAAGACAACTGAAATACTATTGTAGTAAGAACATTACAATCTTCCAAGAATTCAGTATAATTTTTTTTTCAACAGAATACAATGTTCCAAGAGGATATTATGTGCTTATTATGAGAAGCTACATAAAGAAAACTGCAAGGCTACAGAATTCAAAATCCCTAATTTTGTTTGATATATGGCACAAAGTGGTTTCCAAACTATACAATTGATGTCTTTACTTCTTATTGTCCTGTATCTAATACTAACATAGGTGAAGAGACGACAAAAAATGCCCCCTCAGCAATGGAGCCATTAAAACAAAGCTCTGATTATATTCTGCCTACAGTTGATTTTTACAGCATCCTTATGATCATGTGATCAAAATTCAGATGCTTGGCAACTATTTCATACTTAAGACCATAGCTGTGCCCCAAGGTCACGTGATCACCCTTTGTGACCTGCAAACAAGCAAAGTCAATAGAGTAGCCGTATACATTTAACTGTGTTACTAATTTAACAACTGCAGTGATTCATTTAACAAATGTAGGAAGGAAAGTCATATGATGGGGAAAACTCACTTAACATGTCTCACTTAACAACAGAAATTTTGGGGTCAATTGTGCTCGTAAGTCAAGGACTATCTATACTTCCTTTAAGAATAGCCAAACCCATAGAAAATCGAATTCAAGGTATTGACAAATGTCCTCAGTTTGTTTATTTTATTTATTATTATTTATTATTCACATTTATAGACCGCCCCCTCTCCCGGAAAGGACTCGGGGCGGTGTACAGTCACTAAAATGCATTATAAAATACATACACAAAACAGTTAAATAATTAAATACGTAGGTGAAGGAGGTTATAAGACTGTAATAGAATAATAAATATAGTACATTAAAAGCTTATTTTAATGTACTATATTATGTTGCCCAAATTACACTTATATCTGCTGCTGCTTGCACTCTTTCCCCCACTAAATATTTTTCCTAAAGCCCAGGATCCACTTTTCTTTTTTGGATCAACCTACTGTTATTCCACTGGCTGCAATGGTCTGATATCATGGGCTGAGATACAGTGACTGGCTCAAAGTTACCTAGCTGGCTTTCTTGTCTAAAGCAGAAGTAAAACTCACAGTTTTCTGGTTTCAATCCTGGTGCCTTAACCACTAAATCAAATTGGCTCTCAAATTTCTCATACTCTGCTATCTGATACTTTTTTTTTCTCTGTTCCTGTTGGACAAATTATGCACAGTGTATCTGAAAGTGTTCCTGTTTTTCAATCCATTCCTTTTTCATTGTCCCTTCAAACCATCAATAATGTGCTTTCTTTATTCACTTCCTTCAAAGTAACAAAACACTTTGTCAATATTCAGCTGCAGAATAACCTGAGAAATTTAAGTACTTCTGAATATTTAACTTCACAGCAGTAAAAGGAAACTACTAAGTGGGAAGTTTGCAGTCAATCTTACAATTTTTGCAAAGTTTCTTATCTAGTTAACAGAAAAACTCAAAACTGTAATATAAAATAAAAAAACCTACCAGCAATAAGGGCTTCTTATTTGGTTCTTAGTTAATCAGTTAATTTCACTGATCTGAGAGAAACAGAACATTCCAAAATTTATTTGTGGAAATACTTCTTATATAAGTTTACAGAATTATCCTAGATATTATCAGTTGATAAGTAGATGTCAAATGATTAATGACATAATTATTTCATTAGTAATTTTGGTTTATTTTAAATACATTGTATTTCCAATCCCTAACATTGGATTCACTTACCACTGTCAAAATATCATTTAATCAACCCTATTTGGAATACTATGTCCAGTTCTGGAGATGTCATTTAGAAAATATATAATTGATCAGATTGAGTCAACAAAAGAAATGATGCAAGATCTGACGGACTTGTGCAGCCTAGAGGATTGAAACCTTTAAATATATTAAGGGGCTGAATAAGGTTTTAGTATGCAATATTTTCAATATTAAGCAAAAATCAAAACATAGGGGCATTACATCAAGCTGACGAGGGAAGTTCAAAAGTAATGTTACATAGTATTATTTCACAGAAAGAGTAATGGAAGCTTGGAACCAACTTTCAGTGGAAGTAGTGGTTCAATCATCAGTAACTGAGTTTAAACTAACTTTATCAAACTGATAAAAAATTTTTAAAAAATTAAAATCAAAGGGCAAACTTGGTGGACCACTATGACTTTTTCTGCCATAAGAATCTGAATTTGGGGATGGCAACTGTCATGCATTATGACAGTTGCAGGGTCCCAGAGCCATTTATGACTGGTGGGTGGCTAGGGGTTGATAATGAAAGAATCAGGATTCACTGAATAGCTATATTATTGTGGTCATAAGTCAAAGACCATATTTAGGCCTTCTGCTCTTTATTCTAAAGGAGAAGCTTACAAGTACTGTAAGGTCTACTTTCATTTGAGACATATTGGCTAGATTCTATCTAACTGATTCCAGAGATAACCTCGTAAGATATTTTGGAAGTAAATTTCTGTGATTTCTGTGTTTGGACAAATATTCAGAATATATTCACTCTAATTTGTTTCATATCAGGAAATTTGTATAGAATTTATTTGACCATGTATCAGATAAAACAGGAACTACATTTATTTTGAGGGCTGCAAAACTATTACAGCCATGGTGATGGGGCTAAAATGGAAAATTTCAAATTTTGGAAACGAACTGTAGTATTGTTGAGATAGATACGTGTGCGGGTTTTGAGACTAGCAAAAGGAGCATGTTGTATTTTTAAAATGTAATATAGAACATTTTTTAAAAAACAAGCCAGGGTTTTTAAAAAACACCATAATTGAAAAACTTGTACAACATATGATGTTTCAGGATTTTCCGCAACAGAACATTTCATTATATGTTATTGCAAATTCACATTCATAAGTAATGCATGTGCTATAAATCTTTTCTCTGATAGATGTCTTTAGAATTCACTTATCTTAAGCAATTTTGCTCACAGGGCAAATCTCATGATAATATTTGTTATTATTTCCACAGAAATCCACAGTAGGCTTTCAGTTCTGTCTGCTTTGCCCAAAGTTGCTTATACAATATGTTCAGAGGTCAAAAGAGTGGTTGATGGCTCAGAACAGAAGTGCTATTTATATCTAGGTCTGTGATTTCTGGGAAACATTTCTGAAAAACTATCATCCTCCTCATCTGGTCATAATCCCACAGGGCCTGGATCTTTACATTTTCAATGCACATCCAGGTTTGGTTTTGGCAATGAAGACCTTGAAAGTAGTGTGGCTCTGTAACAAGACTGCTCATTTAGGGCTTTTCTTCAAGAAGGCTCACATTACTGAATCCTTAAATGACAACGTATTATGGCCAAGTTCGGGTTCGTCAAGAAATTGTTTTAAAAAGGATTTTGAAGAATAAACCAATGTTTCAAATGCCAAATTAACACACAAGAGTGGCCTATTGCCGCATTTTCATGAATGGATAACTTCTGTTCTGCCAACCAATGTTTGCATCCAGTTTCTGATCTCTAAAGCTGTACTCTGTAGCAATAGAACAAATGAAAATTGTAATATGCATTTTAAATTGACTGACGTTGAATAAGTTAGTTTTTATAAAGGCTGCCTTAAGTACAGACTTTTGGAAGAATTATATTCTTGAAGAAGAGAAATGAAAATCAGTTTGTGACTATGAAATAGTTGGAGAAATCTCACAAATTACTCTGGTGCCTTTTAGTCTCTGGGGACATACGGATTGGATCATCCAGACCTTGAAACAATTATGACAGATTAACAATTTTACAGATTTTTTATTAATATGAAGTCATAGCATGGTTTGGAACCACATTTTGAACAATTTCAAAATATCACTGCAATCTGTGTTCATATCTATAAAAATATTTTGTATCCCCCCCCCCATATTGGAGATCAAAAATTACTAATATCAGAAGTAGTATGCAAGATTATTGAAGTGGTAATATTTTAAACTATTTTAAAATCATTGCCTGGTCTTATTCAAACACCAAACTACATCCGTCCTGGATTATTACATTCCTTGCTTACCTGGCTCTCTCAATTTTTGTCATATAGTGCTAATTCTTTACATTTGCTTAATGTTGCAAACATTTTCCTTCAGTTGTAGACTAAATTGTAACTAGACTGATACCAACTGAATAGTTCAAGTGTTTGAGCTGTTTTTGCTAACAGACTACATCCCAAAGAAAACTTATTTCAGTTACTACCTGTAAAATAATTTCTTCTCAAGGTAACGTATTATAGAAATAATCTACCTTTTTAGAATATTTCACTGGCTTATAACAAAAGAAAATATTCTGATTACATTACATTACACTGATTATCATGGAAATGTTGGTTAAATTTAAGCCTACAGATATTTCCCTAATTTAGATATCCATTTGAAAATGAAAATAATATTAATGACAACTATCAGCTGCATAACTTGTACAGTAATAAAATTAACATACATTTAAAGGAATATATTGAACTGAAACAGAACAATGGTCCATGAATTGAAGCTAGTAATAGGAAAAATCAGCAAAGAGAAAGAGAGAGGAACAAAATAGTGGCAGAAGCACAAGCAGGTGAAGTAAGAAGAATTACATCACAATGAATTTTCACAAGAAACAAATAGCTGATTGATGACAACAGTGCTGTAATAAATTGAAGCGGATGAAAGGGAAAGTGGGAGGGTAAGAGATGAAAGGAAAAATAGAAAAAGTTTATTATGAAGAGCAAAGAGATTACTTGTGTACATCCAGTGCTTTTTCAAGGACAGCCTTTGTTGTAATTGCTTTTGCAAACTAAGCACACTATGATAAGTTGGATAATACACATGGTAATGACTATCACAACTAAGATGCTGTAAGCAAGCACTACTGAAATTGATTACTGAGCCCCAGATGTCTGATTGTAATTGTTGTGTGGGGCAGCAATAGTTCATCGTTCTCATCATCATCATTATTTCTACTGAAAGTAATTTCTCTTAAATTACAGATAGCAGGATCCACTGGTCCTCATTGCAAGCTCTGCGCTCTAGGCACATGTGTGTCATTGCACTGCACATGGAAAAGAACTCCAGGTTACATTGCAATGCCACAATTCTGCTTTATCACTCTCCTTGCCTTCAATAATTCAATAATACTGAATTGTGTGTGTTTACCTTATTCTGATTTATAATTCTATAATATTTGTAAGCATGGATTCTCTTTCACATACTACTTTTGACTATAGGGCTAACTGTAAACTATATCATTTATACTACTTGGCTTCTGTAACTCATTGGTCTCTTTTTACTTATACTGTACCTTGATTTACTTACTAGGATATAGATCAGGAAGGAGCCATGCTTTAAGGTGCATTTGCTAGCTAGTGCCATGTAGACATTTTCTATATGGTCAAATAGTTCCCAATTAGATTGGAAATGATTGCTTTGGGGAATTTCAAAAAAATTTAAAAGATTAGACCCTTCTATTAAATTTTGAGAAAAAGAAGATGATATGAGGACAGGAACATAGATCAATAGTTCTGCGGACTGCTCAGCTACCCAAAGATTTTGCATGCTAATGATGGCTCTGGCGAATTGAAGCAATCCTTATATGGTAAAATTGGAAGGAACCAATTGTCTGTAATGACTTTGTTGCCTGCTATTTTTGCAGATGAATGTTGACCTTCAGAATGGTTAAATATTGATTAATTAATTAAATGTGATTAAAGCTGTTAACAATTAGGAAGCCTCTTTGATGTATGAACATCCTGACACTTGTTACTACCTCATGGCGAAGACCTATGCATTACCATCAAATAAAAGCAAATCTTTATTATTGTCATAGACCAGCATAAGGATGATCAGGTACAGTGTTTTAAAAAGAATAAAGGATGCATCAAAAGAAACAGTAAAGAACAAAAAATATGAAAAGCTGGAAGACATAAAGTAAAAATATATTTTAAAAGCAAGAATATAAAAGAAGAGAGACGAGCATTATCATAGATGGGTGCAGTGAGAAAAAAGATTCACATGTGAAATATTATATCAAGTTGCAGAGCATTCTAATATGGTGAACTAGCTGCTCATTAAATCTAGTTTGTAGCACAGATTATCATCCAACAAATTTTGGGTGTTGTTGCAGAGAAGCTGGCAACATTGTTTGTTGCAGTATGATCGGTGTCTAAACGCATTTGCATTACTACAGAATCCCAAGATAAAAAATTTTTTAACAGAAAATATTTCTGTGATCAAACTTTTTAATCCTAACAAAAATGGGTTATTTTCACAAGACAATTTTAGACAAGAAAAGAATGCTTACGAGCAAGGGGAAGTTAAGAATAAGAGCAGGGTTTTTTTTAACCAACAAAAAGCATGCCAAAAATGCAGTTGAGAACTTATATTTAGGACATTTTGGAAGTAGTATGAGTTGTATATTTACAATATAAATGTAACTATGTTTTACATAATCATAGTAATTAAATTTTATTACAGTCATTTAATTATATTCTGCAGCATATATTCAATAAATATTGCAAACAACAATATAAAATTAGGTATAATTTTTCATAAGCATCCAGATCATTACTCTGCCTAATCAATGTATTCATTCTTCCATACACAGAGACATCAGGTTAGTCCTTGGCATTGATTGTTATTTGAAGCAGCCAGAGAAACTTTTACAATTTACCATATAATTCTAGAATCTTAGTGCAATGAAATAGCCAGCAAAAAAAAAAAAAATCATCTACCCAACCAGGGATTTTGCAAATTATAGGATACATCAAAGTAATATGAAAATCCCTCTAAAAAGAGCAATATTGCAGGATCCAAATTAGCTTTTTGATTATACCCTGTCCACAAGAGCAATCTCTTTTATAATAGGGGATATTTTGCCTTTGAGAACTGCTGAGAGAAGAATATTTAAAAATGCCAAAATAAACATTATATAATATTTCATTATAAAGAAATATTCCTATTTCCTATTCCATTGGGCACCCCCCCACCCGCTTCCCATCCCCCCCTCCTCCTTCCATCCCATTTCGCTTCACTTACCTTTTCTGACTATCATTTTTGGGAATGAGAACCAGTTAATCTGCCACATGACCTTCCTATATGGAGGCCATGGTATGCGGTGAAATGGGCACTATTTTGGAAGGGGCTGCAGTTAATGTTTAATCCCACAATTATCTCATCTTGTCTTATTGAATATTTTATTCAATATTTCAAGAATTAAAATAAACAGAAAATAAGACAGCAGGCATCCCTATGTTGTCTGTTTTTGTATTTCTATTAGACCTCCATTGACAGTTATTTCATTTCTGATGAAATACAAATCAATCTTATCCAATTATTGTAATTGTGTCCAAAATTCATATCTTCCAAAACTGTTAACAGTAAAGTACAATTCTTCTTTTGTTTACTTTTAATTTTGTTTCTCCAAGTATTCTGAAATGTCCAACATACAATAATACAACAGCAGAATTGGAAGGGACCTTGGAGGTCTTCTAAGGCAGGAAACCCTATACCATTTCAGACAGATGGCTGTCCAACATCTTCTTAATGACTTCCAGTGTTGAGGCTTTCACAACTCCTGGAGGCAAGCTGTTCCACTAATTGATTGTTCTAACTGTCAGGAATTTCTCCTCAGTTCTAAGTTGCTTCTCTCCTTGATTAGTTTCCACCCATTGCTTCTTGTTCTTCCCTCAGGTGTTTTAGAGAATAGTTTGACTCCCTCTTCTTTGTGGCAACCTCTGAGATATTGTAACACTGCTATGATGTCTCCCCTAGTCCTTCTTTTCATTAAACTAGACATACCCAGTTCCTACAACAGTCCTTCATATGTTTTAGCCTCCAGTCCCCTAATCATCTTTGTTGCTCTTCTCTACACTCTTTATAGACTCTCCACATCTTTTTTACATCATGGCGACCAAAACTGAATGCAGTATTCTAAGTGTGGGCTTACCAAGTCATTATAAAGTGGTATTAATACTTCACGTAATTTTGATTCTATCCCTCTGTTGATGCAGCCTAGGACTGTGTTGGCTTTTTTGGTTGCTGCTGCACACTGCTGGCTCATATTTAAATGGTTGTCCACTAGGATTTCAAGACCCCTCTCACAGTTACTACTATTGAGCAAGATACCACCTATACTGTACCTGTGTATTTTGCTTTTCTTGCCTAAATGTAGAACCTTACTTTTTTCACTATTGAATTTCATTTTTTTAGATAGTGTCCAACATATTCATCTTTTAACTGTATTTTAGAAAAACACATTGGTCCTCATGAATAAATTTTGCAAAATTGTTTTCAACCTCTTAGCCAAAATAGACAAATTTTGGACATTATTTAATAATGATCTCAGCCAATAGTTCCTTGTTAAAGTCAAACCTTGTTCCTCTTTAACTATTACTAATATATTATCTTCTTTTCTCTGGCATCTTTCTCCATTCTGGCATATTTCTTCTCTCTGAAATAGGATTCCTCATATTTTCTAATTGTTGTAAAACTTCATGTTCAGAGCATTTATACTAAGATGGCCAGGGACCATTACTATTTTGGTCTTTTTAAATACCTGTTAAAGCTTTCCTTAATGTCCTTAATGTCCATTCCTTAATGTCCATTCACAATCTGTTTCTATTTCTCTGTAATCTTCAGTAAAAAAATATTTTAAACATTCATCTATTTTCTTCAGGAAAATCTGTTGCCCTTTATATAAATTGGAATAATAATGATGAAAATCCTATTTCTAATCAAAGAATTACTCTGGCTATGCATTTTGTCACTGTTAAGATTGTATATCTTAACATAGGTATGTATGTAAGATTGGATTGTATGTCTATGTAGCTGCTGTTTATTCTCTAAACCTAATTCCATGCCACAAAGAATTTGTTACAGCTGGCATTAACTGATAGGAGAAGACACAGGACAAGACATAATGCTGCTCTGTGGTTTTTGCATGGTAAAAGAACATCTTCTTAATCAAATGATATCAATTTGTGGGATAAGGAAGCATGTCACCATTATACCACTTTATGCCATCAGGCTTGAAATTTTGGGCTTGGATAACCTAGAACTATGCCGCCTACAGTCTGACCTAAGCGTAGTACACAAAATTGTCTGCTACAATTCCCTATATGTCAATGACTACTTCAGCTCCAACTGCAATAATTCACAGGCAAACAATAGATACAAACTCAAGGTAAACTGCTCCAAACTTGATTGCAGAAAATACGACTTCATCAACAGAGTGGTCAATGCTGCAATGCACTACCTGATTCTGTTGTTACAGAGAGGTCTGTAAAGGGCATGCATAAGTGCACCAATGTGCCTTCCATCCCTGTCCTACTGTCCCCATTTATTTGTACCCATTTCCCGTGTTCATGTCCATGTTTATATTTATACCTGTTATCTTGTACATGTTTTACAAACTAAATAAATAAAATTAATAAATATCTTCTGTGTTGTTGGCCTGCTCTCTGGGATAGCATCTTCCCAGTGATATGGACAGTGTACCTCACCCGGAGTTCTTGGAGGTCATTACAAACTAGATTTGTTCCACATCATATTTATTTTAATTACCATAGTTGTTTTTTTGTCCAGGCCACTATGTTTTGTCATTATGTTTTTACATTTTCATTGTATAATCTGATGTTGTAAGCCAACCAGAGTCTTCCAAGGTCTACCAACAATAATAAGTGAGCTTTATGACTATTAAAAAATAAGCCACAAATATTTAAGACACTCCACCTGTTCAAAATTCATCCTATTAATCCACATTCAAGTTCTGAGGATTATTGGGTATTTTTCAAAATGTATGATATTAATTTTATTATAATTCAGCCATAAATGTTCTTCTTTACATGCTAGGAATGCTAGGAACAAAAAACCTGCTTTATCTCTATAGTGTTTAATAGGCATCATGTGCATCTAACCACACCATGATTATACAAATGCAATGAAGGCATGTATACAATTTTATTTTGATCATATTCAACCACTGATTTAATGCAGAAGTGAAAGAATAGCAAAATAATAATGAATCTTTGTGTTATCTTCTGATATATTTACTAGAAACTTGAAAAGTTGATCATGATATCTTTTTAAGATTTTTTTAAAATTGATAACATTAAACTTAAAGTACTTATTTTGCATTTCCTCACTAGGAATTATACTATCATCATAGTAGCATTTGAAGTAACCATGCATTTCATTTTAGTGTACCAAAGAACATGCAATTTTGATAGAGAACAGGGAATTTTTTCAGTCCCTATCCAATAATTCACACTGGAGAAAGGAAGGATACAGTTTTTTACATCAAGTTATCACCTCAAGTAATCCTTATAAACTATGTGTAGTATAAAAATAGTTCTTCATTTATTTCATCTGCAGCAAGATAATATTAATCTTTCAGATGATAGATAGATAGATAGATAGATAGATAGATAGATAGATAGATAGATAGATAGATAGATGATAGATAGATAGATAGATAGATGAGAGATAGATACTGTAGATAGATAGATAGATAGATAGATAGATGATAGATAGACAGACAGACAGACAGATAGATGATAGATAGATAGATAGATAGATAGATAGATGATAGATAGATAGATGATAGATAGATAGATAGATAGATAGATAGATAGATAGATAGATAGATAGATAGATAGATGATAGATAGATGATAGATAGATAGATGATAGATAGATAGATAGATAGATAGATAGATAGATAGATAGATAGATAGATTCCACTCTCTCCTCTTTGTCTAACTGCTCAGGTATAGAAATTCAGTGTTACAATTGCAAGAAAACACAAGGCCAGGTCTCAGATGCTGTTACCACAGGCTACCACATCAAAATTCTTTTTAAGAATCCTATCTCTTTCCTAATTTGAAATGCTGAGAAGTATATTGTGGATGTCCCAGTGCATCATGTGACTTTCTCATAATGCCAACCCTTTGAAAACTTGAATTTGAAGAGTATTATTATATTATTTTTGCATATCATGTTGCATGTCAGGACTCAGGTAAAATTATGAATAGTGTATTTAAATATACAGAAATATGTATTTGCCGAAATGCGATCAAGGTTTTAGTTCTGCTGCAACCAGTTTTGGAATATGTTTCCACTCTAGTCCAGTGAGAAGATGAGGAGAATGAGAGAGGTACACCAATGTTTAACAGAGCAGCTGCCCTTGTTACTAAGCAACTATCCTTTGTATCCCACAAGACAGATATCAGGACATCTGAGGCTTTCTCTCTCACACCTCTGTGAATGAAAAGGGTTAGACACAATTGCCTTTGCAGTCCTCTTGAAGTCAGTATACACTCTTATGTTTTGCACAAACATCATTTAGCCGTAGCCTGCTCCCTGAACATCATGCCTTGAGCATCCGAAGGAAAGGTGTTTTAAAATAAGTGGACAAACTTTGTTGCTAAGCAAACTACATGGATGTGTTCATGAAGTTACTGGGATTTGGGCCAAAATCAAAACTGAATTCTTAATAAAAGACATTATTATGATACAATAATACAATTAAAAGAAAAAGGCTGTTTTGAATAGATATTATGATGCTTATCACAAATTACAGAGACATATAGGTGAACTTTATGTCTTAATGAAACTAGGAGAAATAGCAGTCTTGCTATTGGATTTTTCTCCTAAAATTATCTCATTAAAGTAAGGATTCTAATAAGATGTTTTATGTATAATCCTGTATTTGGAGCAGAGTAATTGCAGTATTGCATAATGATGTATTGTACCTTATATAATAGGATTTTATAATTTAAGTGATATAATACAAATGCCAAAGGATTACTAGAAAATTGACCTCTCTCTCAGAGTTTTGTGTTGGTGCTGTTGACCTATTTAAATTATTCCAGCAATGTCACAAAAAATGTATGTATCCAGAGCACATAAGCAAACAGGTATATTGCAAAGTATCAGCATTGCTTGTGAGATAATTCTTTAGCAGTATGCATTGTGCACTCAAAAGAAAAATCAAATATAATAAGGCAAATGTTACACGCTAACATTTCCTTTTTTTAAATATCCATTTAACATAACTAAGGACTGATATTATGTAACTTAAAGACACATAATTTCATTTTTCATCAACTTAACGAAGAAAATGCACAAATAAGATGTTTAAAATTGATCAAATGATGGATATCAAACAGCCTTGCCTAATGCAATGTACTGTGCAATTACAAGCAAATCTTTTCAGGGGGGGGGGGGAATCACCGAATTCAATTATACTATTAGTCCAAGGCAAATGTGTATAGGATTTCTGCCATATTGTTCATGTAAGCAGTGTTTTTCAACCTTGGCAATTTAAAGATGTGTGGACTTAAGTTCCCATATTTGTCCAGTAAGTATGCTGGAACAAGACTACGAGGAGGTGAAGTCCATCTTAAGATGCTATGGTTAAGAAATACAGAACCAAAGGTTGAACTACAATAACAGAAGCTTTTTAAAAAGAACATTGATCTAAATCTAGTATCTATTAGCTGTTGGCCCATGGGGGTAGGACAGAAGAGCATGAAACATTATCCCTGATGTCCAAACCTTTCTATTGGCCTACCTAAAAGTAGCTCTCAGCTGTCTTATCAGCTGGAAAATGGATTTATTTAGCAGCAGAGTGTTGTGAATATTTCAGCAGTGAGATCTGTAAAAATTGTTGAAAACAAAAAGAACAAAAAAAGACAGGAATGTGATCCCTGAGCTAAAGAAATAATTTCAACAGCAAACTTTCAGGGGCCATGAAATTCTACAAATAGATCCATATAGATTAGGATAACATAGAACATTCTTTTCTGTGACTTTTGAAAAATAAGAATAGACCAATAAGATTTGGATAAATTGCTCTAATATTTAAAGGTTTAATATTTTAAATTTAATATAATATAAATTTAATATTTATATTATCTAGAGAGCAATTTTATATACTTTTACATATTATACAGCTTATAAACTATCAATCTAGTTGGCAAACCTATCAACATAAAAATTATTTAAAATGCCAAGATTATTAGCCAAAGCACAAAACAGTAAACTATAATTAATAAATTGTTTTATATACATTCTAATTTTCTAGTGGAATGTCTTGACTTGTTTCCAAAAGGAAGCGAGAGAAGGCAAGATGATTTAGCAGAAAGTTTCTTGAGAAGCCCTAGGAATGATGAGTTTAATTGAACTACAAAGTGATAAAATGGAATAGGTCTTAATAAACTTTAAAGCAGAGGTGAAATCTTCCCCGTCTGGCCCAGTTTGAACCAGGACGTCCCCGTCTGAACCAGGAGGGACGATTGTCATAGGTTCTGCAAACCGGTAGTAAAAAAAAAGCTTCCAAAGATCACATGGCTCAGCTGTGAGCTGCGGGATCATCGGAAGCTTTTTTCCCACTTTTTAAAGCATTTTTTTCCTGCCGATTCAGGTGAATAGGCAGGAAAAAAATGCTTTACAAAGGGTGGGGGGAAGTTTTCAACAATCTTCCGGATCAGCTCTGAGCCCCACAATCATCAGAACCTTCCCCCAAAGCCACTTTTTACAGCATTTTTCCCTGCCCATTCACCCGAACTGGCAGGTAAAAATGCTTTAAAAAGTGAAAAAAAGTTGGCCCCGCTCACCCAGTCACATGACCCACCACCACCACCAAGCCACAGAACTGGTGCCAAAAATTAGATTTCACCACTGCTTTAAAGTCTTGGGGAAATGCCAGGATTAATGCCATATAGACCTTAAGTATTAAGATGAATATCTTGAATTAGACCCTGAAATCTAATAGACATTTGTAAAAATATTGATCAGAATTTCTATTAAATGGGCAGGTTCTTCTGTAGTGATTAGCTAGGTATTTGCTTGCATTTGGCCAGATCAAATAGTTTTTAAGAAATTCCTTGAATTGCATTACATGCAAATATTGTGTCATATTAATGACCATCCTTTACATTAGTTTATATTGTCTACTTGACTTTTAAATTGCTCATCAAGGGGCATACATCTTGAAACTTAGACTAGAGATGGAAATTGGCAGGTTTGGTGACCTAAATTCTCTAAGAACAAAAAGAACAACTTTGGTGGCCAGAAACAGCCAAATGAGAAATGAAAACATTTTGAAGTCATAAAACATTTGAGGTATTTTCTTAAATGTCTTCTTAAGCCTAGTAGTTGTCAATCTTGGCAACTTTGAGATGTGTGAACTTCATTCTGGCTGGGGAATTCTGGGGATTGAAATTCATATATCTTAAATGATTGAGAAACACTGTCCCAGTCTCTTATCCTCATTAACAATTTTGTACCACAGGCCCTTTCTTCTGTACTACATCGTCCTGTGTTTTCAATCAACAATTCTTCCACTCGGAGCACATAAACGCTTACAGCTGTGTTTGCTTTCTGTGTATGGGGAGAGGGAGGGAGGGAGAGGGAGGGGGAGGGAGGGAGAGAGGGGGGGAGAAGGGCCAGAAGACAAGAGAATTGGGAATTCCTGCCAATGGGAAGACCACTTCCCTCTCCCCATGTTCAGGCCATATTCACTTTGCAGAATTTCTTCTGTAGCAAAGTTCAGGCAACTAATTATTGGTTCAGTTCCTTAACATTGTACAGGTAATCCTTGAATTATTATAGTTCATTTAATGACTGTTTGAAGTTACAACAGCATTGAAAAAAGTGATATATGACCATTTTTCACACTTAACAATGATTATAGCATCTCCGTGGTCATGGGATCAAAATTCAGATGATTGGCAAGTGATTCCTATTTATGATGATTGCAGTGTCCTACGATCATATGATCCCCTTTTGTGACTTTCTGACAAGCAAAGTTAATTGGGGAAGCCAGATTCACTTAACAGCTGTGTTACTAATTTAACAACTGCAGTGATTCACTTAACAACTGTGGCAAGAAAAGTCGTAAAATGGGACAAATTTCACTTAGCAACTGTCTCACTTAGCAACAGAAATTTTAGGACAAAATTGTGGTCATAAGTCAAGGACTACCTGTAGAAGAATCTATGGATAGATATTTAGTTTCATTTGGTGGCGGGGGGGGGAGCAGAAATCAATGAGAAGTTGGAATAGTGGAATGGATGCTGAGGAAATATAGGTTTGACTGGTTCAATACTGCAACATTTTGTTGTAGACAGCATTTGGACACAAAACATAGAAGGAATCTCAACTGTACCATAAAAATTGCATGGCTAACTGAATTTTTATACTTCAATTAATCTTTCTTTTTTCTTCTGAGATTCTCTTTTTCTCTCTCTTTTACCCTTCCCTAAGCAATTTAATAGCCTGGACATTCTTTTAAATGTTATTTTAAAATCATGAAGAGAAAAACTGCAATTTATTTTACGTATTGCAAAGTAGAGAATGCTAGAAATAATCTCCATTTAATGTGCTGGCAGTCACGGCTACTAATCTTTCAAGTGCTACTAGATTTTCCCTTGTACAGGATATGAAAAAGAGGAGGGTATTTCCCCCCATAAGATTAAAGAATCACTGTGGTTCAAAGGCTTAATATGATGATGTTTGTACTGGAAGAGCTCAGAGGTCTCCAGTTCTGAGCACAGTTGGATGCAGCATTAGAGTTACTTATGAAAAAAAAGTGTTCCTGGATAGATTTGATCTATCGTTGGAGATGTGTTGTGGCATGAAACTGTAAAGCTGTCGGTATTTTTTTCAGCGCCTGGCAGGATCCTCTGCTCTGGGAGGGCCAGAAGCGGGAGTCGTTCTGTATATGAATCCAGGCTATTGTTCTGTGCATTTTTTTTTAAGTATCACAAAGAAGACTGTTACTTATTCAGATGCAGGAGCTCCTTCCATCATGCAAGACAGCCCATTCAAGTCACATGCCAGAGGTCTCCTCAGAATGGGCTGCCGCAGCTGCTTCAAATTTGCTGTCTAACATAAGAAGCAGTTGGACCAAGCTGACAGTAGTCAGCCTCCCAGCCTCCGCAGAAGACAAGGAAAAGATCTGGGATCCAAGCACTATGTTTGCTGAGGAGCTGTGGCTTGACAATGAGAAAGCCTGTGCTGTGGTTCACAAATCAAAGCAAGGACGGAAGCGGCAAGAACTCCTGGCAGTAGCCTTGGGGGTTAAGATGGGAGTGAAAGGGGCACTCTTGTGGCAACCGCTGAAACTCTTTGCCTATTCACAGATCACCTCCTTGGTCAGAAGAGCGGCACTGACCCAGAACGACAACCATTTCAACTATGAAAAAGCACACAATTTTAAGGTAAGGACCTTTATGCTGTAAACCCTTTGTGAACTGATAGTTTACCTATCTTTTACTTAATCTGTCAGGTTTTGTTGCTTCCTAAGTGTCGGTGTCTCTGGGTGACTTCTTTTTGAGATGAAGTAAGATTCATTTAATATATATAAGAAATACTGGCTGGCTTAGAAATGCAAAGGTAGGGCTCCAGCAAAAGAAGGGGAGTCTAATTGCAGTTGATCTTGCTGAAACAGACATTTCCCCCCCTTGTGACTCACAGATCATAAGGCTTCTTATGTGAAACAAAGTCTCATTAAATCAGTAATAATTCAGTACTGTATTTTCAAATATACCCCGATAGGATTCAACTCAAAATTGCAACTATATGCTTTGTAAGTACATTTGTCTGATTCATGATTTCTCTACTATGTGTGTTATAAAATTAATAACTAATCGATTCTGCCAGATTTTTACTTCTGCCTACAAAATGTAATCCTTACATTCACCGTTCATGTCAAATGAAAAGTACATGAAATTATGGGACACATAAAGAGTGGTCTGTGATTAGATTCCATGTAACCAGAGCTGTTGCAATAAAGGAAAGCTTCCTCACTCTAGGTTTACATTTAGAAAGAGTCATTTTCCCCTTCAGACAGTGTTTGGGATGACGTGCGGTATGTATGAAAGGTGACTCATTTTCTAGTACTTGGCTTCCAAGCATCTGGATCTGTGCCTGTAGTGGGAACAGCTGCATCCATTCCATAATGAGACATTATCCAGTTATTGAAGTTAAAAGTATTTGAACTCTTGATGAGAATAAATGAAGAAAAACCCATAGTCATCATCAGGTTTGGAAACACATTCTGTAACACCTCATTTATTTGCACTGAAGTTATGCTTGTGCTAATCACTGCCTTAAAAATAGCTCTGGAATTCTGAATGTATGGAACTCCTGTTTGAATATATGCATATGATTTTGTACAAATATTGAGAAATAAATATTCAGACATCATCCAAGTACTAATGTACTAGAGTAAAAAAAAAATCTATTGCCAGAGGATTTGTTAAATTGACAATTTATTCTTCAAGGGACAGATGGCAGCTATTATGGACCCTATCCAAGAACAAACACAATGTGTTCACAAACCATACTCTTTCTACATATATCTGAATGTATACTTGCATAGCAGATTACTGCATTTTTAAAAAAACAATTGCAGTAATTCGAATAAGTACACCCATATAAATATTTGTGGACATAGCAATATTTTATCTTGATTCAAACAATATACAAAAGATAGTGTAATTACACAAAACAAACCTATGACACCCATTACTTTGAAATCATTTATTCAACAAAAAATTATCAGATATATCATTTTCTTCTGTGACAAGCCCTTCAATGCATTTTTCAATTATTTAGCAAATAGTTCAATTATAAAATGGTTCATTTTTGAAAGGATGGAAATATGTGTTTCATTTTGAACTGTGTACAAATATTGAGCAATAATATTAAAACATTGTCCTAGTACTTTTAAATTGAAGGATTTAAAAGTACTGAAATAACATTTTAATTATCCATGTCATTGTTTTTTCAAAGAGAGAAAGGGGCAATCCTTTTTAAATCCTCTTTTAAGCATTCTTAATTCTTATAAATTTCCTCTTAATAATCATTCTTCATGAAAAAATGATTTCATTTTAGTTGGAAAAATATTTTCTCATGAGTTAGGACATATTTTCCACATTGACCTATGCATTCTTTCTTCCATCTTTGAAATTCTTTTGTTTGGACTCTGATTTAAAACTGGATATGTGCCCAGTTTTATTTATAACGGTATTTAAAAACTTTTTATTTGTTTACTCTAGCTGTTTAGCATAGCCTTTTTCTTCATATTTAAAAAGTTTAAGTTTAAGCAGTAAATCATATGATTTATTTTACAAACTTTAAATGGATAGCCTAAAAAATCGATATATGTTTTGCTAGTATAAGAAATTTAAAAATCTGAAATGACCATATAGCTATTACCTAATAGAGCAAATGTCTATTTTAAGTCATATTATAGTAAATAAAACATTGTCAATGTACATTTTGAAAAAAATTAAGACATTTTTCTGCAATGTAACATTTACTATTTACTCACCTTGAGTAATATCATTATATATATGAGACCCAGTTTGATTTAATGATTAAAATACCAGGCTAAAAGCCAAGTGACCGTGACTTTTAGTCAGTGTGGGTTTCAGCCAGTTTGGGCAGGTTTGGGCAAACTGGTTATTAAATTGCTGGCTGGCACTGCCCCTTCCTGCCCAGCACCTTCCAGGAGTCCCCACGTGCCCTGTTTTGGCTCTCAAGTAAGTCAGGGAGGCCTACTAGGCAGAAAATAGGGCCCAGGGGGGCAAGGATGCCCCCCACTGCCTATTTTTGCTCCCAGCAGGCTGCAGGGAGGGCTACTAGGTCCAAAATGGGGCACGGGGGGGAGGTGTCACCCCACAGCCTGTTTTTGTTTCCAGGGAAGTGCAGGAGGCTTAGTGCTGCCTGTTACAACCCCTGGCCATGCTCACCATGGCTATGCCCACCCAGCCGGTCATTAGAGCAGAGAACAGGTTGTTAAATTATTTGAATCCCACCAACGTGTTTTAGTCCTACCTTAGGCATGAAGGCACCTCAGGTTCAGAGAGCTGTGGTTGTGGGGAAAAGAGGAGGAGGAAAAATTATTGTGTTTGTTCATTGCCTTCAATTATAAAATATAATATGGTATATATTTAACATTAACATATCAAGACAAATTATATAGTAATTTGCCTTAATATAGCATTTACCCAAGGTGGTATTTAATTCATTTATTTAAAAAAGATGTATAGATACAACAGACATTAAAAAGCAAAGAGCAGCAATTAAAATTGGTAACATTTTATTAAAAATGGATAGTGTTGTGACTACATACACAGGGTCACTATTTTACAATCTAGTCCTAACATTGAAAAAAAGAATTTGTGCCTTCATAAGAGAATGATAACATATTCAGATTTGAAGTTACATTTCAGCAATAATAATTAAGACTTATATACCATTTTACAGTGTTTTACAGCCCTCTCTAAGAAGTTTACAGAGTCAGCCTGTTACCCCCAAGTCACAATAAAAATAGAGGTAGTATTTCCTCTAGTGTGATTTTTGTCTAGACTACCTGACAAAGATTACATAAAAATGGCCCCATGGACAGCTCAGCTTGATTACAAATTGATCTTTGTAATCTACCAGTCAAGTTAACTGCCCACAAATCTCATAATGGTCTTCCAACAAAATACTGACCAGATCCTACTTTGCTTTGCTTCTAGAATTTTGCATACAGTATCAAATTACTTATTACCATGTTTTCCCCGAAAATAACACCAAGCCTTATATTAAAAGCTGTAGGGCTTATTTTCAGGTGATATCTTATTATGGCGGAAATATAGTATTGAATGAGTCGTCTGAATAATGATCTTAATTGGGGCTTATTTGGGGGGTAGGGCTTATATTACAGTTGGGTCTTATTTTCAGGGGGAAATGGTAGTATATTTCTGTTATTATCCAAATAATATTCAACCTCAAAGTGACCAAGGCATGAATGATTGATTCAAAGTACTGTTAATTTGCCATACAACAAAAAGTTGGCCCTTCCCTTTTTGTTCATTATATACTGATAAAACCTCTGAAAAGAAAAGATACTAGGTTCATACTCCAAGCTCTGGAAATCATTCTTCACAGAAAGTACATCTTTTGGAGACACATCATTTGTGCCAAGATGTATAATAGCATCAACGTCATAGTCCTTACTTGCATTCTTAACTATCTTAAGAATACGCCTCTTGTCTCTGCTGGCAGTGGCACCTGGCAGACACCGGATGTTTGATTGTAGTACTGATATCATTGCAGAATCTAAACTGTTCCAAATAAAATTGTCTTTTGTAATTGACTAATGATGAATTTGTCAGTGTTGATGGTGTTCAAAAGGTGCTTCGGTTGTTTTGAGATTCCACTTAAGGTGTCTGTTACTATTGGTACTACTTTTGCTTTCTTTTGCCACAGTCATTCGATTTCTATTTGTTGGTCTTTGTTATTTGTTAAGACCATAATTACTACCTTTCTATGATGTTATCCAGATCCAAAATATCCCAGTAATTAATTTTAGAACATTTCAATCAGTTTAGAAAATTAAAACCATAATAATGGAATCAACGATTATTAAGATTAGAATTCAATTGCTTTCCTTGTAACTTTAAAAAAATCCAGAAAAGGATTTAAAAGGGGGAGGGGAGAAACCCAAACCAATCAAGAAAAGAAAAAGGTACATCAAAAAACCCCAACACATATTATCCTTCCTAATTTAATACTGATTAAAAATTATTATATCATTGATTCAAAACAGCCCCCTAAAAAAAAATAAACTGATTATTGACTTGTCTTCTATATATTATATTAGTGACAAAATCAACAGGAAAAATAATAATACTAAAATAAAAATAAATTTCAAAACTTTCTGTGAACAAACTGTTGTTGTAATCGACTTGTAGAAAGTTTACCAGAGAATCATATCTACCCCAAATAATTTCAGAAGTTAAAAATATCAAATATGGATCAAATATCCATATTTCTTTAATGCCATTTCTTATCAATTGTTGTCTAATTAAATATAATAGATTCATTTTCCACAATAATTTTGTCTTCCCTTCAAAGTCCAAATAGAAGTGGTTTCCAGTTAGGTGTAATAAAGACATCTGGTCTCCCTCAGTCTTCATAGGAAGAAGGAATTGATTACTTCCCCATATTTCTTTAATGCCATTTCTTATCAATTGTTGTCTAATTAAATATAATAGATTCATTTTCCACAATAATTTTTCCCCATTCAAACAGTCTCATACTGTAGGGATAAGCAAGCTTAAACTTCAGAGAAATAGATGAAATCAACTCAGTTAATTCTCCAATCGTGAGAATATATCTTTGGTCTGGATCTGGATGGAAGCCTTTTTGTATATCTTTATCCAAAGTTACATGCCTCAGCATATTTAGCATGATCATTATTGTCTCATCAAGCTACAAACTATGCAAAGACTGAAGCTCCCTTGAGAAAGTGGAAGGAAAGAAGATAATGACCAGCAACAAAGTGAATGGAGTCAATTGCAACAACAGTAAATGCATTGTTAAGAGACGTTAAGTACCAGGTTCAGGACAGATTGTTGTAGTGAAAGTTATTCTGTGTGATTGCTAACAACTAACATAACTTGATGGCAATCACTCATTTGTTACATTGAAACAAAGTATTTTTATTATCTAAGATAGAGGTGTCAAACTTGGGGTCTGCGGACCTGATGCGTTATATCCACCCGCCAGTTTAGCAAAGGAAGGAAAAGTCACAATATGTCATCACAACGTAATGTCGCAGGTTTGATACCAGTGATCTAAGATACATTTTTCTATTTATTTTGTATATGAATATATACAGAGAGTGGTTGCAAATACAAACCATTTAGAGATCAAACATGCAATATTATGGATATTGGTGGTGGCACTCATGTATGCATCTGTAAATTATTAAGTAAATTACAGAGCTAAATCAAATGATGTGTGAATCAACTCTGACATTCAATTAACACTGAATATAAGGCATTAAAATTGATGACAATTCTATCTCATGAAAGTCCTCAGTTCTGTTACTATTATATATCGGAATCCAAGTTTAATGCTCCAAGTTTAGAAATACACAAAATGCTGAGATAATGATATCTCTCTATGTAAGGAGCACCATTGATGACAATAGAATAGGTTAACTGCTTCTTAAGAAAAAGATAACTTTTTTTCAATTTTGATTAATCTTAAACTCTAATAACCATAACCCTTTGTGGATTGTAGGATTTGATTGATTTGATAGGCAAATTTCCCTCATAAATTTCTACTTTGCCTTTCTTAAACTACAACTTGGCCATGTTGGTTGGACAATGCAGAATGGTTTCATACATTGTGCAGAATGAATGATAAATGTTATTACATATTTAATGATATCAATAATTGTTATACACTTCAGCTTTTCATGAACACTTATCCAATGGCTTGTATCTTTCCAGCAGAAATCTGGACAACCAATAGATGGGTGTTAGCCAAAAGATAATAATTTCTTTGCTGATTGTCAATAGATTAACTGGATGACAGGTTGACAATCATTTTGGAATAATTATGTGATTTTATGCAAGAATATTTTATAGCTTCATAGATTGTGTGTGTGTGTGTGTGTGTGTGTGTGTATATATACATACATACATACATACATACATACATACATACATACATACATACATACATTCATAGATTTTCAATGGGTGTAGTTATGCTGGTCTTGTTGTATTCGGGTCTTTTCCCATGTAAGATTAAGATTGTCTTGGCAACGTTTCGGCAAGATCTCACTCGCCATCCTCAGGCTGGTGTTTTCGGCTTAAAGTGTGATCGGAGCTGCTGTCTTTTAATAAATCTTGGTGGGGGGGTGTGGAGTGCTGGCGTTGTTTCAGTAAGTGGGTTGATTGGATGTGTGGCTGAATCATGATTGGTAGATTGGTGCTGATTGGTGCTGGCTGTGCGCCCATTATTGTTTTGTGTTGTAATGGCCTGGGTGGTGGGTGGGGCTCGTTTGTTGAGTAGGGCTAGTTTCCAGATGTCTGGTAGGTGGGAGGTATTGTCACGTTTATTCATGTTGTGGGGGTGTTTCTCTATTTTGATGGCTTCCATAATTATTCTCTTGTTGAAGTGTTCAGTTTTGGAGATTAACCTGGTTTCTTCAAAATTAATTTCATGTCCTGCAGCTTTAAGGTGCTGGAAAAGAGAGGAAGTTTTTTCTTTTTTTCTTACTGCGTTCTTGTGTTCTGAGATGCATGCATTTATTCTCCTGTTCGTTTGCCCAATGTATGTGGCAGGGCAGATTTTGCATGGTATTTCGTAGACTCCTTAGTTTTCTAGCTGGATTCTGCCTTTGGGGTTTCTTAAGATTTTGGCTATTTTTGGGTCAGTGTTGAAGGCTGTCTTGATATTGTGTTTGTGGAGAATTTTGCTGATTTTATCTGTGGTCCCTTTGATGTAAGGGAGGAGGGTGATGCCGTTGTCCTGTTCTGTATCTTGGTTTTTGGGGTGAGACTCCCTTTGGATTAGGTGATGAGGGTCTTGGCTACAGAGTTGATCTGTGCAGGGTGGTGATGGGATTGTGCATTTAAGTAGCAGTTGGTGTGTGTTTTTTTCTGGTAGATGGTGTGTCCTAGGGAGCCATTGGGTTTTTTGTAGGTTAGGACGTCCAGAAAGAAAGGAAAGTTGGTTGTTTGCTTCTATTTCCATAGTGAATTGTATTTTGGGGTGTAGGCTGTTGAGATGTGTGAGGAAGTTGTCCAGTTTTTCCTTCCCGTGTGTCCAAATCACGAAAGTGTCATCAACATATCTAAGCCAGAGTTTGGGTGTTAGTTTCAAAATGTTTCATGTATAAGTTTGTGATTATGGTTGAGAGGGGTGATCCCATGAGTGCTACTTCTATCTGTTTATATCTTTGTCCATTATGGATGAAGTATGTGTTGGTTAGGCAGTGGTTGTGTCAGGCCTGTAGTTATGTTCTTTTTGGGATCTTTGGCCTGCCACACTTTTTAATAATTTTCTATGCTGTTTCATTAGTGTAGTAGTTGGGAGGGGGGAATAGAAAGGAGTAGGATTGTAGAATGGATTGTTGACATTCTTTTGTAGAAGCCAAGGTCATCTTTTGTCTTCGCATCTCGACACCTGGCCGGAAGAAGATGGGTGTACATGCCAGCGTGGAAGATGATGATTGGAACATGTGATGAATTTGTGGGTGTGGGATAAATCATGAACTTTCAACTGGGTGGATTTAGAGGATGTACTTCCAGAGTTGGAATTTTCCATAGCCGTGCTAACATGCCTGCGGAATAAATTGCACCTTTAAGGATGTTTTGCCTTGGACAATGATTTATTTCTGCATGGTATTTAGAACCCTAACAGGTTGGTCAGGTCCAGGATGTGTTTAGGGGGGTTGTGTTTGTTCTGGATAGCTGTCAAGGTTTCTTTTATAGGCACTTGGGTGAAGAGAGATAAGACATCAAAGCTCACGAGTAGGTCTCTGTATTGTAGGTTTTGTTTATTGTTTCTATGAAGTGGAATGAGTTTTGTATATGTGAGGTGATGGATTCTGCGTAGGGTTGGAGTTGTTTGGTGAGGAATTTGGCAAGATTCTGTAGAGGTGAGCCTATGGAGCTGACTATGGGTCACTTCAACAAGAAAATAATTATGGAAGCCATCGAAATAGAGAAACACTCCCACAACATGAATAAATGTGACAATACTTCTCACCTACCAGACATCTGGAAACCAGCTCTAGTCAACAAATGAGCCCCACTCACCACCCAGGCTGTTACAACACAAAACAACAATAGACACACAGCCAGCACCAATCAGCACCAATCTACCAATCATGATACAGCCACACATCCAATCAATCCACTTACTGAAACAACGTCAGCACTCCACACACCCCCACCAAGATTTATAGAAAGACGGCAGCTCTGATCACATTTTAAGCCAAAAACATCAGCCTGAGGATAATGAGTGAGTCCTTGCCGAAACGTTGCCAAGACAATCTCTATCTTACATGGGTTTTCGTAGATTTTCACAGGTGTAGGAATGCTGGTCTTGTTGTATTCGGGTCTTTTCCCGTGTAAGATTGAGATTGCCTTGGCAACGTTTTGGCAAGGTCTCACTCGCCATCCTCAGGCTGATTTTTTCGGCTTAAAGTATATATATCTCCAAGTATTTATAATGAGAGGCTGCATCAAGACAGTACTAATCAGGCTGAACTGTAAATTGCAATTAAGAGAAATAAACTCTTTGTTTCCATGTAATGGTTGTCAGATCAAATGATGATGATGATGGAGGAGGAGGAGGAATAATAATAATCATGCAAGCAATTTGAGCATGCATTATATTCAGTAATTAGTGGCAACTTTTCCTTCTGTTAGTGGTGTTAGCATTTCAGTGGGTAAATCATTGATCACTGTCTTCACAGTAGCCTACAGAGGAGCTGTACAGAGAGCAGCACAGAACGGTCCTGTTTCAGATACACAGTATAACAGCACACTGGTGACCGCAAGCTCCAAGATGAGAAAAGGGCATGTCAATCGCAGATGTGTGGATGAACTCTGAGAAACAACATCCAAGGCTTAACAATTTGATAGTCACCATGTGTTCTTTTTTACTCTGTTTAAGTGGAATGTGATCTTTTTGACCTTTTCTCTTGTAATTTCAGCTGTCATTTTTAACAGCATTGAATTTTTTTTTTAAAAAAACCTTGTTTCCAGCTCCTGCTACCTAGCAGGTAATTTCTTCTTAACCCCACGTCATGGATGGAAGGGATGCCAGTGAGCATCTGCCCTTCCTCAGCAGATGGCACCATGGCAGATAACTGGGCAGTGGCCAACCGAGAGATTGACCTCCCCACCGGTTCCAGTCTCCCCTGCAATGCCCAAACAGATTCTTACCCCACCTTCCTACAGAGAAGAGTTCTCAACAATGGAAGAAGGGATGAATGAGGGGAAGGCTGCAGGATGGATGGGCAGGACAATGTGCACCTGCAATGCCCCAATAGGTTCTTACCCCACCTTCCTACAGACAAAGGTTCTCAACAATGGAAGAAGGGATTACCAAGGGGGAAGCTGCAGGATGGATAGCAGAACAATGTGAAGAGGTGGTTCCTACGTTTAGAGATGTAACTAGGTTCCTTTCTTTGTGGGGGCCAATAAAATGCCACTGTTGCTGTCAACATGGCCACAGAGCATCAGAATGCTTGGCTCCAGCCCCAATGCCACAAATGTGCACACCAACCGCCATGGCGGTAAAGAGAAGGCCCCAGATTCCACCAGAAAAGAGTCATCTGGGCCAACAACCTCTGGAAGAGGATCCCCAACTTAAGGTGACAAAAAGTCCTACCAAGGGAAAAGCCTCGGAGGAGAAAAAGGGCCAATAACCTCTGGAAGAGGATCCCCAACCTAAGGTGACGAAAAGTCCTACCAAGGGGGAAGCTTCAGAGGAGGAAAAGGGCCAACAACCTCTGAAAGAGGATCCCCAACTTAAGGTGATGAAAAGTCCTACCAAGAGAGAGGCCTCGGAGGAGGAAAAGGGCTGACAACCTTTTGAAGAGGATCCCCAACTTAAGGTGATGAAAAGTCCTACCAAGGGGGAGGCCTTGGAGGAGGAAAAGGGCCAACAACCTCTGGAAGAGGATCCCCAACCTAAGATGACAAAAAGTCCTACCAAGAGGGAGGCCTCGGAGGAGGAAAACGGCAAACAACCTCTGGAAGAGGATCCCCAACTTAAGGTGATGAAAGGTCCTACCAAGGGGGAAGCCTCAGAGGAGGAAAAGGGCCAACAACCTCTGGAAGAGGATCCCCAACCTAAGGTGACGAAAAGTCCTACCAAGAGGGCCTCGGAGGAGGAAAAGGGCCAGCCAGGGATGATTGAATCTAAGAGCCCAGAACCTGCAGCATCTGCAGCAGAGACAAAAACCCCAGGGGTTCAACAAGTACCAAAAAACTTGTTGGGGGATGCTTTGTCGAGAAAATCGCAGTATGACAGTAATGGAAGCCAGGATAAGCTGATGACAGCTATGAGATTGGCGTTCCCAACAGACCAGTGGCTCAACAATAACCAGGAAATCCTAACGATGGAAAACGGATTAGCCTGGAAGGGGTCCAAACTGTACATCCCAGTGGGGTTGAGGCTGGAAGTTCTACAGCAAAGCTATGAGACAGAATTAGGAGGCCACTTTGGATTCCTAAAAACGCTCCACCTCACCAGGCGTCAATTTTGGTGGCCAAATATGGAATCAGAGGTGGAAGATTACGTATAAAGCTGTGCTACTTATGCAACAATGAAACCATTGCCAGAGAAGTCCCCTGGACTACTACAATGAGTGGCCAGCCCTAACCGACCATGGGAAGAGGTCACAATGGATTTCATCATGGAACTCCCAGACAGCAGTGGGAACAGAGTAATCTGGACAGTTATTGATTTGGTTTCCAAGCAGGCACACTTCATCGCTTGGTCAGGGTTGCCGTCTGCAAAGAAATTAGCGAAAATGTTTGTGAAACACATTTATCGCCTACACGGATCACCCAAGAGGATCATTTCAGACCGCGGAGTCCAGTTCATAGCCAAGTTCTGGAGAGAGGTCCTGAGATCCACTGGGTCCACACAAGAACTGAGCTCAGAGACTCATCCCAGCATGCACTGCGCAGCGGAGAAGGCCAATGCAGTGCTGGAACAATACATCCGGTGTTATGTGGACTATCAGCAAGACAACTGGTCGGACTTGCTGCCCTTCACCGAAGTGGCATACAACGATGCGGTCCATAGCAGCACTGAATTAACTCCTTTCCAGATTACTACTGGCATGGAATTTATTGTCATGCCTGAGCTGCCTAGAGAACCTCCCTCCTCCATGTCTCTGAATGAGTGGATGGAACCATTAAAGAAAGGATGGGAGAAATCGAATAAGGCTCTAGCAGATGCGGCAGAAGCCTATAAGAAGCAAGCTGATAAACATCGCTTGCTCCAAAACCCCTTTCATGTGGGGGACAAAGTTTTTGTGTCTACCAAATACATAAGATTAAGAATGCCTAATAAGGAATTTGGCCCAAAATTTCTAGGTCCCTTCCCAATAGTGAAGATAGTTAACCCAGTTACAGTTCAACTCAGTCTACCCAGAGATCTAGGGAAAATTGAACCAGAATTTCATGTAGTTTGTTGAAGCCAGTAAGTGGGTCCAGCATAAGAGCATCCACCCAAACTTTCTCTCTTTCTGTAGTGATAGGAGGGGAAACACAATCTGAGGTGGAAAAAATCGTAGACTCCAGGCTGAATAGGGGTCACTTACAGTACTTAGTGCATTGGAAGGGTTACCCTTTGTCTGAAGCTACTTGGGTGAAAAGTTGGAACCTAAAAGTGGAGAAGTTAGTAAAACAATTCCAGGAGAAGTTTCCCGATAAGCCAAAGGGTCCCTCTCGGGGGGGGGGGAGAGGGGGTTAATTTTGTTATGTTAACTTTTATGTTATTCACTTTTCAGGAAATGTTTTTCTTCTGAAGAGAGGCTGCCTGTCAGGCCTGTAGTTATGTTCCTTTTAGGATCTTTGGCCTGCCACACTTTCTATTATTTCACTATGCGGTTTCATTAGTGTAGTAGTTGGGAGGGGGAATAGAAAGGAGTAGAATTGTGGAATGTGTTGTTGTCATTCCTTTCTAGAAGCTAAGGTCATCTTTTCTCTCCGCACCTCTGCACCTGACCGGAACAAGCTGGGTGGAGATGCCAGCATGGCCAAAGAAGATTGGACCATGTGATGGATTTATGGGCGTGGGGATAAGATCATGAACTTTCAACTGAGTGGAATCCCAGGAAGCTTTAGATTTGGGATTCCACAGATGTGCCAACATGTCTGACTTATTAAATTGGAACTTTAAGGATAGTTTTGCCTTGGATTCTGATTTAATTCTGCATGATATTTGGAACGCTGACACTCATAATATCCGATTAAAGTTGTAGTTCACATCAATGGCAGAGCAATGACTTATCAGACTAAATATATAATTAATGATTGGAAAGAATTCTATCTCCTTCAGATTGCTGAAGAGATTGACTATTTCAACTAGCACAGTGAAACTCATTCAAATACACCTATTGTGAAGATTCCAAAAGATGAGCTAATTAATTTACGAGCTTTGAGACAAAGTTCAAAAGAAATCCAGTCATTTATTAGGATCAACATTTTGGAATGTTTTTCTGTGGAGCCGAAACTGATTTCCACTTAATTGCATTTGAACTATATTCCCCTCCCTTCTGTCTGTGTCATAAATTACATCCACCAACAAGGTGCTGGGCAGGCTATGAACATGCACATTTCACACGCCAGCTGTAGGAATATGAGACCTGACTCTGGCCAAAGGTATGCATGGAATTCTCCTCCCTTTCCTCCCTTTTTCTATGTCAATTTGATAGTAGTCATGGAAACGTTTTACAAGTTGACACCCAGATTATATTAAAAAAAGACTTCCTCGATCTCTCTTTCAAAATTATTTAATAACTAACTTTATTTAAGTTGTCCTATATTCTAAATTTGTTTTTTATATATAAAAGAGAAAGTTGGACAAATGAAATTGTTCCAACATATTTCAAAGAAACTGATCATAATAAATATTTAATGATTTTTGTTTAAAAAATATTTTGCATTTTTTTACTTCAGTTCATTGTAAGGAAAGAGACTGTGTTATATCCTGTTTAAAGAGACTAGGATCTCTTCAATTGAGTATCTGGGGCCTTACCAACTCTTCTGAAGCTTCAGCTGATAAATTAACTCTCATGTTCAAAAGTATTAAGAGATTCATTAGACTGAAATATATACACTTGGATTGTCATCATGACTGTATTTGAATTGCTTTTTGTGCCAGGTACCAAAAAATTAATTCATTCAGAGACACAATGTTGAAAAATTATGAAAATCTATCACTTTATAAACAGACCTTCAGTATGTTTTTAGAACGAGTCTAAACAAAGTTTTTAAACAGCCAACAATATCCTATGCTTGATTCACATGCTAATTTTTCCCACACAAAGTGTACTCTTCTCCTCCCAGTAATTCCATTTGTTATTCAGAGTGCTTTATCTGCCAAGGTCATGAGCAAATTTGAGAGGGAGAGGAAATGAACAAAATCATTAAGGGTTTTCCAACTGTTTCCCCCCCCCTCCTATTATATCATCATTATATTATCTTCAATTTAGTCTGATGAATTTAAATTCCCACGAGATACCTAGGAAGAGGTAGCCTCCTTTATTTCATCTTTCCAGTGTATCTTCCTTGTGAATGAAACTTTTCCTTTTTTCTCTCCCCCTTTCCATTGATAGCTTTCTCCATTGCCTTATATATACCCTTTATTGAACTTTGTTGAAGAAACCCATTTTTAAGATATAAGAGTAAAGACGCATTGAATGTACACTTTTGGTTTAGTCTTTAGGAACCTGCAAAACTTTATTTTTCACTTATTTATTGTAAATCACTGAGAATAGATGGAAGATTTTGTGCTACAGAGATGTAATAAGTAAATACACATGTGCAGCCATAAGGGCAATTTTGGTAATGCCTTCTTATTCCCTCAGATTCTTCAAATTTAGTAGTTTTTCAGGACCCAAGTGTTAGATTATTCATGTCTATTACCTTTTTATAGTGACCTAGGCTGTTAGCTTCCTAATATTCTTAAAAAGTAATGCATAAATATTTGGAAAGGGTTTAAAACATATTTATTTCAATTTGGCAAGAAACTAACTACAGCCTGGGCAATTGGACTCATGGAACATGCTCTACATTGAAGAACACTTGAAGAACACTTGGAGATACCATAGTTAATAGCATTGGTTATTCAGTAGATGTAACACCATATTCTGTATGCTGTATTGGTTTCCATGTCCTTCTAGATGCAATTAAAGGTATTGATAGTTACTTCTAAAGTTTTTATTAGGTTTATTATGGGACCATTTCTCCAAATTGTTTCTAACCATCTTACTTGTCCGGAAGGTGGGGCTTGCTGCAGAGGTATTGGCTAGTGGAGCCCAGGACAAGGACCTTTTCTGACACAGCTTCTGCCTTGGAAAACATTATTCTAGCTGAGATTAGGTTAGCCTGAGCCATCTGGTCTTTCACAAGGCCAGACAGAGTCCTAGAGAGCCCATCTGTTGGCCTTGTTGATAGTTATTTTATGATGGTCAGCTGCTGTGTGTTTCATTTCACATCCACCAATTTAGTGACTAAAAATGGGTGGCTTATAAGTAATTTTTTTATTATTTGTGTTTTTACTGTATATATTTATATTTACTGGTTTGCTTTAATATTTTGATATTTTAATTGGTAATTATATATTAACAATTTGAAGCCAAAATAGCCCAAGGTAGATTATTTCTTGTTTAGCAATATCTGACAAAAGCATTTCATATTGCAACAGTGGTGAAGAACTATCTGATTTTAATTATCATAGTTCTTAACCAAGATGTGAGGTAATTTTTAAAACTTAAAATAGATGCTATCAAAGAATTCAGTGAAGATTCTTACCTTCAGTCCTTGCCCAGAGATGCTTAATAATAACCGATGTTGCTGAATTTCTTGACAAATGTGCTTAAATAACATACGTGACTATATATGTATTCATGCATTCTTATGCGTTGCAGGATAATCAGCATTTCTAACCACCTTGACCAGCTGCTTAAATCAGAATGAGAAGTACCTTTTTAGGGCAAAGGTCTAGAAGCAAATGATTTAAATTAGCAAATGAATATTTAGCTATGGCCAAATTTTACATTTCAAAAGGTTCTTTGATGATTATTTCCCCTATTGCAGAATTAAGACCAGTATAATATTTCATCTCTTTCCTCACCCTGTTTTTTTTCTGCATATTTGCAATCAAATGGCACTTTCTGTGATTTTGTTGAATAAGAATCTCTCTGTATATTAGTGTTTGAATGAAACAAGTTTACTCATGCAACTTGGAAAAGACAAGGAAACAAAGATAGTGTGTTCACATAATTGATTGAGACATTCAAGAATCGGTACTGGTAAACTGTCCCTGAAGATCTGCAAAAATATCCTGTTATTCATTTTGAGCAAAGTAATAATATATATTATCCATAGATTATGAGTTGCTATTAATTTTTTAACTGAAAATTGACGGTACTGTTTTCTGCCATTCAGAGACAAGCAAACACATAGAAACTTTTGTGAAGTCAAACTAAAGACACAATAAGATCGAATCTCAAAACATCTAGAAACTCCAAACCCTACCATGTATGTGCCATTGTCTGGCTTACCCTCAAATATAAGATTCCTACCCATCATCATTATCCTGTAATATAATATTTTGTACAACAGTTGCATTATTCATTTTCATTGGAATTTATTAAATATTTGAAAAACACTCCAAATTTAAGAAACGATTCAGTACAAGTAATCTTCAATTTACAAGAGTTCATTTAATGGCCATTCAAACTTAAAACGGCACTGAAAAAGTGTCATGACCATTTTCCACACTTATGACCATTGCCATATCCCCATGGTCAAAATTCAGATGCTTGGCAATTGGCTCATATTGATGATGGTTGCCTAGGCTCATGTGATCACATTTTGTAACCTTCTAACAAGCAAAATCAATAGAGAAACCATGTTACTAACTTAACAATTGCAATGATTCAGTTAACAACTGTGCCAAGAAAGTCCCATAAAATGGGGCAATACACACTTAATAAATGTTTCACTTAACAACATAAATTTTGTGCTCAATGTGGTCATAAATTGAGAGTACCTGTATTGTCACAAAATAACATGAGATTATGAATACTTGTTCCTAAATCTGTATTTAAGCCAAATTTGTAGATAAGTCAGAACAGTACATATGGTACTAATCACCACCAGTTAATCTAATGTTTGTCTTAATGTATACTGTTTATATAAAGTGGGATATGGCATTCTTCTTCTGCAGCCAATGAACAACTGAAGCTGCACACTATTACCATGAATATCATAAAAGAGAAAGGGTGTGGGTGTGAGTGTGTGCTCATTACTATGAATCATTATATATAATTCAAAATTTTAATATGATAGACTGAACGGCAGTCTATTCATAAGTACAAGTTGTCCATAAATTGTTTTTAACCCAGTTTTTAACTCAGGGATTGCCTCTAAACCCAACAAGAACAATAATAAAAAGAAAAAAGAAATCTCACATAATTAAACCAATATTTGGGAATAGATCCCAAGGCATTTTCTTACTTAACTCTGAATTCCGTAAGTATTTTTCTAGCTTAAGGTGGAACTCTTTCTAGATAAACCAATTTAAACACGTGCACTATATTTAGTGTTTGCATGATTTTAAAGCAAGTATGTCAGTACTTTTGTCTAAAAATATTGTCCTTTGAATATGTATAGACTATCATTTGAGGTTTGGTTAAAACCCATTAGCAGCACTGTAATTTGAGCTAGGAAACCTGAGAAAACTCATATTATACATTACCTTAATTTGTCACAAAGAATGTACAGTTTTCAGAATATTCTTTGACTTTATGTTTGACTTTAATTCAAGCTATTAAATTAAATGATTTATTTCAATGAAAAATTGTTGCTTTTTCTTAAAAATGTTTCAGTCTCATCTGCAGCTTGATACCCTCATCTGAAGCCACAAGGAGATTCCTTCTGTATCCTCTTCAAAGGGTTGTCCAATTCTTTCTCACTCTGAAGAACTATCTGGGGAAAGATCTATCCATCAGTCTTATACAATAGAAGAGAGAAATCCTTAATTATTTTTCTCATTATGATGCATTTTGTATACATTGGATTATATAGTACAATCATTACACGTATGAGGACCAGATTATTTATTATAGTATAGTAATTTAATGAAAGTCAGAAATCTTATTTTTCCATGCAGAAAAAACAAACAATGTCCCAGTGCTGCTTCTGTTGTTATTTATTTGCGGATATATTTTTTACTAAAAATATTGGAAAATATATCCCCCTTGCATACCTGTGTGTAGTTGTCTGCTACAATCTTTGTGGATTGTGTAAATTTGGCCTCAGCATCTATTTTTCATGGCAACTATTAACTAGAAGTAAATCATTTAGGTCTTATGATTGACATGTAGCTAACAACTATGTACACTCTGACTTTAATAATAAGCATAGTTCTATCTGATTCTACTGTGCATCCTCCAGACTTTCTGAATTATTATACATAGCATTCTCAGCAAGCATTAGGTTTTATAGTTGTGGGGCACCAGGTTCATTCATTCATTAAATTTATATAGCTGTCCATTTCATACTTGTGCTTCAGGAGGTGCACAAAATTTTTAAAAAATCAAAATAATTAAAAACAAACCCATTAAAATAGTTAAAAGTTTAAGCTGTAATAAGAACAAAAGCATAGTTGTAATTCTGAGCTTATACCCAGTACAGCTATTTATGGGCTACATTTTTTTCATCCAGTCCAATGACAGAACCAGGTTTTAAGGACCTTCGAAAAAGCCTACAGGGTTGGAGTAATCATTTGGGAGAGGGGAAATGATGACACAGTAGGGACTAAGAACAGTTTTTTCTCACTCCTAACTAACACTGGAACCAGTACGGGAGGAAGTAAGAGAAACAGCACCCATTCAGTGCAAACAACTACAACCCTTGAAGTGTGTCCAGAAGAATCCCACAATTGATGGTTTTGAAAGCCACTGAATAATCAAGTAGAGCAAAGATAGATCTCCTAAATTTGTTCCTTTCCAAAAAGAGGTCATCCAGAAGGATGACCAATGCCATCTCCCTTGCATACCCTGATCTGAAACTCAATTGAAAGAGATCAAGATAATCCATTTTATCCAAAATCCTCCAAAGCTGTTGCACAACCATTTTCTCAACAACCTTCCCCCAAAAAGGAAGATTGAATACTATATAAACATTGTTTAGTATGTTGAGATCCAGTAATGGCTTCTTGACTCATCTCTTCAGCATAAAGATTTACATTGCAGTGAGCATCCCACTACAAATAGTCTTCAGCTAGCAATCAAAATTGGAATGTTGGTCAGTGACATAGTTACAATGCAAGAAATCATGTGATCATGCCAACTGACAATGTCAGTTCCAGTTGCAGTTGTTAAGTGAATCATACAGTTGTCAAGCATGACATCACACAACTGCAACTTACAATTTATTGCCAGCTCTACAATGATTTTTGTTTTTTGGAGAAGTGAAGGTTGCAATAGTCAATCCTGTGATGATGGGACATTGTGACCAATGTAATTGCATGCTCGTTGTCAAGCACCCAATTCCCAATTATTGTGGCTGTGGAGCAGAGGGTGGGGTTCCTGCCAGTTTTAACCTCTTCTATAGAAGAGGTTCCACAAATCTACAGTGCCGTTTAGAACCGATTCCAGCTCCCTCAGCCTGCCCATCTGCACATCATCAAGATGAAAAGCGAGAGGAGGAATTCTGGGAGTTGAAGTCCACAAGTCTTAAAGCTGTCAACTTTGAACACCCCTGAGTTTTTTTCTAAAGGGTTATGGTGCAAGGGTCTTGTAACTTGACAGCTTTAAGACTTGCGTGCTTCAAATGCCAGAGTTTCTGAGCCAACATTTTAGTTGCTAAACAAGAGCGTCGTTAAGTGAGTTTCACCACAAGTTGGCCATGCCCACCCAGTCACATGACTGCCAAGCCACACCCATTCAGTCACATGGCTGGCAAGCCACTCCCACCTGCTCACATGGCTGGCAAGCCACTACCACAAAGCAGGCCACAACTACAAAAGAGGTTCTAAAACAATTTGAAACCCATCACTGCTGTGAAGACACTGCAACAGGAGCTTTGAGGACTAGTCATAAGTCTCCTTCTTCAGCATCATAATAACTCCAACTTGTTGCTGAATGAATGATTGCTAAGCTAGGACTAGCTGTGCTTATTTATTAGCAACAACATCCATGATTGCCAGAGTTTGAATTTGGGTGCTTCAGTATTATAAGTCAAGGACACCATGGCTCAGTGGCTAAGACACTGAGCTTGTCAATCAAATGGTTGGCAGTTCAGCGGTTCGAATCTCTAGTGCCACATAATGGGATGAGCTCCTGTTCCTTGTCCCAACTTCTGCCAACCTAGCAGTGTGAAAGCATGTTAAAAATGCAAGTAGAAAAATAGGGACCACCTTTGGTGGGAAGGTAACAGTGTTCTATGTGCCTTTGGCATTTAGTCATGCAAGCCACATAACCATGGAGACGTCTTTGGACAGCACTGGCTCGTCGGCTTTGAAACGGAGAGGAGCACTGCCCCCTAGAGTCAGGATCAACTAGAACATATGAGCGAGGGGAACCTTTACCTTTTTATATTATAACTCATTAAGCTAAATCTCAACCCCCACCCAACACATGCCAGAAACAAGTGTCAAACAATATAATTCATTTATTTCATGTAAAATGATTACTTTTGCCTATGACATGAATGAAAACTCTGATGCTCATAGAGTCTTTTTTTCCCTTGACTCATTATCCTCAATCCTTGGAACAGAGCTAACTATTAAGTACATTTGTTCTTAATTAAATCCATTGTTTTTTCTGTTTCATCATATTCCATCTGCTAGGCCATCTGCCATTCAGTGACCTTGGATTTTGTTTCTCATTTCTTTTACAGGTCCACACATTTCGGGGTCCACACTGGTGCGAATACTGTGCCAATTTCATGTGGGGACTCATTGCTCAGGGTGTAAGATGTTCAGGTAATTATGAATACTATGTTGTCCAGATCATGCTTTATTTAAAAAAATAGAAATATAAAATCTTTGAAATTACTATAAAGAGTGTTGAGAGCCAACCTGTAAGAGCTAATTTGATCGCATGGTTAAGGCATCAGGCTAGAAATCAGGAGATTGCAATAAAAATCAGGAGATTGTAATAAAAATAATATAAAGGAAAGGGAGGGAGGGAGGGAGTGGAGAGAGAGGGAGAGAGATTGAGATTCCAATTAACCGAACATGTCTAGTAATTAGGTGCCCAGGCTAGAAATTGGGTGATTGTGAGTTCTAGTCTTGCCTTAGCCATGAAAGCTGTCTGTGTGAATTTGGCTGTGTGACTCACCCTCTATCAGGTCTACTCATCTCACAGAGTTGCTTTGGGGAAAATAGAATGAAGAAATGTTAGCAGTGGTCACTGCCTTGAGTTATTGTAAAATCAGTTGTAAATCAGTAGGGTTAGGGTTGAGGTTAAATAAATCCACTTATATATAGTGCCAATATTTACAGCTGCAGATGTGCTAGAATGTACAAATTCCAAAATTCCTAATTAATATATTTGTATCTCAAAATATCCAGATGCTATTAGGAGTGGAGGAGTGAAGTATTACATGATCTTAGGATATGATAACTTGTTTTCTATGTATGAAAATAGAAATAAAAGTATTAAATATACTATGCATTTCTGGGTTTATTATTTTAAAAGTATAACTTGAGAAATAGTATGTTTCTTTCATGCAAAATGTAATGTTCTGATTAATCAATTCCTAATATTAACTTTAAAAAGGCAAACAACTTTCTAGTGAGAATTCTTATGTTGGCCAGGTTTGTTTAGATTTAACAAAGTAACAATACATTAGATGGTATTGGACTAAAAAATATACATTTTACTTATGGATGTAAAACCATTTTTTTTAAGTTCAAGTGAATGGACCATATTTCATGTGCTCATATAAATACTGTATTATTATTATGGTTAGTTACATTGTCAGTCAAATGTTTAGACTGGATTTGGCATTTTTATCATATTTAGTCCTTCACAAGGACCGGGACAGACAAATGTTGTTCTTTGATTGCATTAAATGTTTTATTGCACTATGTAAGCCATTCCAAGAAAAGCTGCCTTTTACAATTATTTTGAACTATTATTATGTGCGACATAGATTTTCTGAGCTAAAAGCCACACTCCACTTTTGTCCTGGGACAAAAATTTGTTTCATATTATTATTATTTAAAATGATTAGTTAATATGATAACTCTCCATCAATCAATAAACAAGTGCAATGATATATCTGAAGGTATCCCAAGATTTTCAGATGGGAATCCCTCTCATTAATACACCAGACTCTTTTCTGCAAATGTATAGGAGATATTTTATCACAACATTCACTAAGGAAATTAAATACAATCTTACAAATAAATCTTATAAAATTAAGAGTCATTGAAACCATTGAGCTTATTTCTAGATATAAAGGTATAAGATTGAATGCTTAAGCTATTTCCACCTAGTTTTATAGGCAAGGAATGCAGGATCCTCAAATTATAAGTGGATCTAATGTAAGGGAACCTATTAAGCATACTTACATATTTGACTTACATACATTGATTTTTTCTTTATTGTGCATAGATACACACATAAGAATCCCACACTTTTCCCCATACTATTTTCCTATGGAAAGATCTCCCCCCACCCCACCCCCGCTTTTTTTAGTACTCCAACATTTAGAGAAGAGTAAAGAGAATGAAAATCTCCTTTCTTTCTTCATCCTGAAAAAGCTCCATAATTGCTTTTAATAAAGAAAAAAGGGAGAATCATAATATTGCTATAAACATGTTTATTTTTTGCCTCCAGATCAGGTTAACTCCCTTTGCTAACAGTACTGTTTATTACTTTTGCTTTTCTTAGCTGTAAAATCAATTTGTAGCTCCGATGTACACTTTTTGTTATTCTTCAAACCTTTATGGTAGCCCCGTGGAGTTTTTGCAACTGCCTCATAAATCCAGTGACAGCTGAAAATTAAGAGCCCTCCTAGACTTGGGATCTTCTCTTTCATGAAGAATGCAACAAAGACAAGCTGAATTCAGTCTTCAAGTCTACCATCCTATTTACTGACTCCACATGTGTTTTGTCTAAATTTAATTTCAACTAATCACTTTAAAATATCAAATGGCTTCTATAGTGTATTTTTGAATGTGTTCACTAATTTTATATCAAGAGTGATGTTAGTCCATTGAATGCAATTCTGATATTGTGTGCATCCAGCTATTATTACTTTCTTATCAAATTATTAGAATTACTCCATATTTCACTGTTCCAACAATTTTGACTTTTTTCTACATAGATACTTTGCATAATTTCTTCTGTTTCAGTAACTTAATATGTGCAAGTTGCTACATTAAAAACCTCCTTTCATGACCTCCTGCAAACATTTTTGTCATTTGAGGCAGGGAAAGGGAAATAATCAAGGAAAGAGATTCTTCATAGACAATAGTCTAGTTATGTAATGGTCTTTACAACATATACTAATTTTTGAAGTGATAAAATTGTTGATTAATAATTGTTCTACATAATTGTTTAAGTGATAAAAATTTAAGATCTGATTATTTTTTTTGTTATTGGGCTTTTATGCTGCTTTCTAAAATTTGGAACTTTTAAATTATAATTAATTTTAACTGTTTTATATTATTCTGAGGTAAATTGACTTGAAGACTTGTTGAATAAAAGTAGCAATTAATCTAGTTTTCACTTAATGATGTCTAACATTTTTCCAAAATGGGAGCATGGAGACCATATATGTCTCAGTTGTAGATTATGAGGTTTAATTAAAAGCTCAAGGCAGTGTACCATCTGCTGTTTGTTTTGGTAATAGCCAGATATGATGCCTTTGCTTTTGTGTAAGAACCAGCCATCATAACAGTATAGTTTGCCTGAGTATTAGCTTAATCTGTAGGATAGATATGTTAAAAATAATTTTTGAGATGCAAACATATACAATATAATATATATACATATACATATACATATACATATACATATACATATACATATACATATACATATACATACATATATTTAGGCATACCAGGGGTTGTAACACACACACACACACACACACACACACACACACACACACACACACACACACATATATATATATATATATATATATATATATATATATATATATATATATATATATATATATATATATATATATATATATAATTTTATATCCATGTTTCACTCTTGTCAACTATTTATTTATTGAATTTATATAGCCATTTATCTCAATCAATAAAAACAATCACTAACCCTAATATTTTCTTGGCAGACTGTGGATTAAATGTTCACAAGCAATGTTCAAAGTATGTTCCCAATGACTGTCAACCAGACCTTAAGAGAATCAAGCGGGTCTATTGTTGTGATCTCACTACGCTAGTCAAGGCCCACAACGCACAGAGACCCATGGTGGTGGACATATGCATACGGGAAATTGAATCAAGAGGTATAGTTTTTTATGTTTTGATTAATCAGAATTCTAATTTCTCAATTATTGAAATTCTGATACCATTCCATATTTTGATAAATCATTATCAGATATAATCAAGTCTGAATAATATTTTAAAAATGGTTAAAATAATATATCAAGATTATTATTTGTATTTTGTTTTCATTTTTTATAAACTTTTGTAAGTGAAAGATTAAAAACCCATATGTTAAATTTCAATCAGCTGAGTAAGTTGAGGTTAGATTCAAGTTAAAGATGGATGATTTGCAATAGGTCTGAATGTGTTCCTATTTATAATGCTCCAACTGCGATAACTAGAGCTTTAAAAAGCTTTTACTTTTTTAATCTGACCTCTCCATATAGAACTGACAAAGGGAAAATTTGTAATTTTAATGTAAAATAATTTCTAAAATTGATATTGGTGTTAATCAGAAATTCCAAATTAGTGAGCATAGGTTAAGAAGCATCCTTTTGTTTTTAGTTCCTAAAGCAGGCTTCCCTGATCTCATGGTGTCCATGTGGGTTGAGATTGTAGCACCCAGAATTTTAGTTAGCATTTTGATTTGGAATTCAAAGGCTTGTGGCCATAGTGCATTTGGAAGGAGCCAAGTTGGGAAAGTCTTCTTGAAATTATTGATGTGAATTTGGCTTGTGCAACTGGTTCTAGCTAGGAGACATCACAGCTTTAATTAGATGTGTTAGATACTTGTTCTAACTACAGTGGTTTCCACCAATGTCCTCTGTTCCGGCGGGAACAGAGGTTTAATCCTATTGGTCGAAGGGTCTGACAGCTCCCTATAAAAGGGCTGCTGTCAGACTCAACCTTCGCTGGATTGTTCTCACTTGTACTCAATAAAGAGCTGTTGTTACCGTTAAGCCTGTATGTGCCTATCCATTACCCAATCTAACAAGTTGCATAGATTTTGAAAAGCTTGAAATGTTTTTATTCCATCTTAAAAAATCTAAAAAATATTTTTTTCATTTGCTGATATAGGTTATTTAATTATTTAAATAATTTTGCATACTTAATTTTTTTCTTTCCAATAATTTATTCTGAAAACTATTAAATTTAAAATTATTGAAAGATAATTGAAAATCAGAAGAATTACATACCTTAATATTGAGGCTATAATTAAGAGTGTTTAGACTAGAATAAAAGAAAGGAAGGAAGGAAGAAGGGAGGGAGGAAGGGAGGAAGGATGGGTATAGACAGAGATATAGTATAGAGATAGAGATAGAGATATATAGCTATAGATATAGACATAGACATAGATATAGAGATATAGATGGAATGCTGTGGCTCAATGGCTAAGACGTTGAACTTGAATCGCTATTTTTCAACAAGATCTACAGTAACTATACCCATTTTACATGCAACAATTCTACACTAGTCCATTAGAAAGCATTGCAGAGCTAAGAAAACTTCTGCTTAGTGCAATTTCTAAACAAAGAAACAACAATGGTCAGTAAACTATGTTTAACCTAGCAAAAGATAATTCTGTAGTTTATTAAATTAAATGAAAGTTTTTAAATTAAATAAAAGCCACTCTTTCCACTTGAAATGAAAGATCTATCAAAAGATACAGTAGAACCTCTGGTCATGGCCATAATTCATTCCATAAGTTTGGTTGCAAACTGATTTGTTTGTGAACAAACCTAATTTTGGAAATTTAGCACTTACAAAAAAAAGGCACAGAAGGGGGAATTGGCCGCAGGAAAAAAAATTGAATGTTTTGGTCAGAACCTGATTTGGTTGTGATCAGAAGTGTTCAGGACCAGAGATTCTATTGTAGTTGCAAATTAACCTGAGAAAATATGGAAGAAGAAAAAATACATAGAATGTAAACAGCAATTGATAGAATTTTGGTTTTCAGGTTTGAAGTCAGAAGGCATTTACAGAGTTTCAGGGTTCACTGAACACATTGAAGATGTCAAAATGGCCTTTGATCGAGGTAACAATATTCTTTCGCTTTGGAAACAATATCTGCTGTTTTATTGCACTCTCTCATAGGTTTGAGAGGTTTTTGTACCAAGGATGTAAATTATACTTCTCATAAAGGTTGTATATTTCATGATTCTTTTATTTTCTACTTACATTTACCACATGCATCAAAATAAATCCTACTTAGAGAATGCATAGTATCCCAAAATAAACAGAAGAGCTCATTATTTCACAATAATGAAATAATAATGGTACAGTAAAGGCAGATTCTGCTCTACATTGTGAAGTTTTCTGGAGTTCCACCATGAATTACCATAGGAAACTAAATTGCATTTTTTACAGTAGTACATATTTCACCGGAATCATTTGTACCTACAGCTTGCTCATATGATGCTTTGCTGTAGACAAAAATGAATCTTTTTACATTCTACCACACTTGAATTCCTTCTTCCTAGAAGTTCTGTATCATGTGCTATTTCTGCACTTTCTGTAAAATAAGGTTAAATTATAAGGACAGATAATGTTCTGATTTTTAAAAAAATCAAGACTTTTGATTTAGTGCTATTGATTCCTGTAACATCTTAGTAAGAATACAAGAATGATTGTTTATTCTTCTTCTGAATGAAAATGAATGTTATACAGCAACAGTTGCTTACTGTGCTGAATTGTTGTTCAATTCTGTTTCTGCCAGCATATAAAACCCTTATTGTGTAGTTTGTTCATAGTGGCCTCATTGTGGTTACTAATTTCTGAGCTTTTGTTTGCTTCTTTGTCCTGCTTCATATTAAATATTTCATATGTAATGTTGTCCTACTACTAGGAGAGAATTGTACAATTATACTTCCTACCTATTTGATTCTTTGGATGTCTTTATTCATCTTTGTCTTGTGAATATTTCAGCAACACAATTTATCCTAGAGATTAGAATGAGCAGAAATCACCTGGTTTATACCATGCATGGCATGTCTTTTTTGGTTGACTGAAAATGGCATAGTGCAATGATTTATAACAAGTCGTACATGTACCACAGATAGGACTTACAAACAAACAGTCTGAGTACTTCACTAAAAATGTAAGCCTTTGAAATACTGTATATAGTAAATATAATAATAGAATGCCTATTCATAGTTGGTCTTTCTTCAAAAGACAAAAAGCCTTTTGGTTTTGGTAAAGCTGGAACTATATTTTTTTTTAAATGATTAATGGGACTTAAAATTTAAAAAAATGGAGAATCAATGCCATAGTTAACATTAGAGATTAACTTTATATAGCAATTGTTCAACATAAAGGAGAGTGCCCATTTTATTTTTATTTATTTATTTATATCCCATATTTTCCTGTGTCCCGCGTGGCGCATCTGGATCACCTGCCTGCCCCCTGCCTCTGCTTGCTGCTTGCACAGGTACTCAACTCACCTATGCTGTGCATTCTGCAGCTGCTATCAAACACTGTCAGCCTGTGTGCGCTCACCGCTTCCTATGCGGGCCATGCGCACCCACCTCCCTTCACTAAGGCTTATTTTTTGGGATAGGGAGATATTAGGCACACATAAAAATCAGGCTGGGACATATTTCTGGGGTAGGTCATATTTGCAGGGAAACACTGTATTTTGAAAAATAAGTCAAGGTGACGAATATCTACTATTTTCATCACCATAACCTGGTGAGATCATTTAGGCTGACAAAGAGTGACTGGCCCAAAGTCACCCAGTCGGCTTTCATGGCTAAGGCAGAACTAAACATCACAGTCTCCTGGCTTCTATCCTTAACCACTAGACCAATGAATGCAACAAATTGGACAATAATGACCCATTAGACGTCAAAAATTGAATTTGTACACTGCACACACATTTAGAAATGTTTATACACTGCATTTATTCCTTGTTTCCTAGCTTACACATGCACTATTCCAACACACTTTAAGTCTACTCTTGATTTAAAGAAAAAACAAAATAATTCATAACAAGGAGCTGCATTTTCCATTCATTACAAAAAGAGGAAAGCAGCAGAAAAATACAGTCTGCATGTTGCTGTAACTAATTTTTGAGATCTTCCCTTTGAAGAATCCTGATCTATGTTTTAAAATTGCAGCTTTCATACTGTCATTGTTTTTTTTAAAAAAAAAACCTGCACTACTATTTTTCATATCCAGTTTCTCTTAATATTATATATGTATAAAGATAAAATAACCCCAATTTTCAGAGTAAGCAATTATTTTCACATAAGTAAAAAGTTGCATATCCATAATTCATGAAAGAACATTGATTAGACACAGAAGTGCCATATCCTTGCTTTCTAACCCAAGAATATTAATTAGAGATGTAATTCTCACGAGAAACACAGCAAATTTGAACAATATTTTTACCAGACTTAATTTCTTTAATAGCTATAATGAAGGATAGAAATTCCTGCTTTTTAAGCTTTCTTCTTCTGTTACCTCCTATTTTGCTTGAAGCAAAATACTGGCAGAACAATATGCATTAGGTTTATTTAAAGCTCTTCTGCAATATAATTTGCTTTTACAACCTATCAAAGTCATCTCTATTTAATAAGTTAATGGTTTTGATTTGTAGTGAGGGCTTGGATAATAGACCATTTTTGTTTACCATCTCTTCGATAAGGTAGAGGCAGCTGCAATGTTTTTTTTAAAAAAAACATTTTTTTCACTTTTGTAGCAGTTTAACACTCATTGTACTATGGAGTAATAGAACTGTCAAACAACATTTTATAATTCCAATTCTATGGTACAAATATGAGCTAAATAGGAGGAGACTAGTATAGCAAAATAAATATTGTGATGATAAGAGTAGCAATGAGTAGGATGCTAATGTGTAAATTCACTCTGCTATATCAGATAATGTTTTAAATAATTGCTTCCCAATTTCAACACGCTGAATTGGAAATAATAGGATTTAATTCAACTCATTTTTGTTACAAATGAATCTGCTAATATGATAAACATATCGTGTCTTTTCCTGATGACCATTATTTCTGTTGAGAAAGAAATGTGGATGTATTCCTTCAAGTTTAGTGCCAAGAGTTAATCTGCAAAATCAGTAAACCAATAAAAATACAAAAGACCCTTACAGTCACCTAAGCAAAGTGGAAAAGATACAAAAGAAATAAAACTTTCTGAAAATTTAATTTTTATTTTATGAGAGGCTAGCCGCTAGCCCGATATCTGTCTCAAAACTTCCACTTGTACAAAGTATCACAATATTAGCTAGTGCTAGCCAGTTAAATGCTTTTAGTTTAGAAACAAAGTTCAGCTATGTTTATCGACAGAATTACAATAAATGATTAGTTACCAGTTTTAAAGCTATAAAGGATTTTAAACCAGAGTACTAAAAGTATAATTTCTTCCTACGTGGTCTTATACGTCTACTGAAATTGATATAGGAAAGTCCTATCATCCTATTTTTGCACCATCCTATTTCCATGAGAACTACGTATGTAAATCTGGCAAGAGGCTGAACAGTCTTTTCTCATTTTTAATTTGTGCTGTTGTTAAACATATTGTTCAGTTTATTATAATCAAAGTATTAACAACCTTGGGCATTTTTTAAAAAAAACCAGATTGGTGAAATCATAAGGAACAGATTCACTGTTGTAATCAGAATAATAATAATATGTATTAGATAAGCAACAGTGCTATGATCTATATGGGGGTGGTGTAAGAACATATTTTCCTACAGTTGAAGCAACAATAATATTGTGTATATTTCATGCAACATAAGGAAAACAGAAACAATATACTAAGATGTAGTAGAGTTTTTAATGATAGTCTATTTCAGGTTCAGTTTGATAATCCCCCCCCCCCACATTACATCAAAAAGCTGTACTTTTGTTTTCCCATAATTTTACACCAAGAGTATGGTGTGTGGGCTGCATGTATGGTTCTATCTATCAGTGTTTGAAAGGCTATGACAAGAAGTAGTTAAATTTACCCCCAGAAAAAATAATCTTAAAACCGATACTCATTCTTTTTACAGATGGTGACAAGGCAGATGTGTCTGCTAATATATATCCTGACATAAATATTATTGCTGGTGCACTAAAGCTGTATTTCAGAGATTTACCAATTCCTGTAATCACTTATGATACTTACTCTAAATTCATAGAGGCAGCAAGTAAGTATTAAGAGAGATTTCTTTTATTAATCACTTATTATATTCTATAATATCGCCTAATAAAATTTACTGTTTCCCACAGAAATCTGCAATGTTGATGAAAGACTAGAAGCTGTCCATGAAGTGTTAATGTTACTTCCTGCTGCACATTATGAGACTCTTAGATACCTGATGATTCATCTCAAGAAGTAAGCTACATTGCTTTATTTTTATGGGTTGTGCACATGGTGTGTGTGTGTGTGAAGGTAGCTCTCATCTTATGATCACAATTGAGCCTAAATTTCTGTTGTTAAGTGAAACATTTGTTAAGTGAGTTTTGCCCCATTTTATGACCTTTCTTGCCATAGTTATTAAGTGAATCACTTCAGTTCAGAGGTGGGTTGCTCCCGGTTCAGACCAGTTTGGGCAAACCGGTAGTGGTAATTGAGCGTGGGTCACCAAACCAGTAGTGACAGCTGGCTGGCCACATCCCCAAACTGGCCCGTGGGGGCAGCATGCTGGAGAGGGTGGTGGCGGGAGGAGAGGGCAGTGGCAGTGGGAAATGTCCGGATTTAGTTTGGATCTGTGGCCCTCCAAGAAGCCTCTTGGCTTCATCAAATTCCTGCAATGGGTAAGTTGAGCAGTGGTGATGGGTGGCACCCAGCCAAGCAGGGCCCGGGCGAGCTGTGGAGTGCAGAGCCAGGAAAAGTAGTAAGTTTCCTAGAAGGAATTGAAGCATTCCACTTTATTGCCTAGAGGCCACACCTGTGTTTATAAATCCAGTGGTGACTGGGGGGAGAGAACAATGGGAAGGAAAGAGTGGGAGGTAGGAAAAATGCCGGTGGAGGTGTTGGACTGTGCAAGAGGGCAGGAGGGAGGAAAGTTCACCCGATCCAGGCTCAGGGGGAAGGAGGCTTCAACCCCCTAAAACACCCCCAGGCAGGGCGGGGGCCATGGAAAATCGCAGAGCCCGGATTGCACATGCGCACTTGTGCCCTACAGTCACAATACTGTGGCCCAAAGGCCCATAGAAAGACAATTCTGGATTGCATCAACAGATCCTGCACCAATCCTAACAACCCTGAAGTAGTAAATGTTTGTTTGTTAGATTTATTTTATGTTTTTCCACCAGAAGTTCAAGGTGGCCTCCACTATGCCCCAGCCAATTCAACCACCGTCTCTCCTTTTTGGGAAGCTATCTCTTCCTCTTGCAAGTTTGCCTCAGCCAGGCTGAGGTCTTGCTCTCTTTTGCCGCTGTTCATTGTCTCCTCCGCCGGTCCGAAATGCCCTCTTCGCCTCATCTTGCCTCACCTTGCTCACCTCACCTCACCTTGCTTCTCCATGGCGCGTCTAGGCTGAAGGGTCACAGACGGGCAGGCACAGCAAGGTGAGGCACAGAGAGGGAGGGGGAAAGCAGCGAGGCTCACACCCTGGCTACCACCCGCTGCCCTCAGCAGCATGCAGAGGGTTCTGGTGCTCCTACCCTGGGTTCACCTTATTGCGTTCCATTTTCATGCCTTCGGGTGGAGCAGAGGAGCTGCTTGGCTTAATCAAATTCCTGCAATGGGTAAGTTGAATGGTGGTGATGTGAGGTGCTCAGCCAAGCAGGGCCCGAGTGGGCTGCAGAGAAACAGAGCCAGGATGCTACGCAGAGCCTGTTTCCCTCCACACCGAAGGCATGAAAACAGAATGCAATAGGAGGAACCTGGGGTGGGGTGGGTCAGCCAGAACCTTCTGCATGCTGCTGAGGGCAGCTGATGGTAGCCAGGGTGTGATCCCCACTGCTTGGCCCCTCCCTTGCCATGCCTTGCCGCGCTTGCCGGTTTGTGACCCCTCAGCCTAGATGCTTGCACAGTCCAGCATCTCCACCTGAATTTTTTCCTATCTCCCTCCCTTTCCTTCCCATTGTTCTCTCCCCCACACACTCGCTCGCTAGATTTATAAACACAGGCATGGCCTCCAGGCTGCAAAGTTGAATGCTTCTATTCCCTCTAGGAAACCTATGGCTTTTCCACACTCTAAATCCTCCAGTGGTCTATTTTGGGGAGTTTTCCCCCTGTCTTCCCCTCCCCCTTCCCTCTATTAGAATACCAAAAAAAATCACCACCAGTTCGGTGGGCGTGGCTTGGTATGGGGGAGTCATGTGACTGAGTGTGCACGAGTGATGTCAAATTTGCCACACCCACTCAGTCACATATCCCCCACTTAGTCATGCCCACAGAACCAGTAGTAAAAAAATTTGAAACCCACCCCTACTGCAGTTGATAAGTTAATAAACCAGTTGTTAAATAAACCTGGCTTCCCCATTGAGAAGGTTGCAAAAGGTGATCATGTGACCTCGGGACACAGCAACAGTCATAAATATGAACCCATTGCCAAGCATCTGAAGTTTGATCATATGATTACGGGGATGCTGCAAAGGTCTTAACTGTGAAAACCAGTCATAAATTACATTTTTCAGTGCCATTGCAACCTTGAACAGTCACGAAACAAATTGTTGTCAATCAGGGACTGTTCATGCATGCGTGCGTGCGTGCGTGCATGTGTGTGTGTGTGTGTGTGAAGAGAGGGGAAAGAGAGAGAGAAAAGCAGGGAGGCTGTAAAACAAGATAATCATCAAGGGGATATTTATATAGGCCCATATTCTTTCAGGTTATTGCTGTGAGGGACTTAAGAAAAGTAAGAAAGACTCCTAAAATGGAAGCAATTAACATACGCATAACATTTAGTTACACATTCTTTATCTTAGATACGGTAAGGAACCTGAGAATTCATGGAATTCACTGCTAGAGAGCAGTCTGGAGGCGGAAAAATAATCATATTTATTTGTGTATGAGAACATAGGGATGGAGTTAAAAGAGGGAATCAGCTTAAACTCTCTATATAGCCACAAATGGACTAAGCTCAACTCCTGTTGAATTCTGCTGCTTCTTGACTAATGTCAAAATAATGCTGTTCATTGAATAGATTACTGTGTATAGGCATGAGTAGTAATAAATTAGTTTACTTGGAAAATCATGTGTGATTCTGGTCATTGCTGCACCTAACAATTTGTTTGTTATACTCTTGGATGGAATAACTAAAACAACTAAAAAGAATAATAACTGAAAATAGGAAGCTTATACACCGCCTGGAGTGGTAAACTTAGATGATGTCACTGGATGTTATCAGAAGTTAAGAGATGAAAAGATCAAGTTGTGGAGGGGGTTAATTTATTTTCCAAAACACCAAAAGGCACGACAAGAAACAATAGGTATAAAATAATCAAGGAGAGTAGCAACCTGAAATTAAGTAGAAATTTCCTAATAGTGAGGACAATTAACCAGTGGAACAGCTTGACTTCAGAAATTGTGAGTGCTTCATCACTGGAGGTTTTAAAGAAGACAGTCACTTGTCTGAAGTGGTATAGGATCTCTTGCTTCAGCAGGGGGCTGGACTAGAAGACCTTCAAGGTCCCTTCCAGATCTATTCTGATTCTGAAGATAATGGGGGATCTTGTAATGTAATGAAGTAAATAAGTATAAGGAACTGTGAAAGAGCAAAATAATTTTGGCAGCTGAGTTATGGAAGCAAATATATGCATTATTGGTCATGTAAACCAAATTTAGTATTTGAAAAAGTAATTCTAAGAAATATATATATATATTGTCTTCCCATTATAGGATTACCATGAATGAAAAGGAAAATTTTATGAATGCTGAAAATCTGGGGATAGTGTTTGGACCTACTTTAATGAGGCCCCCAGAAGATACCACTCTTGCTACACTCAATGATATGCGGTACCAGAAGCTAATTGTGCAGATACTAATAGAAAATGAAGATGTTTTGTTTTAAACAAACACAGCTCTAAATTTATAACCATCTGCAATAAAAATTAAATTCAAATAAATACTCATGAAAAGAATTGTGAGCAATGTTTCATTTTATGTGTCTTATAAATGTACACTAAAATATTTAGTAAAAGCTATATTTCACCAAGTTAGGAAAACAAACGTTTAATCTTTTACCTTGTTTCCAATTTGTCCCTGTGTAGAAAGGTTGCAGATTTCTTCAGTTAACTTATTAAAAGAAAAGAAACGTCGCATATTTGTTTTGATCACTGAAGCAAAAAAAGTACTATCGAGCTGAATCCCAAATCTTATTCTGGCTCAATTTCTACTAAAATTAACTCTCTCAGCCCAGGAACTTGTAAAAGTTCATCTGTATAACAAATGCATTTTGATACAAATTTTAGTTCTCTCTCTTTTTAGAAGCTTTGAACATAATTATATACAAATAGATCATGTCTACATACATGCATTTCTATGTAGAACTATATGTAGAAACAGGGGCAATTAATGCAGTGAGATTCTTGTTCATATAATGTTACTTTCAAGATATAAATTGATATCTTTAGTCATTGTAACATTGCAGAAGATACTGTCAAGATTGCAACAAATGGTTATCATTCAGAATTTTGAAACAGAAGGCAATAGATACCAAAATGTCTTAGTTTGTCCAGGAAATTAGCATCAGAATGTTCATTAGTGTTACTTCTATATGGATATCCATGTATGACATAATTATATATGTCTGGGGGAAATAAAACATGTATTTATAAATATATTTTATACTTATGTTAGCTTTAGGGATGTATTTTTATTAAGCAAAAATATAATTCAATGCGGTGCATTGATTATTTTCTGTATATTTTTCTTAAGTGTTGTTATACTATATTGAAAACATTTACCACTGTTGCAGTATTATCCTGACATATTTCTTTAATTGCAACTGGTTTTTAAAATATTTTAGTTCAAATCCATCTGAACATTTACTGTAAAGATGTGGCAAATGGAGTAATTTTTGTTTTAATTTTACCTCCCAAAAGAGGTATGTTGTAAAAAAAAATTTAAATATTATTGGCAATACCATCAACTACCATACTTAACATGCTTCTTGAAATACAGTATAGTTATATTTAAAATAAGTAATGCCAGATTCTTGCGTATTTCTGAACTTAGTAAAAAGTTCACACTTATTTAAATTTTTGTAATTTTTAAATGCCAATGAGTTCAATATTTATAAAAGTAAACCTGTTTAAATTAAGCCTTTTCTCTTCATTGTATTTTAGCAAATGTGTTAATAATGGAGAGAGGGTGAATAAAGGAGAAATGGTACATTTTCAAATTTCACAAAAGTTTTTTTCTGTCTTTCTAGAGACTGATCAGTCAATATAATAAATACAATTCATTCTAATAATATACATATTTCTCATCATGAGATTTTTGTACATCAGAATGTTGTACATCAGAATTTTCTCTATGAAAAGCTTTTAAACTGTACTCTTGATTTGTATGGATTACAAATTTTGAAAGCCAATTAGGGAGCATAGGTTTCTATACAAATAAGTGTGTAATTTTGATAATGAAATAAGACTAAAGACAAAGTGGGACAGAAAAACAATGTATATTAATTATCCTTCAACATGGGCTAGATAGATAGAAACAGGCTGAGGGCTAGATGACAGCATGATATAAATTTTGCTGGTATAATGGTCCTAGAAATTCTCTTAAATTACACAAATTTGAACATTGTAGGCTATATACTAAATAATGTTATAAAATGGTATGGAAATGATTTTATTTTGTAAAGTGAAACATGCTTTGTAATTTATGCTAGTGTAAATGGAAAAAAATAAACCTGTTAAGTCCATTAACACTGTAGTCACTGTAAAACAAAAACATACTTTATGTCTTTTTGAAATGTTATAGCTTATATACAAGAGTTAATCAGTGTGACACTCACTCATGCCTTTATCATCTTACACTTGGATATTACTATGATGTACTATTCTTGGTATTGCTTTTGAAGATTATTTAGAAGCTGAATTTACTGCAAAATGCAACAACTGTTGGAAGATGAAGGCTGCTGTATCTCAGTACATTGATGCTGCAAGAAAGATACAACTTCAAGTATTACTTTTAAACAGAGGTGGTATTCAGGAGGTTCTGACCAGTTCTGGAGAACCAGTAGCGCAAATTTTGAGTAGTTCGGAGAACTGGTAAATACCACCTCTGACTGTCCTCCCCCCATCTATTCATTCTCTGCTTCCTAAGTCCCAGCTGATCGGGAGGAAATGGAGATTTTGCAGTATACTCCCCTGCCATGTCCACCAAGCCACTCTATGTCCACCAAGCCACACCCACAGAACCGGTAGTAAAAAAAAATTGAATCCCACCACTGCTTTTAACCAATAAAGCTCTTATGGCTCGATTTTTATTGTAGGAGCATCTCCTCCTCTTCCGGGTTGAAACTCCACTTCCTATATATGTAATGTAGCAAAGTATGTGAAACTATGAAGCTCTGGTTGTAAAGTCAGACTTCTTTGTTGGCTGCTCCAGCTGCACAGAACAGCTTGATTCCCAGGAAATAGTTAACTGGAGCAGCATGGTGGCCTAGTGATAAAGATGCTCACCTCCCAGATGGAACGTTGAGAGTTTAATCCTAGGTAGCGACAAATGTTTTTCTCTTAAGTCACAAAAAGAAAATATTTGTTGCAAACTCTACATAGGCATCTGGAAGGGCATCCAGCCAAGCAAGTTACGACACTTCTATTCCAGTGTGTTTGGGATGCAGGTGATCATCCCAATATACAGTACTGGTGTTGATCCCATGACTGGTTTTTAATTTTGTGATTTTATTGATGATGATGTATTTTTATTGACCACATTGAAGGCTATGTTATTGAGGGCTGCTTTGATCTGTCACGGGGCAACATACACAGTTTCAGTAAATAAATATAAGTAAATGGCTCAAATGACTGAGACTTTTGTCAAATATTCTAACAGAAAGATGCAACCATCTCCAATAACCAGTTTCAAGTTTTTCCCTACAGATAGTCCTAAACTTAAAATAGTTCATTTAGTGACTGTTCAAGGTTGTTATAAGTCACTTTTAACAGTTTTCAACTTTCAAGCTACAACTGTTGCAGCATCTCCATGATCAAAATTCATATATCTGGCAATTAAATCATATTGATCAAGTTTGCAGTATCCCTGGGTCATGTGATAACCTTTTGTGACCTTCAGAAAAGCAAAGTCAATGGTGAAGCCAGATTCACTTAACAACCATGTTACTAAGCAAATGCAGTGATTCACTTAACACCTGAGGCAAGAAAGGTCATAAAATGGGACAAAATTCACTTAACAACTGTCTCATTTAGCAACATAAGACTAAATATTTAACCACATTTTTGTCTACAACAAACTCAAACCAGAATCTTTTTAACATTTGGGGATTTATTTGGGGAAATCATTTTTGTAAAATTTAAAACTCTTGGGCACTGTTGCAGACAGATTTCAACATTGACAGTCCAGGTGTGAACTGCAAAACCCAATAAATGTACATTCTCCTTTTTTGCTAACAAGGTATCGCATCAAAAGTGTTACAATGTGAAAATGCGCAATAATGACCAACAGTCTCAAATGTGGCTTGAATTGAATACTTTTTTTTTCATTTGAAGTCTAATATTACCACACATTGAACACAACATCTCTATAACTTTAAATTAAAAGTGTAATTATTTTAAAATTATCAGGATTATAAATAAACCTAGATTCCTAAAATAAAGCAAGAAAACAAAACAGAATGAAATGAAAAGATACATGTTCTCCTACTCAAATGTTTTCTACAACTTCTTGCTATATTGTAAATATCGTTTTTACACTACAGTTCTGGATTTACCACCACAATTGTGCTAAAAAAATTGTTGCGAAGCAAAACAGTTAGTAATGACACCATGGAAGTGATAGTTCTGTGCATCTTTCAAGGCATCGTTTGCATGATTATAATGGCACCAGCTTCAAACGCTGCTTCAGAAAGTTATCAGCCGCTGCTGCGGTCCCTGATATAACACAGTTTTACTCCCAAAATGGCCACACAGAAGGCAAGATAGGAAATAGTAAAACAAAGAAGAAGGGGGTCTATGAACATTTTTAGTCATCCAGATCACGGTTGGCCCAAAGGTGTTCCCTCCCCCCTCAAAAAGGCAACTGGACTTTCTTGGCTTTTTTCTCTGAAAATGTTTTGCTTCTCAGCCAAAAAGCTTCTTCAGATCTGAAAAAAGGAGGAGAATGTCTGGAAAGTACTGGAAAGTCATTGACATGATCAAACTCCACTGAAATCAATTGGGGCATAAGTAAAGGCAAGCAGAGGGAGAGAGAATAAAAGAAGATGCAGTAAGCATAATTTATCTTTTCTATTATTCTAGAACGTTAATGTTGGTATTTAAGTAGGATTACATATGTCCTTACAAATGACATATAACCATGAAACCAGGCTGCCCCCAAACCTACCAGCACCTGTGCTTTTTCTCTCTCTCGGTCTTTCAAGGCCTCTCCTCAGTGTCAGCAGGGCAAAGTGAATTATAAAAGCTTGCTGCGAAACTACTGGGGGAGTATTGGAGTAGCAGTAACTGTGAGTAGACTGTGGAAGAAAGAGTAGAAGTAAGTAATGTGCTTTGTGTGTGTTTTTGTTGGCTCTATTGTGTCTTAAACCCACCAAATTGGTTATAATTTGAAATAACTCATATTCCTTTTATTTAAAAACAATCAAAAATTTTAAGTTCTTTTATTAACGCATTTAGGGTTGGGTAAGAAGAGAAAGATCTTTAATAGTAAAACAAACCTGAAAAGGTGATAGTCTTAAAAAAAAGAGCATACAATGACTGGGGAAAGTTTGTAAATTGTAAATTTTGGTGGTGGGCAAATGATGAGTTCAAAAGCTTTATTTTTTAAGCCACACTGATCAGTCTGAAATGGAAACATGCCAGTGGATAAACACAAGTTGTTATTAGTACCTTAACTATTGACTCTGCATACACAAAAAACTTAAATCTTTGAGGCTATTATTCATAGCTCAGACATTTACATTTCTATGATTGTCTTTCTACTCCAGGTCAAAATACCCTCAACTGTATTTCTGAGATCAAAAATTTGTTTCCATGTGCTATCATTCTGTATCCAGGAGGCATCAAGCTAGATGTGTGATGCCAGCAGGGGTATTCTGGGGGTTGAAGTCCACATATCTTCAAGCTGCTAAGGTTGAGAAATACTGGTTTAGGAGATCACCTCAGTGGGACATTGATTAGCCCAAGAAACTTCTCTCATTCTGCCTTTCCAGGGCCTCAAACAGAATGCATTAAAGTCATGTTAAAGTATCAATGTTAACATAATACTTTAACATGACTTTAATCATGTTAGAAACAAACAAAATCCTAGAACTGCAAGGGTCTCCTGTCCCCCCACTTAGTCTCTGCTTGAACATATGTTTAATGCTAAACTATAATTTCTCCTCCAGAAGGCAGAAAGCTATATCTCTACCCTTGCCCCAAATAGATATGAATAATATTCATATATGAAATAAGCTAAAGAAATATAGCTATTCATGTAATGAGTTCCAGTCCCTCTTCTTCTCTTCAATTTTTGGTGCTTTCTTCAATTATTCCCAGAAACGTTTAGGTGCATTTTATTATCAATATTTGTTATGCAAATTTTATTACCAATGTTTGTTACTGTCTTTTAGTGAGTTCTAATATGACTTCTCTTCAATTTACAAGGGGAGAAAAAGAGAAGAGAACCAATTTGTCAACTGCAACTTCCAACATCCAATTAAATGGACAAAGATCAATTTTTACCCTGCTCTCTGTTATAGCTATCCTTGCTAGTCATTTGAAATGTTAGGGCTTGCTGAGTTTTTACTTACTGCGGACCAACGCTTGTCAAATTGCTTTTTTATAGGAACCAATCACTTTTTTGAAGAAGAAAAGGGCGGGTCCTACTCGAGGGCTCACCTACACCTGCCTCCTAGTTGTTTTCCCAAGAAGTACCCAGCACAGTTTCCACCGCTGAAGAAAGTGAGTCGGGCGGGTTAGATTGTACAACGTTGCATTTAAAAATAATGGACAAAAGTATTTTCGTGACTATACGTTCCTTTTTCCCCCCAGCTGCTTCTGTCGACTTTAGAGGCTGTTCGGGGTAAGTTAGCTTCTTCTACTACGCGACCCTACAAGGTTCACCTGGGAAAATTGATCTCTCCCATTTGGAGCGGGCGGGCACTTCAAGACGGCTGACTCTGAGACAGCCTGTTGCTGAGGTAGCGAGGTTCTCAGGAAAGGCAGGTAACTACAATCCCTCCGCGGGACGCGAGATGATGGTCTGGGGGTTTATTCCCATTCACTTGGTGACCGGCAAGAGCGAGCGTGAGTTCCAAAGGGAACAGGTGAGAGCCCAGTTTTGCCTTCCCTTCTTGCCCCTGGGAAGCTCCCACAGGTGTTGCCCGGGAGAAGCGCTCTGCTTCCATCTCACGCTCTCGCTTCCCGGAAAAAAGAAAGGGGGGAATCTGTCGAGCGGCGCCCACCTATCTCGCGGCGCCGAGTGTGTGCCGGTCCTAACACCCTCCCCCCTGCCTTCTACCAGCACCTTGTACTAAAGTCGCGGGAGGTGGAGGGTGGTTTTGGTGCTCAATGAAAGGAAGACTCTCTTTGCGGCTCGGTTGCGCTGCATGAGCTGGAACAGAGGTGGCTTTCAGCTCCGCGCTCTTGAATAGTTCTGCCAGTGGAAGAGGATTTCCGCCTGGTATTTTCAAGAATCCCTGCAGATTTGCGCCTCACCTGTGGGTTCTTTAATCCTATATGCGTCTCTTCGTAAAACAATCCCCTGAACTCGGAGAAAATCTTAAATATCTTTGGATTTACTTCCGACCAAAGATGCATGGAGCTGCACTTCAAATCTCATGGGAGTTAAAGCAATCCCCATGAAACATGTACATCAGCTTCCCCCACTATCTTTTCAATTGTTCTGAAACATGCTTGTCCTCTTTGACTTTTACCATTCCTCAACAGCCTTCTGCACATACAACAAGCAAGCAGGAACACCACAGAACTCTTTTCTTCCAGACTGCCCTGAAGGACCCAGCAGAAGTTATAGGGAACAGTGGTGAGTATGGTCTGATTTGAGTCAGTAGCACTGAGTAAACACTACAAGGTTTATTTTAAAATTTAAAGCTAGAGTTTTGTGTCACTGTAAGAGTTTAAAATACATTTTGCTATAAAGTGTCCTTTGCCATGTCCTCTATAGTATCTGCCTTAAAGGTGAACTCTGGTAAAGAATGCAACAAGGGCCCTCTAGCTATGATTAGCAAGAAGCATAATTTACTAATGGAAACAGGTTGTTTTGCCGTCAACATCTCACTACCAGAAGAGACTTTATGAATCTATCATCATTGCTTAGATACATACAATGATTCTCAGTTGAGAGTTTCTTACTAAATGTATTGCTGGAAGGAATATGCTTCTCAGTAATTCAGTAAGTTGTATGGTACTTGATAATCCTAAAGTCTATAAACTGTTGGTTCTGCTACTGTCAGTTTATTTGTTGGTTAACTAATAAGACATTTTTCTTAAATGAATGGAATGCACTTCAAAATACTTGCAGGTAAGCTATGGTTACCTGCAAGTAAAAAAGCAGTTCTTCCCTTCAGTTGGAAAAAAATGGCTTTGGATGCTGTGTGAATTTGCTTAAGATGCTGTGTGAATTTATTGACAATGATAAAGTAAAACAGTTCACAAGGAAATATTCTGTGATTGGAAGACTTTGCAAACGTATACATTTATGTTTTCTCATTCAGACCTAAGTGACATTGATTGCTGACAAAGAATTTATGAGTCTTGTATAAAATGTAGTTTCTCCTACAAGACTATTTCATTTTTTTTCAATTCAATCTTTGTACATGTTTACTAACAAGTAATGAGAAAGAAGTAGTACAACCCTTTCCCTGTTTAAACTGGAAGAATATTATTAGTCTTTAAATCTTATTGTTGGTACTTATCATCATGGGCAACATACAAGATAAAATTGTGAAACCTGAAAACTTACAATTTTAGCTACATTTTGTCAGCAATTAGCTACAAATTGACAGCAATGAACTTTGCTACAAGTCTGCCATCCCTGCTGAGCTTATCAGGAGGCACTGCGCATTGTAAGCCTCCTGTACTGGAAATACCCTGTGCTTAAATCTTCCAACTAAAGAAGCTTTGGATGAATAGTGCTAAGCAACTAAATTCTTGGTTGCTGAGCCCAATCTTGGAAAGGTTTAACTATGGCTAATGTTTTCATGAGTATAAAAGGAAGCTATGTCATATGGAAAGGTTTTAACTTTCCAAAGCACCTTGGCTGAATTAAAGTTTACATAGTTTCTCTGCTCTTGTGTTTAGGCATGGACACAGCCCTTCTTGAACAAAACTGATACTGAAAAAGTCTGCGCCACACTTGAGAAAAATCTAGTCCTTGAAAGTAAGATGCTGATAAGCTGCTTCATATACCCCAGATCTGTAGATGGGATAGTCATATCCTCCTTCCTTTACACTTCTAATTGTATTTTATAATAGCCTCCCATAAATAGTTTGTCAATATTTGCAGGTCCTTTGCCAATCATTTTTTGGATTAAAAACTTAGTGCTGCAACTTATTTTTCATGAGCGTCATTTAAATGCCTTGCTTACGACTGAGAAAAAGTAACTATCATCTATACTGAAGATATATCTGGGGTTACTACACACTTGAAAAAAAAGGAAAAATCAGGATTGCGTTGCTGATGAGCACAGGATTAACTCTTCAAGCTCTACTGAATGATTGGAGGGTAGGAATAAGTCCCAATGGGGGGGATAGGCAATATGGCTTTTCTGGAGTAAAATAACAGACCTATTGACAGATATAGCTGGGTACGAAGGTACCAAATCGTTACTCCCCAGTTAGAGTTGACCTTACAGATTCTAGGGGAAGCAGCGTTGAAACGCAACGCATCCTGAAAACCACCGTCCTCCGTTCCTTGCACCACAGGCCGTGATGGTTCCAGCCTTGGCAAATTCGCTGAAACGTTTCCTCTTTTTTTTAATCCCCTAGGAAATTCGGACTACCCCTTGCCCTCCGAACGGGGAAGGAAAGACCCGGCGCTTTCTGTTTTCAGAATATGTCAGAGAGCAGTAGTGCCTCCAAAACCCCTTCGGGGGCGGGCGGGGCGAAAAGCTCCCCGAGCAGCTGGTGGAAATCTCTGTCAGGTAGAAAGAAGAGCAAAGAAATTCCGCCGCTGGATCCCTCTGAGCTCCTCTTCGCTTCCCCCAACTCTTCAGACTCTTGGGAGAACCAGTCGCCTATTGGCAACCGTCGCAATCTCAGGATTTCCCACTCTGGCCGCTTCAAGGAAAAGAGGAAATCTCGCGGAAGCCTGCTCGCCGAAAGTCCCCAAAAGCTGTTCGAAGGTGCGGGTGGAGGCGGCGCTGCCCCAGCTAGCCCCGCGCCTGCGCATCCCAGCGAAGAGACTCGGGGCGAGTGACCGGCGCGCTCTCCTACTCCGCCCTGCTTGACTGCCATTTGCCGGCTTGGGGCGTGGAGGAGGGGGGAGAAGAACAGGAGGAGGGGCTTGTCTTTACTGGGGACTGCTGCTTGTTTCGTTCCTCGCCCTCCCTCCAGCAGGAATTGGTTTTGCTCCACAAACAAGGAACTTTGGCGCTGCATTTATTTCGAAATTAGTTTGGAAAAATCTCCCCTCTTGCTGTTGGGATGGAGGCTTCTCAATTTTAGTTGAAGACATGCCTTTCATTTCAGGGGCAACAAAACGATGTAAGACGAGACCAGCGAATGACGCAATGAAGGATAAAGGCACCCGTTCGTTGTTTTCGGTCACACCTCCATGAATTAATGTGTGCAGGGACAATACATTCTCTATGAAGTTGTCACTATGAATTATTTACTTTCTTGCAGGAAGCGTTCTAGTTTCAGTTGCATCCATGTATGAAACAATAGATGAAATATTGCTTTCATTTTTTTTTAAACTGTACCTCTTAATTTAATATTTCAAGATTAAAGTTGTTAATTTTGTGCCAAATATAGGCATATTCTCTTGGTTTCTGTTTGGTTCTCTGCTTAGCTTTTTTTTCACTTTAGGTCAGGTTTATTGCAGTCATTTTGTGAATTAGAGGTCCCCATCCCCACCCTTTCACATATGATATAGAATTGTATAGAATCATATACTATCAGTATGCTTTTCAATCTAGGAATCCAACTTAATGCATCTCCACCAATAATGACTCTTTGATCACTGTTTGAACATACTGAGGAAAGAGAAAACCTACTATCTAGAAAATTGCAATTTTTAAGGGAATCCCAGATAGAATTATATCCAAAATAAGAAATACTGGCATATTGTAAAGTTAAAGCCCATTAGTGAGTTTGCCCATCCTGGGTATGACTACAAAAAATCACATTTTTGCACAAATCACTTCTGGTTGCAACTGCAGTGCATCTGGAGTCACATGGATAAGTTAACATGATTATTATTTGACAATACATAAATCACAAATGATTAGAGGTAATATTGGTAAAGTTGACCCAACATCTCTAAAACAGTTTAAAAGCACATAGTTTACTATAAGGAGAATCTCACATTCCATGTGCCAGTTTTGAAATATTTTGCAACAAAAGCAAAGGATCAAATTAAGTTTTTATAATACAGATAGTCCTCGATATACACAGTTGAGCCCACAATTTCTGTTGTTAAGTGAGACATTTCTTAAGTGAGTTTTGCCCCATTTTACTTGCCTCCATTGTTAAGTGAATCACTGCAGGTGATAAGTTAGTAACCAAGTTAAGTGAATCTGGCTTCCCTATTGACTGCTTGTCAGGAGGTCACAAAGTGGGATCACACGATCTTGGGACACTGTAAGTGTCATAAATATGAACCAGTTGCTAAGATCTAAACTTTGATCACATGATCATGGGGATGCTGCAAAGATCCTCACTTTGAAAGATATGTTAGTTTTTTCAGTGCAGTTGACTTTGAACGTCACTAAATGAATTGTTGTAAGATGAGGACAACCTGATAGTCCTTGAGTTACAACAGTTCATTTAGTAACCGTTTGAAGTTACAATGGCGCTGAAAAAAATTGAGTTATCTTTTTCACACTCATGATCATTGCAGCATCTCCATGGTAACATGATCAAATTTCAGACACTTGGTAATTGACTCATATTTATGATAGCTGCAGTGTTCAAGGGTCATTAATCACCTTTTACGACCTCCTCATAAGCAAAATCAACAGGGAAGTCAAATTCATTTTACAACTGTGTTATTAATTTAAAAACTTAACAACTATATTTGTTGTTGATTCACTTAACAACTATAGCAAGGGTAGCTGGAAAATGGCAAAATTCACTTTAAAACTATCTCAGCAAAAGAGCTTTGGGCTCAGTTGTGGTTGTATGTCAGCCATGTGGATGCTGCAAAGTTATAAGTATGGAAACCATTTATATATCACATTTTTCAGTTCAAACTACATGAACTATTATAATTTGAAGACCACCTATATTATGCTAAACAACCTAATTGTTCAGTTTGAACTTAATAAATGAACACACCTTCGGTATTTTATCAACCACGTTATTGCTTAGTTTGATGGTTAAAAATTTAAGGCTTGCCATAATATGCAGCCATTGCTTTTGATGCGTAGTCTTTCACCACTTAGCTAATATTTTTGTGGGTGAGGGGCTTGTTTATTTTTTATTCTTCCCAAAAAAGGTCCTTAATATTCTTATATAAAACCAGCATGTGGATATATTTAAAATCTAAACTGCTGTTTTAGTGAGGCCTTGCAATTTAGTTATTCCAGAGCAGCTTTTGCAATTAGTAACTTTTAAAATATGAATTTTATAAAATTCTTTCATTGCAGCAGAAAAAAAGATAAGGCATCTAAATTTCTCCATCTTTTTCTTTTATGTTGCAGACCCTTTATTGCCCAGTAGTGTTTTAAAAGTTCTCCTTTTAAAATAATAATAATAATAATAATAATAATAATAATAATAATAATAATAATAATAATAATAATAATAAACACATCGCAATACCAGGTGATAGCAGGGTCGCCGAGAAGGAATATGAAAAAATCGCGAAATACCAGGACTTAAAAATCGAAATCCAACGATTATGGCACAAACCAGCAGTGGTAATTCCAGTGGTAATCGGCACACTGGGTGCTATTCCAAAAGCACTGGAATTACATTTAAAACAGTTAAAAATTGACAAAATCACCATCAGTCAAATGCAAAAGGCCGCACTGCTTGGATCTGCACACATATTACGAAAATATGTTACGACGTCCTAGGCCCCTGGGTGGGGCCCGACTAGTAATTAATGCCAAATCTGGCGAAACAACTGGCCGCTGTGATACAATCGTATAATAATAATAATAATAATAATAATAATAATAATAATAATAATAATAATAATAATAATAATAATAATAATAATAATAATAATAATAATAATAATAATAAATATTTATAATAATAATAAATATTTATTTCTTAGCCGCACCCTCTCCCGAAGGACTCGGGGCGGCGTACAATAGAACATATGAAATAAATATATAGACAAGACATACATATTACAAAAACATATACCAAGACATGTACAAGGAGGAGGTCGGCTAATGAATAAAAGAGAAAGGAGAAATGCTCAGTCTTATCTTATTTCAAGGACAAACTTTCTGGTAGCACCTACAGATTCTACACAACTATGTTTCTGTTGGCAGGAGTAGATTACCGATATATCTGGAAGCACTTTTACTGTATTTGTGGCTCCCATTTTTATTCACTTCAAGAAAGCAAAAAAAAAAGTGGAAGCATAATTTTATTTTGCTTGTGGTAATCATAAGCAATTGCTTATAGGAGCATGATACTTGTAGTTCCTATTAAACATATCGCATGATGCATTGTAATAGTAGAGTACAGTTGTCAAGTTACTAACTGCTATTCTAGAGACATAATTCTAACTCTGATAGAAAAAGTATTTCATAACCTAGAACAGCAATCCCCCAATTCTTTCTGGACTGGCAGCAGCAGGAAGGAGGAGGTGGGAATGGTATCACATGCACAACCTAATTACGCATGTGCAAGTGGAGCTTGGCATGCTTGTCCACTGCTTGTGTAGCCCGGTTCTCAATGACCCACATCTGGTAGCGGTTTGTGGATCTGGGGTTGAGGACCCCTGACCCTTACAATAATGTGGAGTCAGAATTGCTGTAAAAACTCAAGTTTTAAAAATTATTTTTAATAATATACAGCTTTATATTAGCATTTGCTCTTCCATTTAGAGAAACTATAATATTAAGCAAGTTGATTTTTTTCAGTTATGTACAAAACTACTCATGGTTAAAATTATCAAATAGCTATAACATGCATGCTTCAAAAGCAGCAGTAGAGGGGCCCATGGTGCTTTCTGAGCTTGCTTGTTTTCTTGCAGACGTTTCATTATCCTAACTAGATAACATCATCAGAGTTACCTAGTTAGGGTAATGAAACATCTGCAAAAAAAACAAGCAAGTAAGAAAGCACCTCAGACCCCTCATTTCAACCCTGAGCTACAAATATTGTCCTTTATTAGAAGCAGTATAGTTTAATATTGAAATGAGTGTCTCAACAGATTGCAACACCCAATCAATCATATCTCTCTTACAAGTTAAATAGAATCAGTGCAAGAGATCTGCAGTGAAAGACTCTCAGATCTCAGAGAGCGGTTGCAGGAACGGGGTATGTCTAGTTTAATGAAAAGAAGGACTAGGGGAGACATGATAGCAGTGTTCCAATATCTCAGGGGTTGCCACAAAGAAGAGGGAGTCAAACTATTCTCCAAAGCATCTGAAGGCAGAACAAAAAGCAATGGGTGGAAACTAATCAAGGAGAGAAGCAACTTAGAACTGAGGAGAAATTTCCTGACAGTTAGAACAATTAATCAGTGGAACAGCTTTCCTCCAGAAGTTGTGAATGCCCCAACACTGGAAGTCTTTAAGAAGGTGTTGGATAGCAATTTGTCTGAAACGGTATAGGGTTTCCTGCCTAGGCAGGGGGTTGGACTAGAAGACCTCCAAGGTCCCTTCCAACTCTACTATTGTATTATTATTATTAGAGTCTAGGACAGGAACCCATGCCCATGGCTGTTACCTTATCCCCATCCACTGCCATCACCAAATAGTCCAAATTCTGAATAGCCTGGACATCAGTATGGAAGCAACAGCAGTGGCAGCAGGGGATGTGAAAATGTAAATGCCCTAGGCTGCTGCTGTTGTCACTCTGCCCACCTGCTTATTCACCTCCCTGGCTCTCCATCTGAATGCCCGTACCGAATTGTCACTGCCAAGAATTGTCCATGTTGAGTTATCCTGCAATGACTTGGTAGTAGTGAGTTGGCAGAGGAGACTTGGCATTGACAAGGGGGCTCACCCCAGCCCTACTTCTATGTTCCGCACTCCAAAATGTTTCTAAACAATCCTTATGTTAGAATCTATGCTGATTATAATAGAAACAAAACACTGGATAGAATATTAGAGGTTTTGTTACCTCGATTCAATATGGGAGAATGGAATGAAAAATAATCCTGAATATTTAATGACTGGCTCAAACTGGGTTATTATTTATTATGATGCTCCACTTTACTTTAAGTAATATTTTTTAAAATATTCCTAGAAGTAGTATCTCATGCAAAAACTGATTCATGTGGCTTTCCACAGACTGCTTTATTGAATCTTGATTGGGTTCTGGCAAATAAAGAAAAGCAAAACAAAATATGATAATCCAGCAAGAAATTGAGTTATAGTACAATCTCACCCTGGAGAACGTTATATATCTGATCACTTAAGAATGGTACTGAACTGATAGGATATAATCAGTAATCTAAACCAAATAACAAGCATCTGCAAGCTACCAAAAACCTTTAATGGGAGAAGTATGGTATCAATCTTCATACGCTAAAAATACCAATGAGATTTTTGCAGAAGGGAATCTAGAAGGAAAATAAACCTAATGTTATAACTGATTATATGACATTAGTTTTGGTTATTTGGGTCTCCTCCTGCTTTTTAATTAGTTTGCTGTGAAATAGCTTTAATAAATTGAAATTGAATTGATGAATGCTGGGAAGAATAATGATGGAGTCCACCAGTTATCCCATCCTTAATATAAATCTTAGAGGTAGAAGTACTGTAAATCTTAACTAGGAATGCTTGTGACTAAGCTTCATTCTTCCAGGAAGTGGAAAATACTTACTGCATGGCCAACCTTCATGCTACTGCTGTTCGTTGCATTCCCTGTGACCTCCATTGGTTGCCACTGGCAATAATCATAAACATATGCTTTAAATGTGTGATGTTCCCAGTCTTACTTTTACTCAAAAAAATCTCATCAGGATATAATTAATAGTGAAGCCACGTGGCGTAAAATAAAACCTTAATGGAGTCTCTGACCTTAGTAGAAGTTCATTGACTTTTAATAGGTTTATGGCTCTAGTTCAATTAATTCTTATATGAATTTTTTTTGCCATGAAATTACTACTTTGAAAAACATTTGCATAAAAAAAGATAGAATGCTTAGTCCTAATACACATGCCTCATTTCCTTAGTATTTAATTGTTTTAATTCATTATTCTAAAATGTTCAAAATGTTATTTATAAAAATTACTGAGAAACTTCAATTAGATATAAATAATTAAGTAAATTTTCATATGCAAATGCTAATTCTTTTAAACACATTTTATGAAACCATCATGCTGTAGCAAAGTGCTTTCCAAACTTTTTCTTTCATAATGAAAAATGCATATCATAAAGTCCTTATTTAAATGTGCCTTTGTGATTGGGTTTGCATGTCATTACATGAAGAAAAACCATTTTAAGACAATTTTGGGTAATTTATCCAGGTTTGGAAAATACTGTTCTAGTTACTTATAAAAATAATAGGGGTAGGTTAAAAACAATAAACAAAAATTATCACCCTCTTTCCACCTGTAAAAAACAGAGCATAACTGTATTCATACTTCATTAGATTGTTATGGTAAGCTTCTTAAGAACTGTGCAGGTGGATCTTTAATTTAAGTGTAATGTGTTTAGTACAACATGTAAGTAAAATTATAACAGTCTGAAACAATTTTCTGGTCCTATTTTCACTGCAAGCTACTCAAATTGCTTTGCTATGTAACATTTACTATGTAACATTTACTGGTAAGGAAACCAAATAAGATAGTAAAACTTGTGGGTGTCTTCAAGTTAATTTTATTTCTGGCAACTCCATGCTATTCTCCTGGCAAAAGTTGCTTGCCACTGCCTTCCTCTTTTAGGGCTGAATGTGACTGCCCCAGGCTCACCCAGTTGGCTTTGTGCCTAAGGAAGGACTAGAACCCATGGTGTCTTAGTTGCCTGATATTTTTAATCACTACATCACTACACTAGTCAATACCCAGTACACAAAGAATCTGGCATTGACATGCTTTAGGGAGCATGTAGACAACCTTGGCCTAACTCAGAATAACTGAATGCTGTAGAATAGTCTGGGGAATTAAATAACTTTACAAGCATCCCAAATAAGATAATGGCAAATTACTCTCTACTTTGGCACAATAACTGCACAAAGTTCACAAAATCACTCAGCTTGACTCCAAGAAGACTGTCTTCTCACAAAGCACTGTAACAGAAGGAAGAAAGGCAGCCACAATAATTTGGAGCATTTTCTTCAAACCACAATTTCACATACTGTATGTAACTTGCTTTATTTGTGGCAACCATGTTTCCTCTCCCTCCTGTCTGCAAACAACTCATTTTTTAACTGATGCCAAGAACACACTGCTTCGTTTGTCTTCCTATGTGCATTCCTCTTGCCTCCCACAAACTCACCGATTTTAACCTGTTCCCTTATACCAGAAAGAACACTTCCCTGTTGCCTAAATAAACCACTGCAACTTTATATCACTCTGTTTTCGTTACTAGTCAACAATGCATGACAAAATCAAGTTGAAACTTACCAAAGAACTTTTAAAGAAACAGTAACATCAGTAAGTCCAATAATTTGAGACACTAAATGGTTTTTACTGGATAATGTTGCAAATTAAATTGCAGAACAATTGTGTATTTCTGTTAGAATGATTGTACCTTTCATAAGTTGCTGAAGTCTTAAATATTTGGATGACATCAGTGGGCCTTTCTCTACTTTAGATACACTGATAGAAAATTCCACATAAACAAACAAGAACACTGTTTTTCCCATATTGGAATACACTCAACTGGAAATGTGAATGCTATCTTTGCTGTTTTCAAGGCCTTTCTCCCACTATTGCATTTTGCTGCCCGCCTCAACATAGCAAAAACATGTAAAATTTACCAGTTCCTATTTGCTATCAAGCATGATATAAGGGAATTGCAATAGAATTGGGATTGGTCTGATTTCAGATCTCTTCTTAGATTTCTCAATAATCATTCATATTTTCCTCCCCAGCCCCAGACCCCAATAACTTCCTTGGGCAGCTTCCGAGTTAAAGTAAGGCAGACTAAGGAAACCAATGGAAAGACACAAGATAAAAAACAGTATTGAAACAGATTTTGCTATTGTATAGCTTGTTAGGTCAATAGGAGTGAACTAACTGGAACTAGATAATCACTGTCTTATTATATGGGTGATTCTGACTTTAAAAAAGGGAATTATAGGGTTACTAGATATCTGAATAGACAATTGAAAAAGAGGACACATTAACCCATTAACTTTCTTAGCATTCATAACAAAAATTATAAACTGCAAAAAAAAAAAGTATTTACGCCAACAAGAACATGGAATTTAGAAGCACAGTGGCTCAGTAACTTCATGAAGGTCTCTGCTCTAGCAGTTTGAGTCCAGCATTATACAGTGAGGTGAACTACTATCACACGCTTCAGCTTCTGTCCACCTAACATTTCAAAAGCATGTGCTATGCAAATAATTAGGTAGGGCTTTGGTGTGGAGATGAGTTGGTGCTCCATTCAGGCAGTCAGATTCCTTCTGGTTCTGAACCTTCCTGGTTGTGATGCCCAGTTGTGAGACAACTCTGGGCAGGAAGGGGGCCTTCTAGGATGCCCCCTTCCTGCCTAGGAAGAGGTGCTCATCTTTCTTATATTGCAAAGCTGTCTCACCATCCAGGGTGCACCTTGGGAAGCATATGAACATTTCCTACAGCAGATCTGTTAAATTGGCAGCAAAACTACTACTCTGCAATAGCATTGTGGTCTCCTGGCTAATGTAACAATCTCATATGCTTACAACATCAATAACAAAACATGGAATTATTTTTTCCAGAACTGAAAATCTTGGTTTTTCCAAAGAATATTTATTTTCAAGAACATATGTTAGCAATTATATAAAACTAACAATAACATGATTCCAAATGTCATCATAAAAATCTATGAATTATGTTATCTATAGACTACAGTGATCATAGTTTTGAAGGGGCTGGAATGAAGCTCATTGCTGAATTCAGGAAATTAGTATAAATCTAAGTCATTAAATCTGTCTATATATGAGGGAAAGAAAACAGTTTACAAGGTCACAGTACCCAAAAATATGAATGGCTACTGCTGTGAAAACAATCCAATTTTTAAAAAAAATACTCAAAAAGCTGGACAATATTTGACTTCAAGGCCATGCTTGGCATACGGAGAATATGAGAACAAATGGAGAAGATGTCCTTCCTTTGCAGGACATCTGGTAATCCAAGAACAGTAGCAAAATAACCACAACATACCTTTTTTTATTTCCCAAATACAGTTATGAGGTCTGTTCACATGTTTCTTGCTGAAACCTGGGGAGAATATGGAGCTGTGGGAGGTGACAAAAGTTAGACAGAAATGAAGCAAATGTGGTGCTAATGAAGAGGACAGGGGACAATGAGTGATGTGGAAGCAGAACATATGACCAGATTGGGTCATTGGTTCTGCCTGTTCCACATTCCTAAAGCACAACTCTGATCACTCCCATTATTTGTCACATGACTTGATCTCCAGAGTTAAGAGTGGCAAAATGTTACAAAATTTACCATCTTTGAATCACTGGTTTAAAGCACAGTATAGAAATGTGGGAGGAGCTTCCTGGACAATGGCGGTCTGCCTTTGAGCTCTGCATGGACCACGGGGCTCTTTTGAAAACAGGGATGCTGCCCGACCCTCTTTACCATTTCCGAGGGTCAGGCCCAGTAAGCAACCACCCTGGCTTCCCATCAAGACCAGGGCCGGCCCCCAGGGTGGTCTGACGATCGAGAACGGGGGCTTCGCTGGCCAGAAGGCGCCGGTCAGCTGGAGTCAGCTGGAGACGCCGGACGTTTGGCCGATGTCGGTTTGGTGTTTGGCCGATGTCGGGTTTCAAGAGCTTGAAAAGCCTGCCGGGGGAGTAAGCCGAGACCGCTGGGGGAGAGGGCGGAGCGTCGGAGGCCTGGCAGGAGGTTTTTAGATGCCGGAGCGGAATGGAGACAGAATGGAGACGGAATGGAGACGTTTTCCAGATGTCGGAGTGGAGCGGAGTGGTGAAGCGGTGGAGTCCGGGCAGGAGGCTGGGCAGGAGGCTGGCCAGAAGGTCTGCCGAGGTGTGCCGGGCTTGGAATGCCGAAGGATGTGCGAGGCCTGGTTCCAGAGGCCGGGACACCAGGCTGGACAGAAGGCAAGCTGGGACTGCCGAATGCGGAGGGCCATGGTAGCCGGGAATCGGGAGGTCTGCATAACAGCTAGGCCAGGGCCTAGAAGCCCTAGGTTGAGGCCACTCCCCATTGACTGACTTACTTACTGCCCTGTTGTAATCACTCTAATGCCAGGACCCATAAGGGGGCCGGGAGATCTTGCAACGGGCCCGTCCATGTACTATCTCTGGCCGAGGCCCGTTGCCTATGGCCCTGGAAGAGTAGCTCTGGGCTGGATTTGCTAAGGCCACGCCGTGATACTGCACTCTATGTGACTATGTGCACTTTATGTGACCATCCACTGACCATCTTACCACCTTACCCAGGATTTTGGCCTTTTCGTACCGGACATCGTCTTACTGGAATTAGTGAATTTTTAATTATGTATTCCAACACCTGTAACATCCCTGTAATCAATTGATGCCCTGCCGGTAATGTGATCCATCATATACTCGAGGGCAGACCTGATCCTACTGCGGGAGTCCCCCCTCTCGCAAGTATGGCCCTCCGCCCTTTCGAGGGCCCACCTTGATGAAGGATTTATTAATCCAGAGAGGTGGACGAAGCGTAGTCTCAGGGGTTTTTTAATTATATTTTTATCCGTATTTAAGGGGGTTCAAGGGTGGGGGGTGGGCTTAGTCAGGCTGAGGGAGCGACCAGTGCCAGGCCGACGGGTGGGGTTAGCAAGGGAGTGAGCGGAACTATTAAGGGGGGGAGTAGTGACACTCCAGAAGAGGGTCTTTCTATCCCAACGGTCGTGGGGAGGGGTAAGTGCGAGGGTAGACAGAGATCCTATAACCGGTTGGGAGACCGTGGTCATTGGTTACGGCCGGTCATATGTCCCAACCCCCGCAATCTAGGTGGTCAGGACTTACAGAGCCGGGGCCTGAGACTGATGCTATGCAACGCCAGGTCCATTGCCAATAAAGCCCCCCTCATTAACGACCTGGTCTCGGAGGGGGAGCGGACCTGGCAGGGATAACGTAGACCTGGCTGGGCCACGAGGGAGGTCTCCCCCTCGTGGAAATGTGCCCGCCAGGTTACCGCGCATTTCATCAGCCACGGGCCCTTGGCAGGGGTGGTGGGGTAGCGGTCATCGTAAGGGAAGGCCTTGAGCCGAGAGAGTCCACTGTGCCACAGATAACTGGTTGTGAGTCCCTGTGCGTGAAGTGGGGCCCAGGGAGACAGTTGGGCTTGCTGATTGTATACTTGGCTCCTCGCTATGCATCAGCAGCCCTGCCCGAGCTCCTCGAGGTGATTGCAGAGATGGCGGTTGAGACCCCCAGGCTGTTGGTCATGGGGGACTTTAACTTGCCATCGGTAGGGGAAACATCCAAGGTAGCCTGGGAGTTCATGGCCTCCATAACAGCCATGGACCTGACCCAAGTAATTCAGGGCCCCACACACGAGGGTGGTCACACACTGGATCTTATCTTTGTCTCTGGCCAGTGGAGGAGTGATCTAGGAGTAGAGGATTTAGTCATTACACCCCTGTCATGGTCAGATCACTCACTTCTCCGGCTCGACTTCCCAGCCGCTACCCCCCATCGCGGGGAGGCGGAACCGGAATGTCCTAGATGGTTCCGCCCCAGACGCCTGATGGAACCTGATAGGTTCCAGACGGAACTTGGGCCATTTCCTGTAGCCCTGACCCGCACCCGGGTGGAGGACCTAGTGGCTGCATGGAACAGTGCGGCCGCCGGGGCCTTGGGCCGGGTTGCGCCCTTGTGGCCTCTCTTGCGGCAGCGATCCACCCAGGCCCCTTGGTTCACCGAGAAGCTGAGGGTGATGAAGCGCCGCAAGAGACGCCTAGAGAGCAGATGGAGATCGTCACACTCTGAATCTGACCGATCACAGGTGAGAGCCTATTTGCAGACTTACCTTATGGCTTTAAGAGTGGCCAAGCGTCAGTATTGTGCCACTCTTATTGTGTCCGCAGATAACCGCCCTGCCGCCCTGTTTAGGGTGACCCGCTTCCTCCTTCAACAGAGGCCGCGGGAAGCCCCTTTGCAAGGTAGAGCAGAGGAATTTGGGGAGTATCTGCAGGACAAAATCGCTCAGATTCGCAGCGAGTGGGTCCCCTCTAGTGGTCTAGAGGGGACGTCGGAGGTGGGTCTTGAGGTTCCATTCTGGGAGGAGTTTGACTCTGTTACTTCCGACGATATGGACAGGTTGCCTGGGCGACTGCGAGCCACCACATGTTTATTGGACCCGTGTCCCTCCTGGCTTATACTGGCATCCTGGGAGGTCACACGAGGCTGGCTCCAGGAGTTAGTCAACGCTTCTTTGAGAGAGGGGCTCTTGCCGACCGTCCTGAAAGAGGCGGTGGTGAGGCCCCTACTCAAGAAGCCTTCCCTGGACCCAGCTATGTTACCCAACTACCGTCCTGTCTCCAACCTTTGCTTCCTGGCGAAGGTTGTAGAGAGTGTGGTGGCACAACAGTTCCCACGCCACTTGGAGGAAATTGATTATCTGGACCCGCGCCAGTCCGGTTTCCGGCCCGGCCATAGCACGGAGACGGCTTTGGTCGTGTTGGTAGATGATCTCTGGAGGGCCAGAGATGGGGGTTGCTCCTCCATCTTGGTCCTATTAGACCTCTCGGCGGCTTTTGATACCATTGACCATGGTATCCTATTGCATCGACTGGAGGGGCTGGGGGTGAGGGGCACCGTTCTGCGGTGGTTTTCCTCCTACCTCTCTGGCCGAGCGCAATTTGTGTTGGCAGGGGGGCAGAGGTCGACCTTGAGGCCGCTCACTTGTGGGGTGCCACAGGGGTCGGTCCTCTTGCTTCTCCTGTTCAACACATACATGAAGCCGCTGGGCGAGATCATTCATGGGTTCGTGGGTTTGGGGTAGATTACCATCTGTACGCGGATGACACCCAGCTGTACATCTCTAACCCGAACCACCCCAACGATGCCGTCGAAGTGAGGTCCCGGTGTCTGGAAGCCGTACGGATCTGGATGGGAAGTAACAGACTCAAGCTCAACCCGTCCAAGACGGAGTTGCTGTGGCTACCGGCACCCCGGTTCAACCAGTTGACCCCATCACTGGCCATTGGGGGCGAACATCTGGCCCCCGTGGATAGGGTACGCAATTTGGGCATCCTCCTAGATGCCCGGCTGTCAATGGATGACCATGTGACAGCCGTGGCAAGGGGGGCGTTTCACCAGGTTCGCCTGGTGCGCCAATTGCGTCCCCTATTGGATCGGACCGCCCTCCGCACAGTCACCCATGTGCTTGTGATGTCCCGGCTGGACTACTGTAACGCTCTCTACATGGGGCTCCCCTTGAGATGCACCCGAAGGCTGCAGTTGGTTCAGAATGCGGCCGCACGGGCAGTTTCGGGAGTCACTAGGTACTCCCACGTAACACCTCTCCTGCGCGGGCTGCACTGGCTACCTGTGGCTTTTTGGGTGCCTTTCAAGGTGTTGATTATCATCTTTAAAGCACTCCATGGCACAGGACCTAGGTATTTGCGGGATCGAATCCTGCCCCATACATCCCTTCAGCCGATCCACTCACACAGAGAGGGACTTCTCTGGGTGCCGTCCACTAGGCTGTGCCAGCGGGCGACACCCAGGGAAAGGGCCTCCTCTGGAATGACCTTCCCCCTGATATCAGAACAACTACAGACCTCCGCTCCTTCCGTAAGAAGCTTAAAACCCACCTGTTCAATTTAGCCGGCCTGGCCTAATCCCAGCTTACCCACCTCAAGTCTGCATTTTTAAATTCTATGGGTTGGTTTTAGGCCGAGTTTTAATTTTTATCAATTTGTACAGGGTTTAAGGTTTAATTTGATTTTAAGGGTATTTATTATGTATATGGTTTTTTAATGTGGTACCTGTACACCGCCCCGAGTCCCTTGGGGGAGAGGGAACGGTCTAGAAATCAAATAAAATTGAAATTGAAAAAAAATAGAAATGACATTTAAATCTATCTCATTAAACCCAGGCAATAATAGACAATAATAAAGGCAGGAGATGAGGATATATACAGACAGACATACATACATACATACATACATACATACATACATACATACATACATACATATAAATAAATCTGGAGTAATCAGAGCAAATCTCATATTATCAATACACAATAATGCTTATTTATTGGTCTCATGTTGGATCTCATATTTTCTCCAGAAGCTCAAGAGACATGGCATAGCTGTCCTAGTCCATTTTTCCATAAAACAGTTAATCCGACAGAATAGATTAAATGGAAAAATATTGATTACATCAAAATGACCCAATATTTTTTTCATGCCAGAAGGTGATCATGAACCTGAATTCTCAGCCTTTGTCCAAATACCTTAACTGTTAGAAAATATCGGCTCACTATATGTATTGCAATTAAGTACAGTTGGGCAAAGCTAAACAGTTATTTATAGATTAGATTAGCACACTGTGTTTAGCTATGATTTTAACCATAAACATTCATTTATTCATTAATTCAATAGCTATAGCACTTAGACTTATATACTACTTCACAGTGCTTTAGAATTATCCTGCAATACTGCATTGTAACCACCGCGCCACCGTGGCTCCTTAATGCATGTTAATCCATAAAACATATCATAATATTGCACAACAGCTAACCCTATATTGACCCACTCAAATATGTTATCTGAGCAGTGGAAAAACTAGGTACTGCAAATAGTTGTAAAGTACAATTGAATAAATAATTGCTATATTCTTCCCATTCAAGTGCACAAAATTAAGAATTCTTGCTCTTCCTATAAAAATGCATTGAGCTATTGTGAATTTTTGAGAAATTGTCCTCTAGAATGTCCTTTTTACTAGATTGACTTCATTTATTTATCTGCTTCGTTGTTTTTTATTTTGCCCTACCAATATACTAGGGGGGGGGGGGGGGGGAACGACTCAGTTCTTAACTCCAGAGCTAGTTAGATTCATTTTTCCTGCATTGGTTTTTATAACTTCTGTTTGCCAAGCAGGATGAGGCACACCCTCAGCCAACACAATGGAGCACTATTTTTTTTTAAATCAAACTATTTAAATAGGCTCAAAACAGTGTATCCCAGTGACAGAAAGAGTAACATGATGCTTTTTTTAAATGCTGCCAACTTAGATGATAAAGTGGCAGAAAGATTCTGCTCATGTTTAGAGCAGGAAAAAAAAAGCAGGGATAGATTCCAAAATATGCTAATTGAAGGAAGTTGACAGAATGAAGTTTCCTCTTCATCTATAAAGGCAGCAAGTGTATTATTCATAGCCAAGAAACCTGAATCTATTTTAGAATCCCAATTATATTTTACAAATCCCCCCCCCCCCGCAATCTCTAACTATACATTTCAAATACGTATAATCAAATGGGGAAATTAATTTAATTAGTTATAGAACAAACCAGGAACTTAAACTAGCTTCAGAACTTACAGGACTATTAAGGCTGAAGGACTATTTAATCGGTACGGAGAAAATATTTGCAGACTCTTGATTTATAGAGTCAAGATTGTTGGTATATCTATTTTAGTTTTCTATTTATGGGGACCACTATGTAAATATAAAAAACCGTAAAATCCTGTTAAACATAAACTGTAGAGAACCTGTTTGATATAGTGGCTATTATTTTGCCCTAGAAACCCAAGATTGTGAAGTCTAGGCTTCCTAGACTCAAGCCAGCAGGGTGATGTTGGGTCAGGTCCTCTTTATCCACCCAGTTTTCTTTTTCTTTCCTTCTTTCCTTCTCTTTTTTTCTTTCTTCTTTTCTTTCTTTCTGCATGCATGCATACATTTATATGTCTTCTCAGAAAACATTCCAAAGTCTTTTTCTTATTTTCTTTCTTTCTTTATTTTTCTTTTCTTTCTTTTTTATTTGTATTGAATTATTTATTACCTTTTATGTGCAATTTTTAAAAAGTTTATAAAATTTCTCCTTAGATATTTCTGTAGATTTAGGTCAGTTACAATCAGTTATTACTAGGGTCAGGTTTTAACTATTTACTCTACAATAATTGGCTTTTGTCTTTTTTATGCACCCATCTTCCTCTTCCTTCTTTGTTTACTTTTAGCTATTTCTTTAATTCTGTTTTTCAGAGAGCTAAAACATTCTTCCATTCTTCCATGTCTTCTCTACAGTGATAGGTTAAAAGCCCAAAATCAGCCAACATTATAGAATTCTATAACTGTGATCATCAGATTTGATGTTGGCTACCTGGATTATAATCAGAATCTGTGGCAATGAAAGAGCCACGGTGGCTCAGTGATTAGAATGCAGTACTGCAAGATAGCTCTGCCCATAGGCAGGAGTTTGAGCCTTACCAATTCAAGGTTGACTCAGCCTTCCATCCTTCTGAGGTCACTAAAATGAGGATCCCCACCCATTGGGCAACAATATGCTGACTCTACAAACCACCCAAAAAGTTATGTAAAGCATTATGAAAGGTATATATATTTTAAGTGCAATTGGTATTGCTAATAATGAAGGTCTACACAATGCTGATACATATATAGATGGGCCAAGATAAATTAATGCATTTTATTCACATTATTTGTTTGGATTCAGTGACTCATTCAAATACGAAGCTGAACAATGTATTTGGGGGAAAATAGACTGTTGCAATATTCATTCAGAGATATATGCCCAATTATATTCAGCTGTTACCTACTTGACATTTGGTAGCAAAAGTCTGAAAGAAGCAAAAAATAATAACCAATAGTTTGTGTTATACACAAAGATGTAGACTATCATATGATAGCAAACATTCACAAATCGTTAAAACAACTGCCTAAGTTTCACACCCTCAGAAACTGATCTGATAATTTCATAGGTTTACACCCTTAGAAGAAAGTCACACCCTCAATGTATTTCTTAGTGTATAGATTGTTAGCTTTTAGGGATTTTGTTCTTTCTGATAAGACATTTTTAGTTTGCACACACACTATTTCTTTTGAGTCCCAACACAAGTATTTATGTTTGAATCAGCATTTATGATATGTTTGTTTGTTTATAACATTTGAATACTACTTTTCTTAAAGTGCAAGTTTCCATGGTTTACAATAATAAAACCTGTTAGATATTTGTTCTAACTACAGTAGTTTCCACCAAGGTCCTGTGTTCCGGCGGGAACAGAGGTTTAATCCTATTGGTTGAAGGGTCTGAAAGCTCCCTATAAAAGGGCTGCTGTCAGACTCAACCTTTGCTGGATTGTTCTCACTTGTTGTACTTAATGAAGAGTGTTATTACCGTTAAGCCTGTGTGTGCCTATCCATTACCCAATCTAACATTGGCGACGAGGATGGGATTGGAAGGCAACTAGGCGAACCAAAAAAGAGCATAGCAATCCAGCAAGTACATCCAGCCCAGAGCTCAGCGCGGCTTCGAGCAGCCATTTTTGAGCGGCAAACTCAAAATGCCCTCTGAACACAAAATGGCCATGCACGCCCTACCGACTCCTTATGCTCCAGTCACCGAGCACTGGGACTCGTACATGCTACGATTTGACTGCTTCCTCGAGGCAAATGACCTCATGGGCCTTCCTGAAAGCCGCAAGAAGAACATGTTCCTCAGATACTGTGGCCGGGAAGTGTTCGAGACGGCAAAAGACCCCTTTGAGCTGACACAGCTACAATCAGTCGCCTGGTCTGTGCTTCAACAGATGCTGAGGACCCACTATGCGCCCAAGCTGTCCAAGCACGTTTGCCAGCAGGAGTTTAACATCAGGAACCAGAAAGAGAGTGAGTCAATTAATGAGTACATTGTGGTGCTTCGCAAGGCCGCAGCATACTGTGAATTCCGAGACGTGGACGAGCTGATTCTGGACTGCATAATTTGGGGCATGCAGGATATTAACCTACAGAGGAGTTACTCATTAAATCTAACCTCACTCTGCAGATCGCATTGGATGAGGCCAGGGCATCTGAATCAGCCCTGGGCCTAGAGGTGACCAGTATTAATGCTTTGAAAAACAACGGCATTGAAGCCATCTTTAAGGAGTTCAAGGATGTCTTCGTTTCCGGCCTCAGTAAGTCTCTTTTAGCCCCAATAAGGCTAAAACCCAGGAGAGTACCTTTTGCTCTCCGCCCCAAAATTGACAAGCTCGTGGGAAATGGAGAAGCTCATAGGCCAGGGAATCCTAGAGCCGGTCGATCATGCATGCTGGGAGACCCCTATAGTCACACCTGTCAAATCTGATGGGTCTCTCCACATCTGTGTGGACTACAAGTGCACAATAAATATAGCACTACATCAAAGTGCCTACCTTGTACCCATTGTACAGCACCTCCTTCATTCATTAGGCCCCGGAACTTTTTTTGCAAAATTGGACATGGCGCAGGCATACCAACAATTGACTGTAGATTGCACTACAGTGGAGGCCCAAACCATTGTGACGCACAGGGGTGCATTCAAATCTTGCCGCCTATAATTCGGTGTTAGTATCGCCCCTGGACTGTTCCAAAGCATCATGGAACGGCTTTTGCAGAGGATTCCAAGGATTGTTCCCTATTTCGAAGACATCTTGGTATCAGCTGCAAGTGAGGTGCAACTTTTCAAATCTTGTACGGACAGTTTTGGCTCGAATTAGAGACAAAGGCCTCCATCTCAAAAAAGAGAAATGCCAAATTCACATGCCAAGGGTTGAATTCTTAGGGTATCTAATTGATGGTTCTGGGATTCACCCGACCAGACAAAAAATTAAAGCAATTCAGGATGCCCCCACACCTCGTAATCAAACCGAGCTGCAGGCGTTCCTCAGGCTCCTTAATTTCTACAGCATCTTTCTTAAACAGAAAGCCACTGTTGCTGAGCCCTTACACCGTCTCCTGGCTAAGAACGCGAAGTGGTCCTGAGGCAGAGCCAAGGCTGCTGCATTTGCCCCGGTAAAATGACCGAGGAGCTCCGGGAGATGAAACGCCGGAAAAGACGCCTAGAGAGTGGTTGGAGGGCCAGCCGGTCCGAATCTGATCGAACACTAGTAAGAATTCATATTAAATCCTACTTAGTGGCGATAGAAGCAGCAAAACGGCAATATTTTTCCGCTCTTATCATGTCCGCAGATAACAGCCCAGCCGCCCTGTTTAGGGTAACCCGCTCCTTACTTAACCAAGGAACTGGGGAAGACCCCTTGCAGGGTAGGGCTGAAGAATTTGTTCAGTATCTGCAGGATAAAATCGCTCAGATCCAGACAGGCTTGGACTCTGACTGGGTAGATTCGGGCGAGCCGACGGGGATGAATCTTGAGGAGACAGTCTGGGATGGGTTTGACCCTGTGACCCCCGAAGGCATGGACAGGATTATGGGGAGACTTAGTGCTGCCATTTGTGGGCTGGACCCGTGTCCCTCTTCGTTAGTTTCGGCTTCCCGGGAGGTGACACGAGGCTGGCTCCAGGCGATTACCAACACTTTATTGAGAGAGGGGTTCTTTCCCACTGCCTTGAAGGAGGCGTTGGTGAGGCCCCTCCTTAAGAAGCCTTCCCTGGACCCAGCTTCTTTAGCCAACTATCGTCCGGTCTCCAACCTTCGCTTTGTAGCAAAGGTTGTCGAGAGTGTGGTAGCATGTCAGCTTCCCCAGTACCTGGATGAAACTGTCTACCTGGATCCGTTTCAGTTGGGTTTCAGGCCCGGGTACAGCACGGAGACGGCATTGGTCGCGTTGGTCGATGATCTCTGGTGGACCCGGGACAGGGGCTGTTCCTCTGTCCTGGTCCTATTAGACCTCTCGGCGGCTTTCGATACCATCGACCATGGTATCCTACTGTGACGACTTGGGGGGTTGGGAGTGGGGGGCACCGTTTTACGGTTGTTCTTCTACCTGTCGGATCAGTCGCAGTTTGTGTTGACTGGAGGGCAGAGATCAACCCCCAGGCGCGTCACTTGTGGGGTGCCCCAGGGGTCAGTTCTCTCACCCCTCCTGTTCAATATATACATGAAATCACTGGGCGAGATCATCCGTGGTTTTGGGGTACGGTATCATCAATATGCTGATTATACCCAACTTTTCATCTCTACCCCAAACCACCCAAACGATGCCCTCGACGTGATGTCCCGATGCCTGGAGGCTGTGCGGATCTGGATGGGGAGGAACAGGCTCAAGCTCAATCCCTCCAAGACTGAATGGCTGTGGTTTCCGTCATCCCGATTTGTACATCTTGTTCCATCTTTGACGATAGGGGGAGAAATTTTAGCCCCCTCAGAGAAGGCTCGCAATCTGGGAGTCCTCCTGGATATGCGACTTAGTTTAGAAGAACACCTGACGGCCATGACCAGGGGGGGCTTTTACCAGGTTCGCCTGGTACGTCAGTTGCGCCCCTTCCTGGATCGGGATGCTCTGTGCACAGTCACTCATGCCCTCGTCCTTTCTCGCCTGGACTACTGCAATGCTCTCTACATGGGGCTGCCCTTGAAGAGCACCCGGAGGCTTCAGCTGGTCCAGAATGCGGCCGCGCGGGTTGTCATGGGGGTACCTAGGTACTCCCATGTTACACCCCTTTTAGGCGGCCTGCACTGGTTGCTGGTTGTTTTCCGGGTGCAATTCCCACCGTCCACTACGATCCCACAGAGTTGGCCTCCTCAGGGTGCCGTCGGCCAAACAGTGTTGGCTGGTGACCCCCAGGGGGAGAGCCTTCTCTGTGGGAGTGCCTTCCCTCTGGAATGAGCTGCCCCCCGGAGCTTCGCATAATCCCTGATCTCCAGTCCTTCCGACGCGCCCTAAAAATTTGGCTTTTCCAGCAAGCCGGCCTGGCCTGTTAATTTTAACTCATTTTTAAATGTATTGTCTTATAAATTCGGGTGGTTTTTTTTTTTTTTTTTTGGATATGTATTTAATTTCTTTTTAACTTTTGGGATGTGTGTTTTTTAATGTTGTACGCCGCCCTGAGTCCTTTGGAAGAAGGGCGGCATGTAAATCCAATAAAAACAAACAAAACAAACATTGACTTTGCTGGCCCAGTTCATGGCCATACATTTCTCATAGTTGTGGACACCTATTCAAAATGGTTAGACGTAGTCCTGATGACCTCCACTACAGCAGAAATGGTCATCAAGGTGCTACGGAGACTTTTCTCCACGCACGGCCTACCCAACGTCTTGGTCTTGGACAATGGGCCCCAATTCATGGCCATGCAATTTGAGATCTGCCTAGCAGGTCATGGAATCAGGCATGTCCTGGTCACGCCATTCCATCCGGCCTGCAATGGTCAGGTGGAGAGCAATGTTCCCTCTAAGCTGCGGGCCTGCGCGGCCGCGCACATAGCAAGAAAACACAGCGCAGAAGTTTCAAACTGCGCGCAGTGTTTTTTAATATCTTAAAATATGACTGCAAATATCCCCCCTCCCTCCCTTCTCTCTGTCTGCACCGAACTCTCTCTTCCATCTGGTGATTGGTGAAATCAAGGAAGATTCTGCCCGGAGACCGATGACGTTGCAGAATGGAGAATTCCCATTGGTCCTATGGGGCTTCATTGGTTCCTGGGAAAACGTGATTCGCTGGTTGTAGCCTGCTTTTCTCTGCATATCCGGGGTTTCTAAAGCATTGCATTGTCTGAAGCCCCGTTCTGGACTGGGCAATCTTTCTGTGATCCCTTCGCTTTAGGAAGAGGGAACCAGCGTGGAATTGGACTGTCTGAGCCAAAGGGGTCCACATGATCTTGAGACTGGATTTTTGAGCAGTACCAATCCTTTCCACTCTTTCCTTTCCCTTTCTGTCCTTCTTCTATCTTCCTTTCCTTTTCATTTTTTTCCTTTCATTTCTCCTTTTCTTTTCTTTTTCCTTTCCTTCTTTTCCATTTCCTTTCCTTTTTCCTTTCCTTCTTTTCCATTTTCTTCCTTTCTCCTTTCCTTTCTCTTTTCCTTTCCTTTCTCCTTTCCTTTACTTTCTCCTTTCCTTTCCTTTTTCCTTTCTCTTTTCCTTTACTTCTTTTCCATTTCCTTTCCTTTCTCCTTTCCGTTCTTTTCCTTTCCTTTCCTTTCTCCTTTTCTTTCTCCTTTCCTTTCCTTTCTCTTTTCCTTTCCTTTCTCTTTTCCTTTCATTTCCTTTTTCCTTTCCTTCTTTTCCATTTCCTTTCCTTCTTTTCCATTTCCTTTCTTTTTTCCTTTCTCTTTTACTTTCCTTTCTTCTTTCCCATTTCCTTTCCTTTTTCCTTTCCTTTCCTTTTCCTTCTTTGCCATTTCCTTTCCTTTCTCCTTTCCTTTCTCTTTTCCTTTTGTTTCTCTTTTCCCTTCTTTTTTCTTTTCCCTTCCCTTTCCCTCCCTTCTTCATCCTTTCCTTTCTTCTTTCCGATTTCCTTTTCTTTTTCCTTTCCTTCTTTTCCATTTCCTTTCCTTTGTCTTTTCCCTTCCTTTCCCTTTCCTTTCTCCTTTCCTTTCTCTTTTTCTTTCCTTATTTCCTTTTCCCTTTTTTCTTTTCCCTTCCCTTTCCCTCCCTTCTTCATCCTTTCCTTTCTTCTTTCCCATTTCCTTTCCTCCTTTTCCGTTTCCTTTCCTTTCTCTTTTCCTTTCCTTTTCTTCTTTCCTTCTTTTCCATTTCCTTTCCTTTTCTTCTTTCCCATTTCCTTTCCTTTCCCTCCCTCTCCCTTCCCTTCCTTCAATCCTGGGGATCTGAGGGAGAGGGAGGGGAGCCTTTTCCTCCTTACCCCCCTCCCCAACATCTGCTCTGATGGCAATTATGGCTAAAAAAAATCAGGTGCTCAGGCATGAAAATGTGCCGCTCAAACACTATATTTTTCCGCACACACTGAAAAAAAATTAGAGGGAACATTGGCGGAGAGAATGGTGAGATCTGCAAAAGAGGCCCTCTCTAGGATGGGCCCGGGAGATTGGCAAACATGGATTGACCACTATTTGCTAATTCAGCACATCACACCCAGTGCCATTACAGGGAGAAGTCCCTCTGAGCTTCTCATGGGTTGCTGGCTAAGGTCCCACTTAGACCGGCTACACCCCAATTATTCTGCCTCATCGCCCCCAGATTCCACAAGCAAGATTCGGACATTTAGCATAGGGGATTCGGTATACGCCCACAACTACGCTGGGGGAACTCTGTGGATTTCTGCCACAGTGATAGACCTCACCGGCCCTCGCTCTTATCTCCTAGAGCTTGAGGACGGTAGGAATTGGAGAAGGCATATTGATCACTTCCGTGGCCGCCTCTCCAACTCCACTCTTAGACAACCAGAGGTAACGCCTGCATGAGTTAGCCAAAGCCCTACCCAAACGGAGCAGACACTCACTCCTTCCACAGACAGTTCAATCCCGAGAGTACCGGGAAACTTATCGGGTTATGTTGCAGGTTTCGACCAAGTGGAGCTGTGGAGCCAACAGGTCCATCCGACCTGAACTGCGCAGGTCAGGCAGAGCTACCGAAAAGCCTGCCTACCTGCGTGACTACGTAACAAGAAGGATTGTTCCATCCAAGAGGGAAGGGGTGTTAGATATTTGTTCTAACTACAGTGGTTTCCACAAGGTCCTCTGTTCTGGCGGGAACAGAGGTTTAATCCTATTGGTCGAAGGGTCTGACAGCTCCCTATAAAAGGGCTGCTGTCAGACTCAACCTTCGCTGGATTGTTCTCACTTGTTGTACTTAATAAAGAGCTGTTGTTACCGTTAAGCCTGTGTGTGCCTATCCATTACCCAATCTAACTGCCTCAGTCATCCCTCTAAGATGCCACAACAACCAGCTCCAGACACCCTCACTCTACCAAGGGTTGAATAGAAAGCAAGATCTTGAGAATAAACAATGTGCACACATGACACACACTTCATACACATATACAACAACCCCCTTATACACAGAACATCTTCATGATCCAAATATTTAAGAATATTAAGCACAATATAAATTATAATGTGACATCACTCCTGGCAACCAGAGATAGATCTTCTCTATATCTATTCATAAATGGTTCTTTCCCAGAGGTTCTTGTATATGGAGATTCTCAATTATCCAGGTCATGGTTTTCCCAAAGGTACTTCTTAAAATGCATCTGGACTTCGTTTTTTTCTCTTGAAAATATTTCACTTCTCATACAAAATGAGAAGGAAATCCAGTTGCCCTTTGAAAACATCTGTGAATGCATTCATTGCCACTGTAACTGAGTCCATTCACCTTGCTTGGCTGTCTTCATTTTCTTCTTCTCTGTCCTTCCACCTTTTCTAACATTAGATTCTCTTCTAGACAACTGGATCTTTGCACAATCTGTCTGAAGTAGGATATTTTGAGTCTGGTTGTTTATGCCTCAAGTGAAAATTCTGGGTTGATTTGTTCAAGGATCCATCAGTTTGTTTTCTAGAGTATTGACAATATTCCCAGAAATCTTTTCCAATGCTAAAGTTCAAAAATATCACATTATTTCAATATTATTTTCTTCCCTTTCTTCATTTTTGTAAATCTTTTTTCACATTCATTTTTATCAACTTCTTGCAGTTCATTCCATAATTCTTCTGGATTCCTTCTTTATCAATAAAGTTCAGGATTTCAAAGCAATTTCTGATAGTTTCTTTGAAAATATTCAGCTGTTCTCCAAAGACTTAGAAAAAACTCTTTTTCAGTTCCTGCTATTTTATTCTTATTTTTTAAAACTGGAAATGCCAAATATGAAACCTGGAAAACACTGCATAAAGGTAATTTTATCTACCCAGGTCCTATGGTTTAATATGCAAAATAAGCAGAAATAGGCTATTTTCATTACATTAATAGTAAACTGTAATAAGGGTGGTGCGTCATCATTGTCTGATAAGAATAGGGACTTTGGAGTCAATATGTTGCTGAAGTAAGATTCCCAGGAAACCTAGCCACCTTGACCAATGGTGAGACATGAAGGGAGTAAAAATATATGAAGGAATATAAATTTTCTGATTTTTTGATATTTTCTGCAGCATCCAGCAAAACACCATAGTCTCCATAACAGCTATTGTGGTATTTTAAGGAGTGGCCAATATCATAGCCTTATTTCACAAAATATTTGTAAAGTAAGTTAAACTAAAAAAGTTGCAGAAAAAGCCAAATACATCCAATTCTATTAATTTCAGAGAAATCAAATTTTATAATATGATGGTGGTCATTGACTTGCACAAAGCTAGTTAGGATGTTTGGTGGCTGAAAAGCCTTTTCAAAATTCAAATACAGAAAAATATAACTCTAACAATCACACACTCTGTATATGCTGGTGTGTGTGTGTGTGTGTGTGTGTGTGTGATATTATATACAAGTATATATATGTGTGTGTGTGTGTGTGTGTGTGTGTGTGTTGTATTTGTGCTGATAAACAAATAAAGGGAGACTAGTATAGATCTATTTCAAGCTATTTAGCTCTCATCAGCTAGCCATACCCTTACTGGGATTTGAACCTGGGCTGTATTACATATTAGACAGATGTATTAGCCACTAAGCCACAGGCTCTCCTCCTTTATCAGCTGAGCCAAGGAAATGATTAAGTGTTATGTCAAAGCACCCGGTATACCCAAATACGGGAGGGAGCATACTGCTTCCCTTTTATATGTCTATCTAGCTGATATATATATATATATATATACATACATACATACATACATACATACATACATTTTTGCTGATAAATAAATGGAGACTAGTATAGATTATTTCAAGCTATTTAGCTCTCATCAGCTAGCCATATCCTTACTGGGATTCGAATCTGGGCTGTTCCTACATATTAGGCAGTTATATTAACCTCTAAGCCACAAACTCTCCTCCCTTATCAGCTGAGCCAAGGAAATGATTGTTATGTCAAAGCATCTGGGATGCCCAAATACGGGAGGGAGAATACTGCTTCCCTATTATCTATCTATCATCTATCTATCTATCTATCTATCTATCTATCTATCTATCTATCTATCTATCTCTATCTATCTATCTATCATCTATCTATCATCTATCTATCTATCTGCAAATTAATATTATATTATTATAAAATACACATACATATGTAAGCCATGTATTTGCAGAAACTGATAGATAGACTAGCATTAATCTTCATTTCTCATTTTTCCGAGTCTAGAAGTAAAAAAATAATATTGATTTAATATCACCATTTAATATACAAAAAGAGAGGCACTTTTCATAGCTATTTTGTTATGTGTTGTGCTGTTTCAGAAAACAGCAAGACATATGACAAGAATAGCAATGCTTCTGAGACTCAAGTGCACCATGTTCCAAGTCACAATGACCCATGTTCCAATGTGCTTTGCAAGCCTAAATTGTTTGGCAGATTAGAAGATTGAAATTGAGGTTGATTCACAAGGTAATTTAGATCTGTAGGTAACTTTTATGACAGTTCTATAAAAGGTTTCCAGCCTAGCATATCAGTATGATGCAAAAATATTGCAAAGCAGGTATCATAAAATAACATGCTTGACTCTTATCTTCTTGCCAGTTACAATTAAAGTTCTGTACAGTACTAATGAAGGTCAAACCAAAGTCTGGTTAACATATGACCTATCATTTAAAATAAAATTATATTTTCAGAAAAAGAGATTTCAAAATAATTCACTCTCTAATAAATTAATTCAGTAAGATCTGTATATCAATCCAATTAATTCTGTTGTCTATACTACAATAGCTTTCATGTGTACTTTACTAATTAATTTGCATTTCTGAATTCCAGATGATTCTGGGAAAGTTCTAGAATACTCAGTTTGCTTCTAGGGCAGATTTAATAATTAGCAAAATCCTCTATCTTGTAAAAAAAAAAATCATGATCAGTTCTGCAAGGCAATCCAAAAACCAAAAAAAAAAAATCTAAATATTATGTGAATTTATTTTGTATATGGAAATATACCCCAAGAAGTAATAGTTAAACATTTGACAACCTTGTCAGGTAATACAGACAAGCATACGTAGGTGAATTAATTTTAATTTATTGTAATGCTACATCAACAGAACGTTGCATAAATTGGATACTGCAGTAGAATTACTCAGAAGAAAAAGAGCTGGATGCAACAAAAAATGGCACATGGCACATCTGCAGCAATTAAGCAGGTTGCCTCCTAGCAAATGCCTAATTCAATTGGCATGTCCTTCTAATGTTTTCTAGATTTAAACTATTTTCTGGATTATACTTGATAAACCCAGATGTATCTTGGGAAGCTCTCATTTTTAATATCTCACATTGATCTTTTGATTGTTGAAATTAAAGAGGGCAATCATAGTGATGAGGCAACATTAGAGGCATTAAGTGAATTTAAAATGCTGTCTCTTGTTGCTTCTAGAAAATCATTTCCATGCAACTATGAAAGTTTTCACTCTCCAACCCTCACAAATTCTCAGCAGGCTGAATTTGGAAACTGTATTTGCTATTGTTGTTCAGAGGCTTCTTCTACCTGGCCAAGAGAAGATGTCAAAAAAGGGAGGATAGGTGGGGGGGGGGAGAACTAAAAACATTTCTCTCTTCTAAACATCAAGTGAAAAGATGCCAGGGTATTTTGGCTTTAGTTAGAAGGAGAAAAGATTAAGAAGCCAGTAGATGAGGCAACAAGGCAGCATTTCCATTGATAGGGAATTATTCATCTCCTGTAAAATTCCAGTGTCTAAAGGTGGATGATGGGATATTTGTGGTTCTTTTGCACCATAGTTGATTTGAAACAAATTTGGCTGAGCTGCTGGTACAAATAACAAAATGGGCTACAGGGATAATTTGGTGCCAAAGACTCCAGTAATATTCAGGCTTGCTTAAAAGGGAAAAATATGTATCATTACATATCCCTTATATATAGAAATGCAGATATTATCCATGCAGTTCCCACTATTTAATCATTTAGATGATGATGATGATGATGATGATGATGATGATGATGATGATGACGATTATATGCACAGCAATGCGAAATCACAGCTATCAGTTATTTAACTGGTATTTTCCTTCATGCACTGAGTTTTTCCCAAGTACCTAGGATTTCATACTATATCAGTGCAATATATATGCCAATCCAAGGAGTATATAATTGACAAATGAAAATTTTGTCAATGTGCCCGTTTTTCTAAGTGTCATCCAAGATTTTTGGGTATAGTACCTAGTGTGCCAATAATCATTGAGACCAGCCAGCCAGCTTATGCCACAATCTTTCAACTTTGATTTTCAGATGTTTAAATATTTTGAGATCTTCCCCAGTTCTTTATCTTTTATTCTACTATCACTGGTACTGCTACATCAGTTATCCACACTTTCTTCTTTTCAACCACAATTGAATGTGATGTGCTATGAAAAATCAGTTTGAATTCATATACCCGCAATATTTTAATTTTCTCATTTTGACTATGTTTTTCAACTATACATTATCTCCAATGTTTTAGTACTGACATAAGATAATTTTGAATAACTTTGTTGATTGTGTTATGGTGTTGTTTATAATCAGTTTGTGCAATCTTTAGTTTGTGTGATCTACAGTTTTTCTGGTTCTTTGCACAATTTGCACAAGTTGCACTTTGAATCATTTGATGATTTTTTAATTCTGGCCTGATTGCATTAGTTAAAATAGCTCGTTCTCAAGTAGTCAAAATCAACTCTTCATTTTTTCCCCAATGTTCCAGATAAAAGTCACTGCCATTATTATTTTTAAAATGATTATGCTGCTCAACACCAGGAGTAGTTTAAAAGAAGAAAAGATATATATTTCATTGCTATGGACCGACATTGAGGTGTCTACAGTGTATGCTATAAAAGTCAAGACGTTGTCTGTGATGGTTTCCATTTTCATGTATATTGCATGGATTCAAGTTTCCTTATAGACAGTTGCCATCAAGGACACATATAAATTATAACATAAATAGTAAGATCAACACAATTCATTACAGGTAATTTTCGACAATGGAACCCAAAATTTTCATTACTAAGCAAGACAATTGTTAAGTGTATTTTGCCATATTTTATTATCTTTCTTGTTACATTTGTTAAATGAATCACTACAGTCGTTACTTGAATCTTTCCCATTGACTTTCTTTGACCTATTTTATTATCTTTCTTGTCACAGTTGTTAAATGAATTACTACAGTCATTAAATCTTCCCCATTGACTTTCTTGCCTGAAGATTGCAAAAGGTGACCCTTGGAAATTGCAACTGTCATAAATATGAACCAGTTGCCAAGCATCTGAATTAACATGGTGAATTTCCCACCTGTAAGGCCAAACTGAATACTTATTTCCTTTCTCAAATAATAAAAACTCAAGTAGCCAATTAGGTTGTATTTTATTTAATATATCAGCTTCACTAAAATTATAGAGTGAGTGATGCAGTGGTTAGAATGCGGTATTGCCAGCATTTTTGGAAGTTCGAATCTCATCAGGCTGAAGCAGTGGTGGGTTTCTGCAGGTTCGCACCAGATCGGGCAAACTGGTTAGTCAATGGACCTGGAAGTAAGTTCCTGCCCCGGGGAGGTAAGTAAGCTGCAACTAAGCGTGGGGCAGGGGGGCTGCCGTGGCCCTGCACTATAAGCAAGTCCGGTGACATTTTGCGGTCTTGCAAGGATCCCAGGCTCACTTATAGCGCAGGGCCGCAGGGCCGCAGGGCCGCCAGAAAGTGCGGGGGTGGGGACAGCGGTGGGAGCTTATGCGGTGCGGCCGGCCCACGTTCAGGGAACTTGCAAGGCCTCGGCGTTTTTTGCATCAGTGCGTGCTGCAAGAGAGAGGGAGTAAAGACCTTTTCCGGATTGTTGGTGGTGGAGATGCGGGCCCATGCTCACTAAAGCAGGTCCGGGGAAGTCCTTTGCGCCAGCTGGAAAAGGTGTTCACTCCCCCCCCTTGCAGCATGCCCCGATTCAAAAAATGGTGAGATCGGCGCACTTGGAGCTGCTGCTGCAATGTCCAGGGAGACTAAACCAAGCCGTGTGCCTCTCCCAGTCACTTTCGCGGCTTCCCGGAACGCCAAGAACCTTCACATTCTTCTCCATGCTCTCCTCGGCTCCTCGTGACAGCAATAGATGTCCAGAAGCGGCGGGGTTTGGAAACCCTAGCTCCAAAAGCCGATTCTGGACATCTATTGCTCCCCCCCTCTTGCAGCATGCCTCGATGCAAAAAAATTGCAAGATCGGCGCATTTGGGGCTGCTGCTGCGATGTTCAGGGAAGCTAAACCAAGCCACACGCCTCTCCCAGCCACTTTCGCAGCTTCCCGGAGCACCAAGAACCTTTGTGCTCTTCTCCACGCTCTCCTTGGCTCCTCACGATGGCAATAGACATCCAGAAGCGGTGGAGGCTGGAAACCCTAGCCCCAAAAGCCGGTTCTGGACATCTATTGCAGTCGTGAGGAGCCGAGGAAAGTGTAGATAAGAGCATGAAGGTTAGGGTTACTGGGAAACATGTTTGTGTGTGTGAGGCTGAGCAGTTCTGCCCTGAATGGAGGGAGAAGAAAAAAGTTGGGATTCTCCCTGCTGCAGCTTTTAAATGGCAGAGAGAAGCCGAATTCTCCCCCCCCCCCTTCACAGAGGAGTTGCTGCTCACTTTATGTGGATGTGTAATATTTTGCAAGGACTGGGAAATCTCTCATGCAATCTCTGAACAAGAAAAATGTATTTGCGTGTTAATGGGGAAACAGGTGGGCTAATTATAATCTTAAACTATTTTTGGCTTACTATACAGATAATTTAGTGCAAAGCTGTGCACAACAGTATTAGATTTCTGTGATTTTATCTTCCTTGGTTGGTTTTGGGAAGAGCTATGGAAAGCTAAAACAAATGCTGTGTAACAAAGAAGTGTGAACCATTCCTTTTGATTCATTGAAGAATTAAAACCAAACCTCATTTCAAAGGACAGAAGTTTCATATCACGCAACTTTCATCAAAACTGTTTCACATGCCCTTAAATCTTGGGAGGGGGGGGGGAGAAACAATAGTGAACATCTAGGAAGTAGGGTAGTAGTGGCAAATATCTTAGAATAATACTTTGATACAACTATTATAAATTGTTCAGCAATAATTTAACTAAAATAATTGTGCATACTATATATAAATTGTTACTTCTTAGCACGAAGTCCAATATTTTTTTCTTTGGATTTTCCCATTTGGCTGAGTTTTTCAGTATTCCAACATACTATTCTTTTTATTGGGGATATATTTATGAATTTATTTTTTTAAGCAACAGGTCAGAACCTGTTCATATTAATAAGTAGGAAATCTGTTGGACATCAAACTTATTTTAAAAGTATGTAGAACTCTTTTTAGTAGTCTGGATTATGAAAGAATTGCAGGAAAATATTAGATAAGACAGGAGCAAGCTAAAATAGAGGTGGTGATGGTGAATCAACTTCTTGTTTATTGCCCATGTTTTGTTACAAACTACTCTAACTGCTGCCTGTTTTTTTAGCAATAATGATTACATTGAATATGATATTAAGATATAAAGTATGTGATATGGTTCCAGGATCAGAGTTAGTCTATATTTGAATGGCCTGAAGGTGTGTTAACATTCAAGGAAGCTAAAGCTGCAATCTAGGAAAGGCAGTTCTTGGCCCTCTAAGTACTTGGAAAATACACCACCTGTGAACCATATGTAAAACCACCCTGATCGCCATATAGAAGAAAGTATGAAATGGGCCTGTATAAATCATTTGGTGGGATTTCAAAGCATTGGAAAGTTGTGGGAGTATTTTGGAACATCTGCTTCATTGACCAGATCTGTAGGAGTTCTCAGAGCTCTGTAAAATAACTTGCCTAGCTTTAGTACAAATGCTAGGACTGCATGGTACTTTGGATTCTGTTCCAAACAAAGTACTGAAGAGAATAAAAGACTGTAAATATAGTACCCCACCCACAACTCTTTAAAGTAGATATTTCATGAATCCAGGAAAAAGGTGCCGCTGCTTTAAAAAGTACCAAGTAGATGCTGTGGGCTTTACATTCCTATATATTCAAAAACAGTGCATAGCCCTAACAAACATTATTATTTAATGAATTTAAGTTATTGTCACTGCGTTGAAGTTAAATTCAGGTGTATGGATGCCTCTTTCTTTTCTGTGTAATTTATACCTCTATCTTGACTGGGAATGCTGACATCATCTTGGCCACTCCCACCCGGTCACATGGCCAGCCAGCCACTCCCACCCGATCACATGGCAAGCCACTCCCACCCAGTCACATGCCCAGCAAGCCACTCCCACCCGGTCACATGCCTGGCAAGCCACTCCCAAAAAGCAGGCCACACCCACAGAGTAGGTTCTGAAGGATTTTACATTATTTTATAACCTTCCATGCCAAATCTTCCAAAATATCTGTAAAAGCTTTTTAAATTGTTTCCTGCGGGAAAATCATTTCAATCTTGAAAAAAGCAATGTTGAATTATTACTTCAGGGTTTATCATTCTTTCCTTGGCTTTCTAATGCAGGGGCGTCAAACTCGCAGCCTGCAGGCAGGATGCATCATCTGCTGGCTGCGTCCCCGCCCAGTTTAGCGAAGAGAAAAAAAGTCCCGATACATCATGTGATACCACCATGACAACACGGGTTTGACACCCTTGGTCTAATGTATGCCTATCATTAGATAAATTTTAGTCTCAAGATAATAAAAAGTGAAACACTGAATTGGAGTATACAAATAATCCTGGGATGAAAAGATAGAACTACATTGAAAATTATGATTCAAGGGTTATTAAACATATTTAAACTTTTGTTCTTTCCATAGGAAAATATACCTGACATGTCTGATGATTCGGGTAAAGAATGCTCTAAATATGTTGCTGCTTTTCCTTCCTCTGCTACCATTTGGTATATATTCATAATAAAGGCTTTACAATTGTTGTAAGCCACATTTTGATTGAACATGGTTTACTGAATAATCCATAATTGGCTTAGCATGCACTATCCAAAGCCATACATTATGGCTTCCAAATGGTTATGGTTGGAGTTAATATAACATGTGAGCCCAGAAATATACAAGGTGCACTATATGACCCACATCCAATTAGGATGGTTGCATTGTCTATGTAGTATTCCTTAACCTCAGCAACTTTAAAATATGTGGACTTCATCTCCTACAATTCCCCAGCCAGCATGCTGGGAATTGAAGTTCCCACATCTTAAAGCTGTTGAGGTTGAGAGAAATACTGATCTAGTGTTGTGTTCCAGGTGATCAAAATATCTTCAATAATCCATTTTAGTATGTCAGGTAGAAGCAATCAGTACTCATAAAAAGTTTCAAAAGTAGTTTTATTGCTAGTGAAGAATGTTACAAGAATCTCACCAGACTGATTGTATTCCCTTGGGAAGGAAAAGATAAGGATTCAAGTATTCTGGGGAAGGTCTGGCCTTTGTCCCTTTCTGCAACTCTAAACTTCTTGACCTCTCCCCAGTTTAACTGGACATTCCATCATATAATTATTAATGTAAGGAGGTCCAGTTATTTTAATACTGTTAAATAACATAGGTATTCAGATATAAAAATAGTCAGGGAAATGAAATCATCAAGTTTGAAAGTGTAATGTCTTAATAAACTGACTAGCTCTGAAGCCAAGTAATGAATTTAGTCATATGGCTTTTATTTTTAAAACAAGCATTATGGAGAGCTAAGCGGTATCTTGGATCATTATTGTTGCATTATACATTATAAATTATAGTATTAGTTGTATTTAGATCAGGAATCATTTAGATTAGAACTGGAACACCACCTGTCAAACTGGCTGTAACCATCATGTAACGGTCACATATCCGTCATGTTACTATCACATGATGTTTCATGGCATTTTTCCCCTTCGCAGAGCTGGGGTGGGTGTGGCCTGTGTATGATGAATCCAGCTCTTGGGCCACCAATTTGACACCCTGACCTACAGGCCATCAAACTTATGCTTTTGGGAGGCAAGTTATTCTGATGTAAAAGCAGTAAGCATGCCCAAATTATATAGCATTCTGTGTTGTTAATTATTCTAATGTTAATTATGTAAAAAATTGCACAAACAATTCTTGTGTTTGGAGTGTTTGGAATTGGAGCATTCGGAGCCAACATTCAAATTTAGACCTAAAGCTAAGAAAGTATTTCAAATTGCCTTAAGTACTTGTTTCACCCCAATACTGCAGCTTCCAGATATTATCAGGGCTGCAATTCACAAAATTATCTGGGGATTTGGGAAACAGGAGTTCTAAATTCCTACAGAAAAGCAACAGGTTGGAGAAAGTTAACCTTTATTTCAGTCATTCAAAAGTTATTCTAGAGATGCAGGTATGGAAGCCAAACTTATTTTACAGATTTTGATGGAGAAAACAAAAATTACTGATAAATTAATCTGCTAGGAATCAGCACTGAGGCTGCTTCTTAAGATATTTAAGGAAAGACTCTTTTTACATCTCCATAGCATGATGCACAGCATATGATTATCACTTGTTAAGTTACCTGAATGAGTAGAACAGCTGATTTCCGTAACGCTTCTTAGCACTATAATATTTATATTTTGTTTCTAACAACTAGGTGGATGGTAGTTAGTATTGAGAGAATGTGGAGCGTTGTTAAGGAAAAATGGCATTTATTTTGTTTTCCAAGCAGGAGCAACTTCATTCTATTTAGTCTCTTTATTCCCCCTCAAAAAAAAATCCCTAGAAGAAAATTCTGTACATTTTCCAATTCTATTTTTCAAAAAATATTAAAACATCTGATTTCAAAAAGTACTAGAGACCAAATACTATGTGTGGAAAAACAAGCTTAAATTGCCATATTTTGTGCAGTTATTTTTCCTGTATATATAGCCATTCAGTTAATTTGAGCTTATTATTTAGTTAACACAGCTTTCAATTGTTTCTCTGTCACTTTTTCTGTGGAATTACGCTGGAATGGAGCCAACTAAGAATCAGGGCCAGAGAGCAAAAAATCAGGTTGAGCATTTCCGGATTAGAGGGCTTTCAATCATATTGGAACTGCCCGAGGTACATATTAAGGGTTTCAATTTTAATCCGGTTCCCAGACTGGTAGTTATTTCATGTTGCCTTTGGAAAATGGCAGTTGCATTGCACACATTCATAGAGTAGCTTTTAGGAACGTCCAAAAAACCAAGATGGCAAGCGGGCCATGCAAAGCTCCACTCTTTTTTACTTATGCATATGATGCTTGTATAAAAGGGTTTCAAAACTGCACAGATGAAGCTGCCAATTTGACTTCTTTTTAAAAATTCCCCCACAGATACTCCTGCAGCTGACAATTGATTGCCTTCTTCTTCCCAGCCTGCTCACCTTGAAGTGCAAAATAGGAATTCTACCATGGTCTAGGTCATCTTTCTAGTCTTGGCAATTTGAAGATATGTGGACTTCAACTCTCAGAATCCGTCAGCCAGCAAGACTGATTGAAGAATCCAATAAGTAAATGAGCACACATCTTCAAATTACCAAGGTTGAGAAACACTGCTCTAGGTAAAAAAAAACCAGTGTAGTATACTTGGAAGGTATCATGGTGGACAAATCCAAGTTATCCCTTTTATCCTGGCGAATCATCATATAGCATTCCTAATTCATAAGAAATATATATTCCTCATAATGCTTCACTTTAATGAATAATGTATAAGGGGTTTAAGGAATATCAGTGCTCATAGTGGATAATCCCTTGGTGTTTCCAGAAATGAGAATGTAACATGACACTGAATTATATTTATTTATTCAATATTTTAAATATATATAGGGTGAAGAGGCATCACTACTGTAAAGAGCTCCTCCAGAAAAGTATTTACCACTGTAGCTTTAATTAATTGTTTTAAATACCATCCTCTAATGCTTTATTGGAAACCACAACATTTAGAAAGAGCTGAGAAAACTCCAGGACACTACTAATCATCGTTGGAAAAGAGACATTATACATTTTCTGCAACACAAGTTACATCAAAACCTACCAAACACTCAAAAGTTGGCAATTACCTAACCAGCAGACAACCAACTTTTCTAAGTATTCCTATTCCCTAAATACCTCCAATGCATGTGATGCTTTAGAGTGGAATTTACAAGTAAAGATTGATAGTCAATAACTTGTAGATACCTCCTCTTCGATGGAAGAGAATTTCCCCCTCTGCACTCAGCAGCTGCACACTTATCCCAGGTAGTCCTTGACTCACTTTATTTAGTGACAGTCCAAAGTTACAATAGCACTGAAAAAAGGTGACTTATGAGCATTTTTCACATTTATGCCTCTTGCAGCATTCCCATGGTCATGTGATTTACATTCAGCTGCTTGACAAATGGACTCACATTTATGACAGTTGCAGTGCCTGGGGTCATATGATCCCGTTTTGCAACCTTCTGACAAGAAACATCAATGGGGAAACCAGATTTATTTAACAACCGTGTTACTAATGTAACAACTGCAGTGATTCACTTAACAAATGTGACAACAAAAGTTGAAAAATGGGGCAAAATTCACTTAACAAATTTATCATTTAGCAACATACATTTTGGGCTCAATTGTGGTCTTAAGTTGAGGACTACCTGTATAGGATGAGTGGTGTGAATAAAAATCCGATAAACATTAAGAACAAAAATATAACTGACTTTCTGAACAAAAAAAGTCTGCTTATAGTGCAAACTATTTTATCTTTGACTTGTCCATAGTTAAAATCAAAATGAAACTCCTTAAAAGAGGTCTTTGTGGAACATATTGAGAACCAGCCAATTGAAAACCCTGCTAAAGCACAGATCTCCTGTACAGAGTGTGATCAAAGCAGCCAGCAAGGAAGCCATGGGAACCTTACCCTTATCCCAAAGAAAAGAGAAAGCAATGATCAAAGAAAGATGCCCATTCCTTGAGGGAAAGAGAAACAAGTCCCCATGGGGCATGCAACTAAGGCTGAGAGACATTTAAATTACAAATATATCTATAGCCTAAACAAATCTCCCTACAAACGTGTTCTATTCAGAAGAATTCTGTCTACTCCTAAGCCAATCTGGCTTGACCGCTTGAGTTTAGATAACCTCAAGGACACTTTATGAGTTCTGCCCCGAGATACGACTCCCCAGGCAAATAATTTGCTCTACCCACAGCAAGACACTGTATAGTCCTTGTTGGGGAGGGGGGGGAGAGAAATCTGATTAACTCTTTAGTGCCTTTCAGACTCAGAACAAGCTGATATTATTAAATTCTGTACAATTTTAGAAAAACATAAAGTAGCCAGATATCTAAATGATTTGGTTTTACCAAGGCAATTACCATCACTTTGAGAAAAGACCTATTGGCAGAAGTCCCCTCCTCTGACCTATGGAGTTGATATATGCAGATCATCAACACTAAGGCCCTGGAGCAAATCCAAATTCCTCCATCCTGCTCCTGTTGAAATAGCCCAATATCCAGAAACTTCAAAGAATTTCCTTAACATATCCAACAATTGTCATATACTACAGTCTTCTAGGCAAAATTTTGCCACAAGAATCACAGGAAATAATGAGAATGACAGCCTTTGAGGTGGGGGAAAAATCACCACTCAGGATGGAACAACCTCTCTAACAAATTATACTGACATGAAAAAAATAACCTGCTAATGTTCACTATGTTAAGGGCAAAACACCATAACTTCATATAGCAATATGAGAACACAAAGGCTGGCCAAATCACAAACAGTGTGTCTTCCTAGATGCTGAAGAACTTTGGACTTCATTTCATCTCTAGAATGACCGCATGAGCCATATCATTTATTCACAGACCTCAATACATTGCCAGTCACTCCCTCTGTCAACAAACAAGAAAGTTTTACACCAGAATTGCTATTCTTGAGAATTGTTATATTGCTGAATGGGAAATAAAGACTCTATAAGTTCAACATCCTTATATTCCAGGAGACATGATCAACACGATCTCTTTACTGAAAGATATGAATCATTATTCCCCTTAAAATGTCCTGGCATGGGACAAGGTAAACAATGTTCTGGTCTGAGCATCCATATTTCAACCATTCTAAATATTGAGATTATGTCAATAGACCCATTTGAGAACCTCATACAAACAGTTATTTTCAACACATTTGGAAATAAATTGCTCCCCTTTGATTTCTATATCCCTCAACAATGTATTGTTGAACTTTGTAGAAAAGCAAAAAATTACATCAATGCTATTCAATTAAATTAAATTGCCTCACAGGATTGTTCTTAGAAAAATAAGAGGCGGAAGGTATGTTGGATATTTTCACCACCTTGAATTATTTGCAAAAATAATAAAGGCAGTATATAAACAAAGAAGCATACACTTTATTATTGCCTGTATCATCATTGCAGGAAACTTCAATGCAGACTAGGTTCAAATGATAATCAGCTGATGGCCAGATTTTTCAAAATTCAACTAATTTGCAGACCATCCTCCCCAGTGGTGGGTTTCAAAAAATTTTGGAACCTACTCTGTGGGTGTGGCCTCCTTTGTGGGAGTGTCTTGCCAGCCATGTAACCGGGTGGGAGTGGCTTGCCGGCCAAGTTCAGAGAACACCAAAGGACCCCACAGTCCTCTCCCTCCTTATCTTTTTCCTTTTTGTCCTTCGACTTCTCCTCCTCCTCCTTTCCCCACAACCCCACTCCCTTCTAGCAGTGATGATGTTACCTACTTTGGTATTGAAATGTGTGTAAGAAAACCACCAAGCTCAGAAAGCAGCAAGGATCCCACTATCCCCCACCTCCTCTTTCTCCCTTTCATTCTCCTTTTTGTCCTTTCTGCTCCTTCCACCCCCTTCTAGCACTGATGATGTTACCTAGTTTGTAATGAAATGTCTGTCAGAAAACCACCAAGCTCAGAAAGCAGCAGGGATCCCATTATCCCCCACCTCCTCTTTCTCCCTTTCTTTCTCCTTTTTGTCCTTTCAACTCCTTCCCCCCACAACCCCACTCCCTTCTAGCACTGATGATGTTACCTAGTTTGGTAATGAAATGTCTGTAAGAAAACCACCAAGCTCAGAAAGCAGCAAGGATCCCACTATCCCCCACCTCCTCTTTCTCCCTTTCATTCTCCTTTTTGTCCTTTCTGCTCCTCCCCCCCCACCCCACCCCCTTCTAGCACTGATGATGTTACCTAGTTTGGTAATGAAATGTCTGTAAAAAAAACCACCAAGCTCAGAAAGCAGCAGGGATCCCACTATCCCCCACCTCCTCTTTCTCCCTTTCTTTCTCCTTTTTGTCCTTTCTCCTCCTTCCCCCCACCCCACCCCACCCCACCCCCTTCTAGCACTTCACCAGCTCAGGCACAACCGGAGAAGTTTCTCTTCTCAGAAATGTCTTCAGTGGAGCGGTGGCAGCCTGCGTCCCTTTCAGGAGCTCCACTGAGGAAACTTCTTCGGGTTGCGCCCAAGCTGGTGGAGCGCCGGCAAGCGCCGTCCCATCGCCAGGGAGACAGTGAGTGAGGTGAATCGCGTGGCTGCTCAGATCACACGGGAGCAGCCCGACCGGAGAAGTTTCTCTTCTCAGAAATGTCTTCTCGGGCTGTGCCCGTATGATCTCAGCAACCACGCGATTCACCTCACTCACTGTCTCCCTGGCGACGGGACGGTGCTTGCCGGCACTCCACCAGCTCGGGTGCGACCAGAGAAGTTTCCTCAGTGGAGCTCCTGAAAGGGACGCAGGCTGCCACCGCTCCACTGAAGACATTTCTGAGAAGAGAAACTTCTCCGGTCGCGCCCAAGCTGGTGGAGCACAGGCTAACTTCTCCGGTCGGGCTGCACCCGTGTGATCTGAGCAACCACGCGATTCACCTCACTCACTGTCTCCCTGTGGGACGCAGGCTGCCACCGCTCCACTGAAGACATTTCTGAGAAGAGAAACTTCTCCGGTCGCGCCCAAGCTGGTGGAGTGCAGGCAAGCGTCGTCCTGTCACCAGGGAGACAGTGAGTGAGGTGAATCACGTGGTTGCTCAGATCACATGGGCGCAGCCCGACTGGAGAAGTTTCTCTTCTCAGAAATGTCTTCTCGGGCTGCGCCCGTGTGATCTGAGCAACCACGCGATTCACTTCACTCACTGTCTCCCTGGCGACGGGACGGTGCTTGCCTGCGCTCCACCAGCTTAGGCGTGACCGGAGAAGTTTCTCTTCTCAGAAATGTCTTCAGTGGAGCGGTGGCAGCCTGCCTGTCCCTTTCAGGAGCTCCACCAAGGAAACTTCTCTGTGCTCTTCTCCGCGCTCTCCTCGGCTCCTCACGCCTGCAATAGATGTCCAGAATTGGCTTTTGGGGCTAGGGTTTCCGGCCCCCGCCGCTTCTGGATGTCTATTGCCGTTGCCAGGAACCGAGGAGCACGGAGAAGAGCGCGAAGGTTCTTGGCGCTCCGTGAAGCTACGAAAGTGGCTGGGGGAGGCGCGCGGCTTGGACATCGCAGCAGCAGCCAAAGTGCGCCGATCTCACCATTTTTTGCATCGGGGCATGCTGCAAGGGGGGGCGGAGTGAAGACCTTTTCCAGCTGGCGCAAAGGACTTCCCCGGACTTGCTTCAGTGAGCACGGGCCCGCACTTCCACCACCAACAATCCGGAAAAGGTCTTTACTCCCTCTCTCTTGCAGCAAGCCCCGATGCAAAAAACGCCAAGGCCTTGTGAGTGAGTGACAGGGGCGGGGCAGGAACTTACTTCCAGGTTCATTGACCAACCGGATCGCGTGATCTGGTGCGAACCGGCAGAAACCCACCACTGATCCTCCCTCATTATTAGAGATTCCAAAGACCACATTTGCAATTCCAGGGATTTATAGATGCTGCAGACATTTTATAGACGGGAGCTGCAAATTATGAATGGCACCGCTACTACTGACTTTACAGCACAGTTCTCATATTGAACAGGTACAAGACCATTTCTGATTGATTACATTGCTGTAATCAATAAATTTATGTCCCTTAGTTATCCAGTTCCATATTGACAACTCTCCTGAGAATGATCACTGTCCCAACATGCTGCTTTTGAAACTTTTTGATATTCCCTTTTTAAATACATTCCCTATTCTATTCAAAGATATCCCTAAGGAACACATTTGAAAAATTGTACAGTTCAGACAAAGGACAAATTAACCCAAATGCTCTCCCCTAATGAGGCACTTCAATTACACACAACTATTCTGGATGCCAAGCCCCTGATCAGACTTTGCCAACTTATATTCAACTAGTTTCGTTTCTTCATCCAATTCTCTCTACCCATCCAACTGGTGCTAACAGGAATCAGAGTTCTTCCAACCAACACTTGCCACACAATAAAGAAAACTAGTTTCCTGCTTCAATGAATATAAAAAGTTTCCTCTCCTATTCAAAAGGAAATATAAACAAGTCATTACAGGCAAAGAAGAAGCGGACTGTGTTTCAATCTTTGGAGCCAACTAATCTCAGCTGCTCATTTTAAGAATTTAGTTCAATTCTGGAAATGTGTAACTTGTCAATCTGCTTTTCATAAGCTAGGAATTTCATCATTTATGCAATTTGGAAGACCAGTTCAGGTTGTTTTACATATATAAGATGGAGATTGGGGCCTAGTTTTGGTGATCCAGATCTATAAAAAAAGTAGAGATTACCCACCAATTGCTGCCCCATTAGCCTTCTCAATAGGGTCAGCAAACAATATGCTAGATGTTTGTAGAATAAGCTTCTGAATTGGGTTGTAACTAATAATGGTTTAGCTAACAAGTAGACAGGAATCAGAGAAGGCGCTCAATCACTCAACTAGTTGAGAAATACTATTCAATCTAACATCTAGTTCAGAAATATCCCTCTGGAGTGGGCACATCACTATGTAGCATTCATTCATCTTAAATGTGCAGTTGACCTCATTTCCAGATCCAAACTATAGAGAAAAATTGAATTCTTCCTCAACTGATAAAAAAAATTACGTTTAATTATATCCAAGTTATATGGACAACTCCTGGATGTAGGTGCAATGTAAGGTAATGCCCAAGGATACTGCACCAGAGAAATTCCTGCTAAGAGGGGAGTGACACAAGTGTGTATTCTTGTTCTCAGGGTGCTTAATGGCGATGCAAATGTAGCTGCTATTTCGTGGGTGGGACAAAATGGCAGCCACTTTCACAATTGAATTCTGCAAACAAGGAAATCATTCTGGCACTCTGGAAGGCCTTGGAGGTCTTCAAAAAGTAAGAGAAGAGAAGGCTGCTTGGCCTGTTGGGGAGGGAAGCATGACTAAGGCCTGGTAGGAACCAGTGAGAGTAGGAATCCAAGGCATGGGAATCGGAGCATGGGGTGCTTCAGAGATAGGGGAAGCCTTGAGAGTGGCAACACAGGTGGCTCTGGGCCTGTGCTTGACCTGCAATATCACACACCTCCGAGGCACCCCATGCTTCTCTTAATAACCTGTACATTCATTTAACATTTCACTGGGGGGATCATTAGGTGAGACATTTCACCTAAAGACTGCCGTGATATGCAACCTGTTAGATCGGGTAATGAGAAGACAGACACAGCCTTAACATAACAACAGCTCCTTATTACAGTAGAACAGTATGTACAATCCAGCAACTGCTTGGTCTGACAGCAGCCCTTTTATAGGGAACTGTCAGACCTCTTAGCCAATAGGATTAAACCTCTGTTCTCACCAGAACAGAGGACCAGAGTGGAGACTCTGGTAGCTAGAGTGAATATCTAATACCCCTCCCCTCTTGGTTGGGATGTTCCTATTGGTTACAAAGTCCCGTAGATAGGCAGGTCTTTGTCTTACTCTACCAGACCTGTGCAGTTCATTTGGAACCGGTTCTTCAGCAGGTCAGATGGACCTGTCTGCTCTCCAGCTCTGCTCTGTGGAACCTGCTGGAACTTTTTCCAGGCCGCAGCTGGAGCTTCTTGGATTTGCTCGCTTGGAGCTCGCTGTGGGCCTGCAACAATTTCAGATAAATTTCCCGGTACCCTCGGGTTTGAGCTGGCTGTAGAAGGAGTGAGCGTTTGCTCCATTTGGGTAGGGCTTTGGCTGGTTTGTTCAGGAATTTCATCTGGTGTTCTAAGATTGGAGTGGGAGAGGCAACCACGGAGTTGGTCAACATGCCTCCTCCAATTTCTACCATCCTCTAGCTCTAACAGATACGAGCAAGACCCAGTGATGCCTATCACCGTGGCAGGGATCCACAGAGTGCCCCCAGCGTAGTTGTGGGCATATACCGAGTCCCTACTCTAAAGTTTCGAATCTTGCTTGTGGAGTCAGGGGGCGATGTGGCAGGGGACAGCGGCTCAAAGAGTCTGCGTGTCCCAACGTGGAACCAGGGCAGTGGATCAGTTTGTAGGAGTAAGCAGCCAAGAAAACAGTCCACCTGGTCATGCGAGGTGACAGCAACACTGGGGTAGGTCGGTCCCCAGCCAGTAGCCCCAACAATGGCTTGTGGTCCATCACAAGTTTGAAATCCTGGCAGTAAAAGTACTCATGGAACCTTTTAACTCCCGCTACTGCAGCCAAAGCCTCTCGGTCCATTTGGCTGCAGTTTCTTTCCGCAGAAGACAAGGTTCTTGAGTAGAAAGTAATAGGAGCTTCTGTACCATTGGGCATGCGGTGGCTAAGGACAGCGCCGACACCGAAGGTGATGCGTCGCAGGTTAACATCAACGGCAGGGTCTGGCTGTAGTGGACCAGGAGGGGAGTCAGCAGTCAGAAGGTGCTTGACCGCGGCAAATGCAGTGGCCTCAGCCCGGTCCGAGGACCACTTGGCATTCTTGGCAAAGAGACGATGCAATGGTTCAGCGACGGTGGCTTTCTGTTTGAGAAAGACACTGTAGAAATTAAGGAGCCCGAGGAACACCTGCAGCTCGGCTTGAGTGCGGGGTGTGGGGGCTTCCTGAATGGCTTTTATTTTTTGTGATGTTGGGTGAATCCCAGAGCCATCGATCATGTACCCCAGGAATTCAACCCTTGGTACATTAATTTTTCTTTTTTGAGCCGGAGGCCTTTTTCGCAAATTCTGGTCGAAACCATTCTTACTCATTTTAAAAGTTGTGCTTCGTTTGTAGCCGATACCAAGATGTCATCAAAATAGGGGACGACTCCTGATATCCCCTGCAAAAGCCTTTCCATGACGCTTTGGAACAGTCCAGGGGCGATACTAACTCCAAATAGCAGGCGGTGGCATTTGAATGCACCCGTGTGTCTCGATGGTTTGAGCCTCCGCAGTGGTGCCATCTACAGGCAACTGTTGGTATCCCTGCGCCATGTCCAATTTCACACAAAAAAAATTCCTGGGCCTAGCGAATATAGTAGGTGCTGTACAATGGGTACAGGGTAAGCACTTTCTTATAGGGCGTTGTTTATTGTACATTTATAGTCCGCGCAGATGCAGACTGACCCATCTGGCTTGACCAGGGTCACAATAGGAGTCTCCCAGCATGCATGGTTGACTGGTCCTAGGATTCCCTGGCTCACAAGCTTATCAATTTCCCTATTTATTTTAGGGCGGAGAGCGAAAGGTACTCTCCTGGGCTTAAGCCTGATAGGCGCTATGTTGGGGTGCAAGCTAAAAGATATTGGCATCCCCACATACTTACCGAGGCCAGAACTGAAGACATCCTCGAACTCCTTAAGGATGGCCTCGGCGCTGTCATCTTTCACGGAGTTGATTCTGGTCATTTCCAACCCCAGGGCTTGAAACCAATCAAGCCCCAGGAGGCTCTGCAGGGGTGCGCTGGCCACGGTCACTAGGAGCTTGGCACAGAAGTCCTTCAAGTGTACCCAGAAGGTGCCTTGGCCCATGATGGAGACTCAGTTCCCCTGGTACTCACGCAGGCTGATGTCTGGGGTGCAAAGGTGCTGTTTTTTCGGGCTCAGGATGGCTTGCTTCAGGGTCGACATGAGATGATTGGTAAAGACGATTTCTAGCTCACAGGGAGCGTACTCAATGAGGATGGTGACCTTCAGCTTTTTTGGCCACCTAGTGCAGACTTGCCCTATCGCAGTATGATAGATAACCTTTGGTACTCTCTCTGGGAGCCCTTTTGGTTTCTGCCAGGCCCCTGGGTTGGGCCTCTGCTGGCAGTTTGGAGTGGGTTTTGGCTGCCAAGCTGTGGCAGGGAATTCGCTCCGGCACACTTTGGCGATGTGCCCCTTATCGCAACACTGACAGGTTGCATCTCGGAAACAACAGGTAGATGGGGATGGTCTCCTCCGCAGCTAGCACAAGGCGGCAAATGTGAGTTGAATTTTCGTGCCGGCTTTGTGCGGCTACTGCGCATGCGGTAGCTGTCATCTTCTTTGCTGTCAGAGGGCTCTTGTTCTGCGGCCTCGTGATGGACGCGCCTTTGCTTCTGCGCGGTTTGTGGCACATTATGTTGACGCTGCAAGGCTTCCGTGGACTTGTCTGCGGATTCAGATGCCCTGGCTGTCACTGCGTTATTTTGGTTTGTCTGCTTGAGCTTCTATTCTGAGTTATACTGTAGAAATGTTTTTCTTATCTGACAATGATTTACTGCGCATGTCTCCTAACACGTTTCATAATACGTCACACATTCTTGTACTTTCCTTCTGATCTTCTGTTTGCCTGCCGGAGGAGGTGGACAACAATTGCTCTTGCCAAAATGTAAGTTTAGATAGTAAGATTTTGTTTTATTTTCATATTAAAGTTTGTTTTCATTAGAACATGTTCTCGGGTTTTATTTTTGCTTATTCAGAGATATGCTTCTTGGAAGGGCTGCGATCCGCACCTCGTTAATCGAAGGTGGGGGGAAACTTCCCCTCCTTCACACTGGCCTCATCAAGTGTGATCTGCAGAGACATGTTTGATCTGGCAAGCAAACGTCTCTGCAGATTAATGTCCCGCATGCCGCAGATTATGTGGTCTACTATTAAGTCATCCAGGTCACGGAACTCGCAATAAGTCACCGCCTTTTGCAGTGCTGCCACGTATTGATTGATAGATTCTCCTTCCTTCTGATTTCTAACGTTGAATTTGTGGCGGCGAATGTGCCTCGATGGTTTGGGCGCATAATGGGTCTTCAAGGTCTGCAGTAACGCCGTCCAGGGAACCGCTTGGAGTGGAGTTGGCTCTGATAGGTTCTTCGCAGTTTTGAAGACCTCTCTGCCACAGTACCCCAGAAAGAGGTTCTTCTTTCGGGTTTCTGGGACGCCCATGAGGTTGTTTGCCTCGAGGAAGCATTCGAATCATAACATGATTCCCAGTGTTTGGCCACCGGGTCAAATGGAGTTGGCGGGGTGTGCATGGCCATTCTTGGTTGAGGGCGATTCGAATTTGCCGCACAAAATGGTAGCTCGATGCTGCGCCGAAGCTCCGGGCTGGATCTACTTGCTGGATGTCTCGTTGTTCGTTTCTTTGCCTATCTGCCTTTCAATCCCACCTTCGTCAGCAGTGTTAGATCGGGTAACGAGAAGGCAGACACAGGCTTAATGTAACAACAGCTCTTTATTACAGTAGAACAGTATGTACAATCCAGCAACTGCTTGGTCTGACAGCAGCCCTTTTATAGGGAGCTGTCAGACCTCTTAGCCAATAGGATTAAACCTCTGTTCCCGCTGGAACAGAGGACCAGAGTGGAAACTCTGGTAGCTAGATGGAATATCTAACACAACCAGATGGACAGGGTCATTAAGGTAATATCTCGAGGACTATCAGAAACCCAAACCAAAGACATTTGTTGAGCATTTGATTTCTTCAGAAAATATATTTTCTAAATATGGACAATAATACATGTTTCGCTTTGTTTTTGTTTCTTTTTGAGAATTGTATTGCAAAAATCAGACAAATAAAAAGAAAAGTCTTGGGATACCTATGTTCTCATCTATAAATTAAAGTGGATTAGATAAACTTGTTACAAACTGTAGGCTGATTAAATTCCCTATGAATCCAGAGCCGACAGACAAGCTTTGTTTTTAAGGCTACTGTCTCAGCAAAGGTTTGCTATGTCTGCAGAGATTTCAACTTTCAGAATTCTCAAGGTAGCAAGCTCAAAAGAACTGTCTCCCTTCAACAAGTTGTCTAGTTCAGAATTTCACAATGATAATGAGCCAGAAATAGTCTTCTGTCCTTACATAATCCCTATAGAAATAAATCTGAGTTTATGCAAGTTCTTGGATGAGGAAACTGTTACGTTGTACTGCAAGTTCTCCCTCTAGTGGAATAAAATGAAAAGTTGTATTTTAAAAATAGCATTTAACCATAATAAAAACCAACAAGAATAAATAAGACTATTCTAAATAATCCAACACACTACTGTGGCCATCTATTAACACAGTGTGCCTAAAGAAGCTTTTTTCAAACTGACAGTCCCAAATATTATGGACTTGTTTTGTTATGGATTTCACCAGTAGAGCCTAAATCAATTTCGTTGTATATATGTACAATGACAATGAAGGTTATAAATTATAAGTAACTATGAACCCTATCAACCCCTGCAGAAAATATGGGTACCAGGTTGGACAAGGATGATCTTGAAGCTTTACTGGGAATATGAGAATACTTCTCCCATCTCTTCCTCTCTCTCTCTGTCTCATTGATATAGTAGTATTTCTCAGTATTTCTCTAATACTTTTACAATTACTCTATTGAGTTCAACATGCTTTCCTATTATTGTAAAGCACAAGCATTTATTTTGCAGCTTTCCTCACTGAAGATCAACATGCATGTCTGTTGACAAGCAGTCAGCCTGCAGATACAAAGCATGCATTCTTAAATTGTACTATGTCCCGTGTCTAGTTTAGGGACTTTGTAAGCTGACTCATACTACTCTAATTTTCAATACTGGATCCACTCAATGAGGTATTGTGTAACTAATAGCCATAATGTTTTGGGCCTGGAGACAAAAAGATGCTGCTTTTCTTTCAGCATAATATATCCCTTCATCCCAAAATGCAGGTTCAGTGGGTTTCATCGTAGACACTAGCTGAAGTGTATTTGGTTTTCTTTTCAATCAAGGATCTCATGGCTTTGTCTACCGAATTATCTTGGCAATATATGGGAACATTAATTTTTTATCTGCAATAGTTTTCCAAGCACATCTATAGCTCTAAGGTTTTCTTATAATCACCCAATCCAGCCTTATGACTCTGCTTAACCTTTTGGTATCAGCCAAAGTTGTCCAAAGCTTTCCAAAGCACACTGCTTTCTAGTAAATTCTGAAGAAATGAAATGCAAATGAAGGGTGAAGTATTAACATTTATATACAACCATTTGGATGGCAATTGCTATGATAAAACTCTGATTATCCTTAGATTTCATTCATTCTCCAATGGGAACGGTATTACAAAGTTTCACATAACTTCTGATTTGCCCCTTCACTTTTGCTATGAAATGGGACACAGTAAGTCTTGATTCAAAAGTCCTTAGAATCTCACCTACTGCTTTAAAATGGAAAATTTATGAATCACAAAGAATCTTCAATAAAGGCTTGCTTAAATATATGCTGGCTTATTGTTAACAGTGAACCTTAACTTGCAGAGATGGTATTTAGTCCTACTGTTAAATAATACGGTATGAATGCTTGATACTCCCATACTGTGAAGGCTAGCCAAATAAGGTACAATTATACCTTCTTTGATGGGTAATTGTTAGCCTATGAAAGGAATTGAGGGGGTGGGGGAAAAATCCCTACTGCACTGTGACAAGAGGTTTGAAAAGTTTATTGTGGTTTTTCTTTGAAATGTATTCAGGTTACAGTGGAATCATAAGATCTTGGAGAAGCAAACAGTAGTATGTATTGGGGGGTGAGAGTTTGGCTTGCATATTGAGTCTGAATCAATGAAAAGGATAGCCTGTACTTGGATAGAGCATTTAATAGCATTAAAGAGGGGGCAGGATCTGTGCAAGAGAGCTCTGCAGAAGAAGCCCTGCCTGGGGAAGAGAGAAAGAAAGAACTTGTTCTATAAAAATACACGAGAACATCACGATTCTTTATTAAGTATAGAAGCTGAGAGGACAATTAAATCAAGGCAAGCGGAATGGAAGAAAATAAAAGTGCCTATACTGAATAAGGACAACTGTGGTTATTTAAAACCGTGAATGAGTGGCATGCAATTCTTAAAATTTGGCAAAACATTATAACAAGCAATTGTAGCTATGTTATTATCCAGAACAGTGTTTCTTAACCTTGAAGATGTATGCACTTTAATTCTCAGAATTCCCCAGCCAGCTGAAATAATCATGTCTTTTTTGGGAACTCAAGAGTTCCAATATTGTAATAGAGGGAGTTGCTTTGCTCTTTGATCATTTTGGGTGCTGTTGTTAGTATTTATTTTAGTTCAACAAGATCCTTTTAATGTCTAGCAATGTCAATGCCTTTAAAGTAAACTGGATCAAAAAAATAGGCATCCAGAGATTCCAGGGATTATTGTGGCAAGGTAGAATAACACCATCTTGTCTGTCCCAATTTATACTAAACATAATCAAGATGGGATTATTTTAAGTTTCTTTCTCTTGCTTTCCTTTTTCTCAGAATTGTGGAATCACAAACCATCATTGTGAAAAATCATCACTAGTAAATTAGTATCACCGGAATATCTGGACAACTTGATAAATCCCTAGGGCAGAAATGTCCATTTTCGAAGCTTTGTTTTCTGTTATGAAATTGGCTGTATAGATTTTCCCCATAGATTAACCACATACTTGATCAACATTTTCCTAGAACCGTTCACTGCAAAATTTCTTTTGTGGTTAGCAATCAATTCCAGCAGTTAAACCATGTGGCGTATACCAAGGGAGCAGTGTCCGAGATCCATTTTATGATTGTTCGCTTTTAAAATTATTTGTTTTTGCTGTCTCAGAATTAGTCTTTTTTTTTTTTTTGCATTGGTGAACAATCATAATAAAGTTAATTTGACTGGCTGATTGATGGACCCTACCAGAATATGCATGAAGCTGTGAAATTAGGGTTTCTTTCAAAAAGATCCTGATATCCTCCTTGGTCCCAACAGCTAGAAAGCTTTCCCCTTCACTGCATTAAAACATATTTGCAACTAGAAACCTAGTTTTGTGTATTGATTAGGATCAAGCCCAGCCTCAGTCAATAAACTTACCAGATGATTTTGGACCAGCATCTCAGCCCAATCAGCCCATACAAGTTATTCTGGTGGGGGGAAATGGGAGAAGATATCTATGTTGCAATGACTTCTGAGGAAAGGCAGGATCTAGGGGTCAAACAACGAACAATAAATTAAAAAAGGTATCTTTGCAATTATTTGTGAATTTTACACATTTAATGGCTTTCTATTATTTCTAGAAATATTGCAGAGAATACACAATGTTCAGTTTTATGCATAGAAAAATAAATACCAAAATAGAAATACTGCTAGCAATCTACAAGCTTGTTCTAACAGAGTCCCACCAGGATAAATGCTTGGCCTTTTCAGTAGAGGCTAAACTGACCAATAAGCAATACCAATTCCTTTGGCACTCTTGAAAATTCTATCTACTTGCAACAAACCTAAACTACCCCAGAAGAACAAGCCAAAGATCATTCTTCTGACTTTCCCCAAAAAAACATGTTTGATTAATGTGCCCTCCCCAGCAACATCCCAGTGCTAATGATAAAAGGATCCACCAGACATCCCAGAAGATAATCAATCGCTGTAAAGCACAATACTACACAAGGCACCTATTTAGTATCATGCCAAGTCTGGTGCTCAGAAAAACAGATGGGAAAGAAGACTTTACTTTTTAGAAGACTAATACTTTGGGAAGTGTTTGCTGTTATATTTGTAAAAAATGCTTTCCTAATTCAATACAATTCAGATTTTGCACTGGAAAATTTAGCAATTACTGTGCTGTTTGTCTTGAAAAGGAGAATTGGAAATACATACATATGCACATACGTATATATATGAATAACAAACACACACACACACAAACACCAAGAAAATTCTTAACAATATATACCTTGGAAACACTGATCTGCTCTTTACCTGTCATTCCACCGGGAAAAAAAAATTAAGCACCTGGAGAAAAAATCTCAGTGCTTTTCCATTAAGATCTATTGTATTTTTCTTCATATTCAAAGAGGTTCTAATATTTTGAATTTCAATTGCAGGCTCAAAGAGAATCCAAAACCATCACTTTAAGTAGAATCACGTCTGATTCATATAGACTTACTAGGAGATACCCTGGACTGACAGTTAGAGGACAGATAATAATCTTTGAGAAATTCAGGATAACAGGAAGTGTGCTAGTTGATGAGAGAATAAATTTTGAAGGACATTCAAGGAATGACAGACTACTAAGTACAACTTGGATTTGCTGGAAGTTTCTAATTGGGATCCATTTGTAAGACTCTGAAGATGCTGAAAAACCTCATGCACTATACATCTATAGAAATTCTCAATCATTCAGGTCATGATTGTCCCAGAGGTGCTTTTTCAGGAAGCAACTGGACTTTCTTGGGGGTTTTTTTCTTTTGAAGATGCTTCGCTTATCATCCAAGAAGCTTCTTTAACTCTGACAGGATAGTGGGGAATGGAAGGATTTAAATCAGAGCTGTCAGAGCTAAAGAAGCTTCTTGCATGAGAAGCGAAACATCTTCAAAAGAAAAAACAAGAAACTCCAGTTGCCTCCTGAAAAAGCTACCTTTGGGACAACATGTACTATAATCAAATATCAGATTAATTTGATTTTGCTTCCCAAGCAGGTAAGTGCTTTAATAGATTGGGAAAATATTGTAAATATCCAGAGAACAGGAACACAGAATACAGGTAGACTTACAATCATTTGTTTAATAACTGTTCAGAGTTACAATAGCATTTGAAAAAGTGTCTTAGGGCCATTTTTCTCACAACTATTGCAGCATCCCTGTAGCTATGTAATCAAAATTTGGATGCTCAGCAACTGGCTCATACTTATAACAGTTGTAATATCTGAGGATTATGCGATCACCTTTTACATTCTTCTGAGAAGTAAAGTGTTATGTATATAGTTTTCCCTCTGGTCCGCTGCACTAGGGGGCGCTGTGCTAAGCGCTGATTGGCTGACTGCTCGGACAGCGGCATATATAAAGGCTGTCAGAGCAGAGCTCAGTTGTTGCCTGTTAGCAAAGCGCGTGTATTGTGAATTGCCGCGTTGGCAACCTGTTAGCAATAAATTGTTAGCATTCTGTTAAGTCCTGGCTCGCCTCCATTTGTCCACCTGTGTTCTCCGCAAGATAGAACATTTGGCGACGAAGGTGGGATCCTCTGGAGGAGCCCAGGCAGAGCTGTGAGTCACTAACCACGAGCTGAGTCACCAAGAGCTGAATTCCCTCAGGGGAATCACTCGACGAGAGGTCGAGTGAGTCATTGTCCTCGCAGACTACGTTGGCTGAAAATCTACAGAAAAAGTTACCTCAGAGATGGCATCCATGAATACTTTTGCCGCCTTCAACGCGGCCACAGAGACTTGGGTCTCATATATTTCGCGTTTTGAATGTTTTTTAGAAGCCAACGGCTTCACAAATTTAACTGAGCAGCGAAAAAAGGCTTGTTTTTTAAATTTGTGTAGTACTGAGATGTTTAATTTGGCTGAAACCTTAGTTGCCCCACACTCTGTCCACGACATAACCTGGGACGTGTTAATGACCAAATTAAAGAATCATTACGCCCCATCGCTTTCCCGCACTACACGAAGATTTGCCTTTTACCGTAGGGTCCAGCGAGAAGGAGAATCCATAAATGATTACGTGGCTGCGTTACGAGCCGCAGCTATACATTGTAGATTTAGAGACCTAGATGAGGTTTTAACAGATCAGATTGTGGGAGGTGTTAGGGACCTCCGCATACAACGCCATCTACTGGCCAAACCCGAACTTGATTTGCAAACAGCCCTTGATGAAGCCAGGGCTGTAGAAATGTCAAATAAGTCCACAAACGAACTCCAGAGATTCTCAAACCCTCTACCTGTTGAAAAGACTACCGAGGTTCACCATGAAGACACTCTCGAGGACGCCGGAGCTGTCGGAAATGATGAAGTACATCGTCTGCGTGGGGAGCAACAAAAAGGGCGCCAGGGTAAGGCTGCATTCCGTGCAAATTGCCCTGGGTGTGGGGGTAAGCATGATAGGGCAGACTGCCGTTTTAAGAACGTTGCCTGTCTCCGTTGCGGGAGAAGGGGCCATTTGGCAAGAGTTTGTAGGGCAGCGGCGCCTTGTGCAAGCGCGTTAGAAGGGAATTCTCCCAGCCCTAACCAAAGTTTCAAGAAGCCCTCTAATTTTAGCAGGAATGCTGGGTCTAGGAAACAAGATTCTTGTTTCACAGTCAATGATGACAGGGATGAGTCTGCTGTAGATCAGATCATCCATGCACCCAGGGGGAAAATATTCCTCAATGTCAGGATAGAGGGTAAACCATGTCAGATGGAGATAGATACTGGCTCAGCCGTGTCTATCATCTCATGGGCAGGAATCAGGAAAATTGTGCCAGGTATTTCACAGGCACGTCTATCCCCGTGCCCATTGAAGCTGAGGGACTTCCAAGGGAATTCCATTCCAGTACTAGGAAAGTTTTACTGTAAGGTATCATTTAAACAGTTTCACAAGAGGCTTCCCCTCATTGTAGTCAAGGGCCCCAGGCCAAGTTTATTAGGGTTGGAATGGTTTGAAGCTTTAGGTCTAGCCATAACTGGTATAGATCAGATTCAGACCACTCCACACCTTGATGCACTGATTAAGGAATTTCCCGAAGTTTTCGGGGAAGGTTTAGGAAAATATACTGGCACACCCATATCTTTCAATTTAGACCCCCAAGTGCCACCACGGCGGCTCAAGCCGCGCAGGGTGCCGTTCGCGTTAAAATCTAAAGTGGACGCTGAAATAGATAAGTTAATAGCTCAGGGGGTGTTAGAACCTATTGACCATGCCCGCTGGGAGACTCCCATTGTCATACCAGTGAAGCATGATGGGTCTGTGCGCATATGTGGGGACTTTAAATGCACACTTAATCGCGCATTACAGCAGAGTGCATACCCCTTACCAGTAGTGCAACATTTATTGCACTCACTGGGACAGGGCACAATATTTGCTAAACTCGATCTGGCTTAGGCATATCAGCAGTTGCCTGTGGATGAGGCAACTGCTGAAGCCCAGACTATAGTTACGCATAGAGGAGCTTTTAAGTGCCACCGATTGCAGTTTGGGGTCAGCGTAGCGCCAGGGTTATTTCAGAACCTAATGGAAAGGCTTTTGCAAGGGATACCAGGCGTCGTGCCTTATTTTGACGACGTCCTGGTATCAGCCCGTTCGCTGGCGCACCTTATGGCCCGTCTACGAACCGTACTTCAGCGTTTCCGCGGTGCTGGGTTAAAACTAAAAACTACCAAGTGCCAAATCGCGGTTCCACAAGTTGAGTTTTTAGGTTTCTTAATCGATAAGAAAGGAATCCGTCCTACGCCTGCTAAGGTGCAGGCAATCAGCCAAGCCCCCTCACCAACAAACAAAGCCGAACTCCAAGCTTTCTTAGGGCTGCTCAATTTTTACAATATTTTTCTGCCTCATAAAGCGTCTATTGTGGAGCCCCTCCATCGATTGCTAGACCGTTCCGCAAAATGGTTTTGGGGAAAGAAAGAGGCCGCTGCTTTTGCTAATATCAAAAAGTTTTTAACCTCTGAGACTGTTTTGCACCAATACAGCGAATCCCTCCCGGTGACTCTGACTTGTGACGCATCACCCTACGGGGTCGGAGCGGTTTTAAGCCACCGTCTGCAGTCTGGTTTAGAAGTGCCGGTCGCATTTTTCTCCCGCACCTTGTCTTCGCCCGAACGAAACTATAGCCAGCTCGATCGTGAAGCTTTGGCTATAGTAGCTGGGGTGAAGCGCTTTCATTCCTATCTGTATGGCCGTCATTTCCAAATAGTGACGGATCACAAGCCCCTGTTGGGCATCATCGCAGGGGACAAGCAAACGCCCCAGATCTTGTCTCCACGATTCACGAGATGGACGGTGTTCCTGGCAGCCTATGACTACACCCTGCTCCATCGACCCGGGAAGCACATCTCCCATGCTGACGCATTAAGCAGATGCCCTCTACCCATTGCTGTCCAGGATCCTGCTCCTGCCTCCGACGTGCTCCTGATCGACGAAATGCAGTCGCCCATCACAGCAGCTGACGTGGCCTCACACACGCGGCGAGACAAGCTGCTCTCCAGGGTGCTGGCTTGGACTGAGCGTGGTTGGCCAGCCAAACCTCTGGGCACCGAATGGCAACCTTTTGCAACCAGACAACACGAACTCTCTACCCAGCAAGGTTGCCTCCTGTGGGGAAGCCGAGTGGTCATTCCTGTTTCGCTCCAAGACGCAGTGCTGACTACGCTTCATGAAGGCCACCCCGGCATCGTCAGAATGAAATCACTCGGCCGCAGCTACGCTCGGTGGCCGGGCATGGACCAGGACATTGCACGGTGGGTCTCTGGCTGTGAAAAGTGCCAGGAGTCCCGACCTGCGGGTCCCAGAGCTCCCATACAAAACTGGGAGCAACCCAGAGCTCCGTGGTCCAGAATCCACATGGACTTGGCGGGCCCAGTAAAGGGCCAGGTTTTTATTGTTATTGTTGATGCTTATTCTAAGTGGGTAGAAATTGCTTTATTGTCTAGTACTACTGCCCCTGCCATTATTAAGGTTCTCAGAAGGGTTTTTGCTACCCATGGGTTACCGGATCTGGTGGTATCTGATAATGGTCCCCAATTTACTGCTGCCCTACTCAAAAAATTCTTTGACCAATTGGGAATCCGACATGCATTTGTGGCACCCTTCAATCCGGCGGCCAATGGCCTAGCGGAACGCGCTGTCAGATCTGCTAAATAAGCGCTGGCTAGGTTTGGTCCACTCAACTGGCAGGAGGACATAGACACTTATCTCTTTTGGCAACATGCCACCCCATGTGCCACAACTAATAAAAGCCCCGCTGAGTTATTAATGGGTCGGCGCATCAGAACAACACTGGACAGGCTTCACCCTGAATATGCCCCAGCAAAACCTCTTGACTCACACTGTCAATTAAAGGGTTTCTCTGTAAACACTACTGTATATGCCCGGAATTACACCGGCCACCCACTTTGGGTAAAGGGAATCATTAGAAGAATCACGGGTCCCTGTTCGTACTTAGTAGAACTAGAGGACGGCCGAATATGGAGACGCCATATAAATCAATTGCGAAATCGGCAAGGGGAGGCAGACACAACTGGGGAACAACCAGGCCAAAATTCCGAAAACACACAAACACCTACTTCCAGGCCTACCACCCCAGAGCCACCTCAAAATAGAGCAAGGAGACCAAGGGACCTATCTTGTCTTCCCTGTGAACTTCCAGCGGTGGCTGAATCAGTTGGGATAAGGCCCGGGCCGTTGGAAGCCGCGGCCACTAACTCTGAAGCAGACGTCACTCTGCGGAGATCAGGGCGGGTCCGTCGCCGCCCAAGGTATTTGCAAGATTATGCATGCGCCTTCTAAGTGTGAAGGAGTGTTATGTATATAGTTTTCCCTCTGGTCCGCTGCACTAGGGGGCGCTGTGCTAAGCGCTGATTGGCTGACTGCTCGGACAGCGGCATATATAAAGGCTGTCAGAGCAGAGCTCAGTTGTTGCCTGTTAGCAAAGCGCGTGTATTGTGAATTGCCGCGTTGGCAACCTGTTAGCAATAAATTGTTAGCATTCTGTTAAGTCCTGGCTCGCCTCCATTTGTCCACCTGTGTTCTCCGCAAGATAGAACATAAAATAAATAGGAAAACCAGATTCACTCTCTGTATTACTAACCTAACTGCAGTGATTCACTTAACTGTGACAAGGTCATAAAATGTGGCAAAGCTCACATAACAACTGTCTCGCTTAGCAACAGAAATTTTGATCATAAGTTCAATTGTGGTCATGAGTTGAGGACTACCTTTAGTGAATTTAATTGAAGGAAAGCAGCTTCTCCTCCAATGTTAGAGAAGGGGAGGGGGAATGAGCAGTTGGACAGTGTAAACAATGACTCAAGAGACAGATGGTAGGGTCCCCTGTGCTTGTAGAGAATAGACACTTGGGATTCCTAAAGGTAAAGGTTCCCTTTGCACATATGTGCTAGTGGTTCCTGACTCTAGGGGGCGGTGCTCATCTCCGTTTCAAAGCCAAAGAGCCAGCACTGCCCGAAGATGTCTCCGTGGTCATGTGGCCGGCATGACTAAATGTGTACATAATGCTGTTACCTTCCCACCAAAGGTGGTTCCTATTTTTCTACTTACATTTTTACATGCTTTCAAACTTCTAGGCTGGCAGAAGCTGGGATAAGTAACGGGAGCTCACTCCTTTACGCAGTGCTAGGATTCAAACTGCCGGCTGTTCTGATCGACAAGCTCAGCCTCCTAGCCACTGAGCTACCGTGTCCCACTTTGGGGATTCCTTTTTGGGGGGTGAGATTCCTGCTTGGCCCTAAATCAGCGTTTTTCAACTTTATATGTATGTGCACACTTTAACTCCCAATTTCCCCAGACATCTAAACAGTACTTTGCAGCCGTATAGCACACCGTATATTCGGAAGCCCTCAAGTAAGCTGTCTCTCCTAGGTGCACTCATATCTCATGTTTCATAGGTGGAAACTACCCGCAGAGCCCTCTCGTTTGATCCCACAAATGGGCGGCCCTCTGTCCAGGCTCAGAAGCAGGCTCCACTTAATCGGAATTCTAGAAATGCTGAACAAGAATCAACCTTCTAGCTCCTGAAACCGGTAATATATTCTCCTATGGCAACGGAGAGAAGCCCTGCTGGCCCTAGCGCTGTTTCAGAAAATCAAAGTTAAAGGGAACCAAGTTAAAAATTTAACCGAACTTCAGGCAGGACTAAAATCCTTCTTCTAATCTAGACCTCTTGTGGATTCCCAAAGCCCCTTGCCAGGGGTCGCGCCTGTCTGTTTCGCCTCTTAGCTTGGTCTCCCAAATTCGCTCCCCAATTCCCACCCCCTCCAAACCGCAACTTGGAAGCGGCTGCATCAGAACTCCAGGGATAAATGAGAGCGTGAGGGCGAAGCTCCACCGACGCCCCGCCTACCTTCCCACGCTGCTGCTGCTGCTGCCGGATCGAGGGAAACCGGATTCTGTAGCTTTGGAGTCGCTGCGCTGGTGCTGGCGGATAACGAAGACCGGCCGGTTGGGCTTTCTTCCTATCTTATTCCAGGTCAGTGAAAATCAACCTATGCGCTCCCTAACTCCTTTCTGTCTTGATACGGGGGCTGTGAGAGCCATTTGCCTTTCCAGCCAAGGAGTTTTACCTCCCTCCTTCGTCCTCTTCCCCCCCCCCCACTTTCCTCAACCCCATCCTAAATAGAATAAAGTCCGCCTTGTGCCGCCTGGGTGGCGTTGTTTTTCTTTCTGCTGGGGTTTACCCATCATGCTGAACCATATGCTGAACGGTACGTTAAGCCTCAATGTTGAGAATCCTAGACCTGGAGCTATTCAACAAGCCATCGTTTAGAGCGCGACGGGGAAGCGTTTCAGCTAAAAACGATATTCCTCCGGGGGGTTTTGTGGGTTTAAATTAGCACAATCCCAAACATATCTGCAAAGAACTAAGTTCCATTTAGTTGCGGGGAAGGGGCTAAGTAATGAGTTATATAACAGCTCGTCTGTTTTTCATACCCATCTCCCATGAGCAGGATACATAATACCAAAACTATGGGTATTGTAGTCTGGGATTTTTGGAGGACATAGAGTAGGGCTTGCATTCATGACTTTCACAGAGGAAAGCAGGTGTTTTACACATTAAGTTGATGCTCTCTGACAAAAGATTAGATAGTAGAAGAGAAGATAGTGCTAGTGAATTATGTCAATAAGGCAACATTAATAATAATAATGCTCCAACACTGGAAGTTTTAAAGAAGTTGTTGGATAACCATTTGTCTGGTTTTGGGTTTTCTGCCTAAGCAGGGGGTTGGACTAGAAGACCTCCAAGGTCCCTTCCAACTCTGCTATTCTGTAATATTCTACTCTATTCTATTCTATTGTGAAGGCCTTTTCTGGGAACAGATATAAAGAAAGAAAAGGTGGAATAATTGTAGGACTCCTTTTCATTGCTAATGCTGAAAATCCTGTGCCTCCAAGCAGCTACAGTTTAATGCACCAGACTACCAACAGTATCCAAACCCTCTTGATTTTTTTAACGGTGGAAAAAGAACATGTGACCTTGAAAATATCCCCTTGAAGATGTTGGTGGCTGTAGTTGCCAAAAGAAGAGCTGGAACTGTAGAACTCTGAAAAATACAGTGGATACTTGGTAGGTTGTCAAGCCTTACAGATGCTTGAAATAGATCATTGAATTGTATAATTTATGAAAGACTGCTTAAAAAGAGCTATGTTGGTTTGGTTTATAAACTGTCTGGATTTGGCTTTTGGAAACACCTTAAATGCACATGGCAGAAAATAAATTTTCCCCTCTGGTTTGACCATGGGGGCTTCTGTAGGTGGGTCTATATTTGCAAGTTGCTACATTGGCCAATGCATTTAATTATTACTTGCTTATTGCAGCCATAACTATGCAATTTCAATCTTTCAGTTGCACTTACTTAAAAATAAGTTTTGTGGAAATTCACTAGGTATAGCTCTAAATGAGAGGGTTTAGAAGAGTTACAAAGGTTTATTGAGCACAGTCAAATGAATTAGTGTTTAGCACCTGGGTTGAATTCTTGAGAACTACTGAGAGAAACCTATCTTAAATCAAGATGTTTTTATTTCCAGTTTATTCACAGAAAGTAAAGTTGCAAAAATAAAAGGGCTTCCATGCCACTGAATTTACATCAGCTGCTGAACTCTTGTTTTGTTAAGTACTTGTGTACTTAATAACACATAGATTGTGCAATTTCTGCTTTCCTGTTTTAGACCTGAGTTAGAGCTCCTTTAACCCATCACGCTCCTTTAACCCATCACCTCTCTAGGTGATCACTTCTAGTATTGAACTACTTTTCACATGAAGTTTTTTCCTCTTAACATTTAATCAGAGTAAACCTTCTTAAAACTTAAAACCATTATTCTACTGTATATTCTACACCCTGGAAAAATAGAAAGTATTGATTATATCTTCAGTGTGAGATCCTTTTAAGTACTGGTAATCCTCAACGTACAACCATAATTTCTGTTGCTTACGGTTCTTCTGTTGAATGGAACTATTACTAGCTATGATTTAGAAGCTATACTTCACATATCCCATTGCATTTGATTTTTTGTAGTATTGGTACACAGGGTCATTCTTACTTTGTAACCAACAATCCACGATCTTTTATGCAAGTAGTTGTCATCAAGCCAAGTATCCCCATGCTATATGCATTTGTTTTCTGTTTCCTAAGCAAAAGAGAAAAGTAAAAATTAATCATTTGTCTTCTATTAAATGTAATTCTGCTATTTTCAGCTTATTTTTCTTAACCTTTGAAGACTGTTTTAAATGTTATTTCTGTCTACTGGCTATCCTACCTAAGATGGTATCATCTGCAAATTGGTAAGCATTCCCTCTACCTCTTTCACCAGACTATTAATAAAGTATTGAACAAGATAAACCTATTATCATAGTACCTGACTCAGTATTTCTCTGTGATATTTGAGATAACTATGTATTAACTTAAGTATCATATCATTTAATTGTCATTTAACTAGCTTGCTAATAAGAATTTCATTTTTTGGTAATATATTTTGCTAAAATGTACATATAGTATAGCACTCCCACTATCTGCCAAATAAATGTTTAGATTAAAAATGGTTTTAAATTGAAAATATTGGTGCTTAATAAATTCATGCTGGTATCTATTACCATTTTGATATCTGGAGGTTTGAAACAATATTTTTATGATATGCTTTTAAGGTCATGAATTAATGTCAGGTTGATAGGCTTATAGATTCCTGGATCCCCTTCCAGGTATTCATTTACTTGGATTTCTGAATATGGGTGGATTTTTTAATACTTCATCCATTCCATTTGTTTTGCTTGTTTTGAACCCTTTTATTTTGCAGTAATCAAATCAGAATAGTCATCCCATCAGGTTTCGCTTGTCACATAACATGTGCACATCATGTGCATTAAATATTGTCCTTTCTGGGCTGCATTCTAGTTTATTTTTTTCATTTTGCACACATTCTGTGCATTGTTACTCTTAATTCCATTATCTTCATGAGCTAATTTTCTGATTATGTATTGAGTGGATTAATATATTCCATGAAAGTTACACTCTTCCTTTTTTTTAGCATGTAAGCAGTAGTGGGATTCAAATAATGTAACAACCAGTTCTCTGTCCTAATGATTTCTTCCAACAACCAGTTCACCAAACTGCTCAGAAAGTTAACAATCTGTTCTTCCGAAGTGATAAGAACTGGCTGAATCCCACCACTGCATGTAAGTCTACTGTGTGTAGTCAATCGCATATTAGCAATCCACCAATCTCAGTAATTAATATGATAGTCTCAGAATCCAAATGTCTCCAATAAATATTATTAGCTAAACAGTAATTCACTTCTTAATATTTTTCTTTTTTTCCCCAGTCATGTCCCAAAACTATTTGAGCCCCTACATTAGGATTTCTCAACATAGCAACTTTTCAGCTGTGAGGACTTCCGAACACTGCCCTAGATTTTGAACTTCTGTTCTGGACCTTCCAATTCCATATGAAGTTATTGTGGCTGATTTTTTCAGTGTCATTTGATCTACATGGAATAGCAGGAAATGATAATTGGACTCCATTATCATAGGACTTCAGTATACTTCAAATTTCAACAATTTGAAATCGTTGTTACATTTTTTTTCTGTGCTCCAGGCAGAGAATATGCTGCCCAGAACCCGATTATCCCAGTTGGCATGCCTTTGTTTTGGCTCCTCATGCTAAGGTGCTATCAAGTATCAGGACACACTGTCTTAAATGCAGTCACAGCTCCGCTGCCCTCTAGGATTCCTCATCTTGCTTCTTGTTCCCTTTTTTACTTCCTTGATAGCTCAAAGTTGGTATTCCTAGTAAATCAACCATTACTGTGCCACTATATCACCATCAAAGACATGCTTTATAATACTCCAACAATGGCTTGAGATTTCCATAAATCACTGGTGAGGAAATGGCTTTAGCTCTCAGGTTAGCCAAGCACAAACTTGACGTAGAGGGAAAATTTGTTAAGAACTTCCATAAATTCTTCTGTTGAACTCTACTGCCAAGCTCCTATTTCCTCTTCCTGTTCAGTAGCTCTTGAGCAAATGTAAACATAAGCAGACACATAATCAGGCTTGATATGGGACTTAACATGATGTACCTGTATTTAATAGTTTTGGCATGGTTTAGTAACTAAATTTAAATTGAGTGAAGAAAGAAATCAGTGCCAAAATTACATTGTTTCCCCCCCCCCCAATCCGCAGGAATCTTGAGGCCTCCAGATGCTGCTAAACTGTAGTTCTCAGAATTTTTAAACAGTGTTCATACTAATTGGGACTACTGAGACTTGATGTTCAGAAACATCTGGGTGATCATATGTTCCATAATCCTGTAGTGTGTAGCCTTTGCCAGTCTTATATGTTGTGGAGATAAGTCAAGCCCTGAGGTCCTTGGAGAAAAATAGATGGATACAGAAGCCTTTACTAAATAATTTATTTAGAGGTGAAATGACTAAACGAATAATTCAGTAGGTACTTCTATGTTATCTCTATGTTTATTGCAAGTCTGATCTTTTAAAAAGAATTAAATAACTTTTAAAAATGTATTCAGTTGACTACACAGTAATCTTTAGAAATGTGGTCTGGAGGAATAAATAATACAATACAATAGCAGAATTGGAAGGGACCTTGGAGGTCTTCTAGTCCAACCCCCTGCCTAGGCAGGAAATCCTATACAGTTTCAGACAAATGGCTATCCAACATCTTCTTAAAGATTTCCAGTGTTGGGCATTCACAAGCTGTTCCACTGATTAATTGTTCTTACTGTCAGGAAATTTCTCCTCAGTTCTAAGTTGCTTCTCTCCTTGATTAGTTTCCACCCATTGCTTCTTGTTCTACCCTCAGGTGCCTTGGAGAATAGTTTGACTCTCTCTTCTTTGTGGCAACCCCTGAGATATTGGAACATTGCTATCATGTCTCCCCTAGTCCTTCTTTTCATTAAACTAGACATACCCAGTTCCTGCAATCGTTCTTCATATGTTTTAGTCTCCAGTCCCCTAATCATCTTTGTTGCTCTTCTCTGCACTCTTTCTAGACTCTCCACATCTTTTCTACATCCTAGTGACCAAAACTGAATGCAGTATTCCAAGTGTGGCCTTACCAAGGCATTATAAAGTGGTATTAACACTTCACGTGATCTTGATTCTATCCCTCTTTTTATGCAGCCTAGGAATGCATTGGCTTTTTTGGCAGCTGCTGCACACTGCTGGCTCATATTTAAATGGTTGTCCACTAGGACTCCAAAATCCCTTTCACAGTTACTACTGTTGAGCAAAGTATCACCTATACTGTACCTATGCATTTCGTTTGAGCAAAGTACCACCTATACTGTACCTATGCATTTTGTTTTTGTTGCCTAAATGTAGAACCTTACTCTTTTCACCATTGAATTTCATTTATCAGATAGTGTCCAATGTTCAAGTTTGTCAAGATCCTTCTGTATCTTTAGCCTATCTTCTGGAGTGTTGGCTATTCCTGCCAGCTTGGTGTCATCTTCTAATTTGATGAGTTCCCCATTTATTCCCTCATCCATGATTACTACAGACACAAACAAGCTTTTAAGAGTGGTGTGTATGTGGTGAAATATGATTTTGTGGTGGCTTTTGGCTGCAAACAACAATGTTATGGAACTTGCCCCTGAAAGAAGAACACATATTAGAAGCATCCATTTGGTGAAAGCTCCTACAAATATTTTTAGTGCTGGAGAATATTACAGTTTTCATTTGATGTGTTATTTTACTTGTTGCTTCTTTATTTCTCTTATTCCTTCATCCCTGACTTCTGAGAAATTCAGAGTTTGAAGGAGTCATTTGGGGTATGCTCAATGCAAGAATCTAAATTAAAGCATGTCTCTGTCCTCGACATGAATAATGAAGAGAACCCATCTTCCTAAGCTGTTGGTTAAACTGTTCTTATTGTTGAGAAGTTTTTTTGTAAAATTCAAGTAGATTTTGACTTTTTGATAACTTTATCCTGTGTACCTGCATTGTAGGATAATGCAGAGTGGAACTTGACCTCCTTCTGACAACCTTTCAAGCACTTGAAAACTTTTCCCACCTCTCCTTACTTATCTTTGTCGTCAGTCATGCTCACTTCACACCATTTCTTCTCATGAAGCATAGATTCCAGTTCCCTGATTCTCTTTATCTTCATTGAACTGATTGGTCTAACTTTGTAAAGTGTGGTGCATATAACAGAATGTAGTACTCAATATACCAAATAGAGTGGAACAGGTACTATCTATGACTGTAATGAGAATAACAAAGACCACAGTCAGATAGGAGAAATCTGAGCCCAAAGCAGGAATGTAATTTGAGAAAATGTCTCAGACTTGATCCTCCCTAGTTCTCTTAAATATAAAGGCAAGGAAGGAAGACTTGCAAGATTCTGTTACTGTAAGTAACCTTATAATAAAAATAGTATTAACATCCATAAATTGGTCTTCTGGTTGGACTATTCCAAAGGGCTGGCAGTGATTTAGAAGATGTACTTCTTTTGATGCAACTTAAAATAGCAGTTCAAGTTCCTCAGTTTAGATATGAACAATAATATCAGAGCTGATTATGATCAGATTCTGTAAAAACGTGTTTGGCTGTTAAAAGAGATACAGTGGATGTAGAAAACTTTAATGGAAGTTTGAAGAATTAAAATTCAAGTGAATTGAATTTCAATGTGAATAAAAGTGAGTAATTTAAATTTATATATGAACAGGTACCTATCTTGTATAATGCCTTGTTGTGAGCGTTAGTCAAAAACCATGGCAAAAACAAATCATGACTAATCATGGGTGACTGATTTTTGATGATCAACAGCTGCAGATAACATGGGGAATTAAAGGTCACAAAATGAATAGGTTTACTTTAGATAACTGGGCAGGTATGTCTGATTTTGTTTGTGGAAATATTGATAACCTTTTATATGGGGGAATTGTTTTAATTTTGATTTGGGACAGTTTTAATCTTTCTGTCATTTCAAAGTAGCAGGAACCTGTGCTTTTTATTTTCAAGAGTTGTAATGGCAGAGTATTCCAAGGGCTTTAGAAATGGAGTTGAGGGAATACAAATTGCCAATCCAGGTATAGTATGGTCTGTGAACCAGCCCTTGTATTTGATGTATGTTTCCAGCATTATTTTCCCCAGAGGAATAAGTATTTTCTTTTAGAATACCCATATGAAAATGTAAGTACTTTTGACAGGTCCAAGTTAAGGCAATGTGTAGTCAAAGCTAAAATTTCTAGCGTTCTAAAGAGTCCCAACATCTGGGAGAGAATTTTGTTTTAATCTAGTCCTTGAAAATCTAATTGCTTTGAAGATAGAGTTGAATAGAAGCAAAAGTAAGAGCAATTTACTTAATTGTGAAAGGTGCAGCTGTGCTGCACAGCTGTTCTTAATTCAAGGCTAAGTCAAGGCTAATGTCAGACGTGTTTGGTTAATATCCTTTTCTTGGATTTTTTTTTTAAGTTGCTAACCTAACCAATGGATTTAGGACTTCCTAGAAGTCTTTATTCCAGAATAACTCCAATCCTATCCTGCTTAGTAGTTTCTAAGTCCAGAAAAGGTCACACAGGCGTATGATATGGAAATAAGATAAATACATTTATTTTTGAATTGTAGTTCAAAGTGCAATTCAAAATGAATATTAAACCATTACATTGTTTCCTAATTTAAGCTCTTTTTTGCTAACTTTATAAATTGTTAATTATCTTGCCTTATTGAGGCTCCTCTAACATAATGTTTATGAACCAGTTTGATAGTGGTTAAAGCATCGGACTAAAATTGTGAGACTGTGAGTTCTCTCTTAGGCACAAAGCCAGTCAGTTTCTTTCAGCTCTAGAAAAAAGGCAATGGCAACCCACTTTTGAAAAACCTTGCCAAAAAAAACTGCAGGAACCTATCCAGGCAATCTCCTACAAGTGGACATGACTGAATGGGGGGAGACATATATTTTCCTGATAAAATAATTGTCTTACTCCTCCTAAATATTGTTGACTCTTGTTCTGAGAAATAACATTTACATTTTCTACCAACTATATCCTATCTATTTCTGTTTAAAAGCAGCAATCTAAAAAAAGATGGAGCCAGCCAGCAAATAGTTGATTTGAATTAATTCATTTCAAAATGCAATATTGGGTTTATGACTATTTTTACCCTGTGAATGCATCTTCATAGATTATAAAAATATGTATCTTTTAACAATAAAAATAATGAAGTAAAATATTGGACAGTTCATTAAAATGTATTATGTAGTGGTGTTCTGTTATTTCAATCCATGTTTGGTGTGGTTAAATTTTAAAACTACATGACTGATAAAATGGGAGGGAGTTAAATATCACAAAATGGATAGCTTTATTTTAGAAAACTGGGCAGGCATGGAAGAGGAAAGATCAATTTATTTGGGAGAATTTTCCTGATAAAATGTAGCCGTTTAGCTAAACAGAAAAAAAAATTATTCTTGCTATTCTTTACAGGAGCAAACATACTTTGATATAGGAAGTAACTCAAAGAATGAAAGAACATGTCTTCTTATTATAATGTAAGACTGCATATTATGTATACTATCCACAAACAGCTCAAAACTGGGGCCACTGCCATATTCTGAGTCCCCTGTGCATACCTAGATTTCCCATTTCTCGTATCTTCAACCTTCCTGTCTAAATTTCCTGAAGCTTCAGTTAAAGGGAAAATCTAATTTCATCCAGGAGTGGGTGCATGCCTCAAAAAATATTTTTCCTAGAAGATGTTGATTAGTAATAGCAATAGTTTTTCTTTGCAGAACAAACCCTAGACACAGATGACTCAGTCTGGAGGCCATTAATGAGGTAAAGAAAGAGCTGCTTAAAATAGTTGTGGAGCATTATGCAGAATATAAAGAGCCTTTCTGGAGTATACCAAAAGGCTTTTTAGATGAGGGTCCAGTCTCTCAAACTATCTAACCAGGTGTCCTCAAAAGGTCCATATTTGTGACATGTGAGCAATAAGCGTTAGCAACCAGACTAGCTGTTTTGAGATCTAAGGAACCATAGTACAGAGGGACTTTCTCTGGCAAAAAATTTGCTGATACTCCACACTGTCTATAGGAATTTAAATTTTAAACCTGTTGAGTGTGCCTGCAGAACCCTCCTGTTTCTGGTAGTACCATTGGCAACTTCTTTGCTGCCGGTTGCATATAAAATGATGTTGTGCACCATGTCACTTACTGCTTCCCGGCCATAGACAGCATAACATTTATGATGTTCACATTAGATTAGATCTTCAATTGGTTTGCATGGTGTCGGAGACCATTGTTTAAGAATAATGTAGGAATTTCTTCAGGAGAAGAACCGTTACTCAAGAACAAATTCTTAATAGTGATAGAAGCCAGGTAAGAAGAGTTTTACTCTGGAATATTTATATTGATTACTGAAATTGATACCTTAATGATGTGCAAGCCTTAAATCCTGTCATCTTCTGAAAATGCAAAATGAGTCTGCTGGAAAAGTTGGGCCTAACAAATCCAGAGACTTTGAATACCATGAAAGAGTGCATGGCTTGCCCACTCTAATCTATACTAAAGATCCCCATGACATATTTCTAGGCCTTCTGAATAAATAGAGATAAAGGGTAGCACTAACCATTGCTTTCTTTGAGAGTATGTCTGCTTGCCCTGAAAAACGCCAAGTTAAAAATGGGATGTTAACTGTTTCCTTGTGCCTTAATAGTCGTGTTTCTCCAAATTCCTGTTTCTTAATTTTTTTTTCACTTCTGTATTTTGTATCAGAGGATTCTGGAAATTGAAATCCACATGTCTTAAAGATCCTCGGGCTGAAAACATTATTTAGTATATCATAATACATAGATGTGGTAGTATATATTAGTGCTAATAGAGTAGGGTGCATAATTCAACCAATAAATGTTACATTCGGCAGTGCAAGCTTGCTTATAGAGGTTGTTTTTAAGTATACTTTTTCCTCTGAATAATAGAGACTGTACAGCTATGTTTAGTTGCCATGGTACAATTATGACACAAATAGAAAGGGGGGAAGTTAAATATTTCAAGGTTTTAAGGTTAAGTATAACGGGATCCAATTGTTCAAGACTAAATATCATGGGAGTCTACAACTTCTGCTGCCTATCCTACTTCCCTTGACTCACAGCAAGGTGGGGGGGAATGAACATGTCCTCCATATGTCTTGCAGAAGAATAAGCTGCAGAGATGGGTGACATTAGCATGTGTGAAAGGAAGTGAGGGGGAGGAGGATAGATGAAATAACAGAAGTTATCTGAAAATGCAGTTCAGGCGACAGGTTTATGATGAACTGTAGAAATTCTATTCTAATAAATTCTAGACCAGAAAAAAATGGTAAAATAGTGACCTTCATTTCATCTTTAAGGAATTCAAAAATTGGAAATCGCATGCAGGTTTTGAAGAGGTCCAGGTACATGAGATGGTAATACATTATATGAAAAAAGTTAGTCTTCAAAAGCTTTAGTGACAAATAGGGATAAAATGGGATTGTTAATCCTATAGTAGGTGTGCTTTTGTGGAACTAATATGAAGCCTAGCCTCAAAGTTAAGTACTTAACAGAATAACAGAGTTGGAAGGGACCTTGAAGGCTTCTAGTCCAATCCCCTGTTCAAGCAGGAAATCCTATACCATTTCATATAAATGTTGCCCCATTTCTTCTTAAAAACATTCAATATTGAAACACCCACAACTTCTGGAGACAATTGGTTCCATTGATTAATTGTTATAATTGTCAGGCAATTTCTTCGTTCTAAATTCAATATCTCCTTGATTAGTTTCCATCCATTAGTTCGTATTCTGCATTCAGATGCACAGGTGACAATATCTTAATGGTGGCAACCTCTTAAATACTGGAACACTGCTATGATGTCACCCCCTTCTCTTCATTAAACTAGACATGCTGAATTCCTAGAATCATTCTTCAAATGTTTTAATCTCCAATTCCCTAGTCATCTTTGTTGCTCTTCTCTGCACTCTAGAGTGTCAGCATCTTTTTTTATATAATGGCAACCAAAACTGGATATCACATTCCAAGTTTTGTCTTACCCAGGCATTATGAAGTGACATTAACACTTCATGTGATCTTGATTTTATACCTCTGTTAATCAACTTAGAAATGGATTGGCTTTTCAGCAACTGCACAAAAAATGCTAGCTCATATTTAAGTGTGGCTCATATTTAACTAGGACTCCAAGATCCCTCTCGCAGTTTCCACTATTGAGCCATGTTCTACCTATTCTATAGCTGTGCATTTGTTTTTTCTTGCCTAAATGTAGAACCTTACTTGTTTCACCATTGAATTTCCTTTTGTTAGATAGGGTCCAGAAGTCAAATCTGTCAGGATCTTGAGCCTAGAGTGTTGGCTATTCCTTGATATCATTCCTTGATGAGTTCCCTTTCTATCCCCTTGTCTTGGAAGTCAAATTACTTGTAATCAGAGCAAATGCTGAGAAGATGGGGTATTTTTTTAAAAAAAGTTTCAAAGATACGAATGACAGATTGCTATTTACCCATAAAAATTAATGTATGCCGTCATCATGACCAATTGGACCTGAGGGAACATATTTCTGGGGTGGGTTCTGGCAGAAACTACTGCTGATTCGTTCAGGGACGCACACACAGCCCGTGCATGTGCAGTACAATTAAAATTGCTTTGCTATGCACAGAAGCAAAAACTAAGATGATTTATTTATTTTTATTTATTTTATTAGGCTTATAAGCCGCTCCCTCTCCTCAAAGGGACTCGGGGCGGCGTACAATAAAAATACATATCACATGTTGCACGGAGGAGGTATAAAAAAACTCACAACATCAATTATTACAATTCATAAAATAACACAATAATAATAGAGTTAAAAAACATTAAAATACCCTAAAATTTAAAATTGCCAGGGGGATTAGAAGATAGAGCTATAGTTGAGCCAGGCCGGCTAGTTGGAACAGGTGGGTCTTGAGTTTCTTGCGGAAGGAGCGGAGATCAGTAGTAGTCCTAATGTTAGGGGGGAGGTCATTCCAGAGGGCTGGGCCCATCACAGAGAAGGCCCTGCTCCTGGGCGCCGCCCTCTGGGAATTGGTTGAGAATTGGTTCGGGGGCTTGTCAGGTGTGGGTCACTGCCAGTTTCAGTGACTGAGGCTGCCAAGCTACTATCGGTTTGGCCGAACCAGTAGGAACCCACCACTGGCATTTTTGTGTCATTGGTAGTGATACTTGGGCTTGGAACTAAACAAAGTCAGGGTTGCCTAATACCTGGACAAAAAAATTTAGTGGAATATTAAAGGTGATGTAGAGGTTGAGAAATTGAAAAATCATCCCAGAAAAAGACATTGGTAAATCTGCATTGCTACCAAGAAAACTGCATATATATGTATACATCATCATCGGGAATCATTCCAATTTAATAACAGGTATGAAATAACGTTGATCAAAACTATGATGAAGTACTATAGTGGCCACAAATAAAATTGCCTCACATGCTTCTTTTTTTAATTGCTTTACAAAGTACTGGGGTTTTTAGTGGTGCATCACACACCATAAATTTGGTTGTTGTTTCATAGTGATCATTCTTATTTTCATTTTGAGATATGTGTTCAACAGAGCAAAGAATGACTTGGTGGAAGAATCATGAAAGCTACTGAAGGGTGGAGCTATAGAGTGGCATTGGCTTTTGCATAATTGATTTGTGTCACTATATTATTTGTTTTAATTAGTAGCTTCCATTTAAATAAAGACTTGCTTATTTTCCCAAATTACTTGATTGAGTGGAATAATTACATTTAGTAAAAGAGGATGTTGGAAGTCTGAAAAGGGGGATCAGAGGGGGGGGGAATATATTGAATCTTCATTACCACATCTTGAGAGAAGCTTCTTTCCAAACTCTAATTAGAAATGTCATTATTTTAACATTACTCATCATGCCACTTTTGTGTTTTTTTTTTTTAATTTTTGAATGTCTGGATAGAAATCTGTAATTCATTCTATTTTGTGTTAATGGAAAAAGTACCTATGTATAAAAGTAGAATTCTTTCTGAGAAGATGGTTCACAGAATGCTGCATAAGGGATCTAGCATGTAATTTGATTTGACTTTCAGGAAGAAAACTGACTTTCTTATAATATAAGAAAAATAGATTGGCAAATATATGTTGAATACATGTTCTGGCAGCAAAGTTGGCATTGAAGATCAGCAAATTCACTTTATAGAACAACCACAATGTTGATAAAAGGATTAGTCAGTCAATGTAATGGAGTAGCTACTGTAATGGCATCATTGCTATTCTGCTATACATGAACATATAGTATTTGGCCAGTGATCTCAATCTGATGTCCTCTAATGTATGGGATTACAATTCCTACAATTCCCAAACAAGAAATTGAATAGAGTATTAGTCTTTCATTTTCACTGAATTATATGTTTAAAATGCAGAATAGGGCATAATCATAAAATCCTCCTTTAAAGCCTTCTTGAGTTAATCAATGCGAAGAGCTACAATTGTTAAATGCATATTTTACTTAGAAACTAACAGGAATTTCTTTTGTGCATGTGATTTATCTGCTTATCATTGAGAGATCTAAGATTTGTAAAAAGCAAAACAAAGCAACCACCTTATAACCTAAGTCAGGGATGTCCAAACTTGAGAACTTTAAGATTTGTGGCCTTCAACTCCCAGAATTCCCCAACCAGCCTGCTGGAAATTCTGGGAGTTGAAGTCCACAAGTCTTAAAGTTCCCAAGTTTGGACACCCCTGACCAAAGTGAAAGATGGGCATTTAGTTATGTATATTGATTTTCCCCATAGAGCATTCGATCTCTGATTGTGGACAACAGATGCCTGTGTCACCGCCACCACCACCACCTCCTCCTCCTCTCCCACCCTCTTCCTCTGGAGGACCACCACCTCCACCTCCTCCTCCTCCACCACCACCTCTTCCATCCTCTTCCGGAGGTCCTCCATCGCTAACTTCCCCTACTTCTTTTTCATCATCATCTGGAGATCATCCTCCACCACCACCACTACCTTCATTTCCTGTGGTAAGTTTTTTTTCCCCTCCTGGTTTGATTAGACTTTAAAGAGTGCTACTCCCATTTGCCTTCTGTAGGTGGCAGCACCTAACTAGGTTTAGCTGATCTTGAAGAAAAAAAAAGGCCAGTTCTTGTCATATCTGTTTTGGTATTTAGATGGGAGGTCACTCTGAAATCTGAGATTCTAAGGTAGATCCAAAGTTGAAAAAACTTTTTTGGATGTTAACAGAAGTTGAGCCTGATTTCTGTAAAATTTTAGTAGTAATATTACTGAACATTTAAACATATACTTTAAAGCTGCATAAAGGAAACTAATGCTACTCACAAAATCTAAAATGCTGGAGCTTTGTCAATAGCTGCATTTTAAATGCATTTTAAAAAAGTAAAATAGGAGAACAGTTTATTCTTGAAAGTAGGTACATGTATTCGTTAAGTAAATGTTTATATTTTCTCTTTTTATTTAAAGTACCATGCAATTCTTTTTATTTTCCGTTTCCATTTAGTTGATCTTAGTTGCTTGGATTTGATTTTTATAATATTTTGCTTGCACGGTTTATGTATTATGATTTCTGCATTCTATAATATAGTTTATAGCTCACCTTCTGATCTTGAATGTGTTACGTTCATCAGGTATACTATTAATCCAGTATAGTTTCAGCTCATTCCTTTTCTAAATACAAAAAATATTGTGATATTCCAAAGCCAGACAAACTGTGTCACTCTAGAAAACCTCCATATAGTTATGCTTGATGCATACAATCTTGTCTTTCTAATGCAAATATAGGAATAAAAGGGGATTTTTTTCACTTTTCACAAATTACAAAAATATTTTTTGTAGGTCTATTTAGGTTCGCTATCTTTAGAAATAGTTTATCTTTAAAAATACTTTATCTCATATTTTTTTCTTGGGTTGATTTCAGGTCAATAAATTGATAGATATCAATTGAGTTCTGAGATTAAACAATTAGGTTGATGCTTACCAGGCCAGAAGGCAGGAATCTGGTCTATGGTGGACATAATTTAAATATTAAGGCAGAAAACAAAGGAAAGAAAGCCAATAAGTGCAAAACAAGGATTCAAGTTAGTATTGTAAAGTCATGTGCAGAAAATTTTAAATCATCCTCTGTTTGGACTGGAGCTGGTCTTTAAATATACTTAAACATTTAAAAAAGTCATTAGAAAGGATATCAAGATATGGAAATTGCCCCTGGCAATATGGACTGAATGGATATTTGGGTCATTTGATCTGATCAAAATCTTCCTCAGTTCTTTAGATCAATTGGTTGACTTCTGCAACTGCCTGCTTTTAACTTTACCTCATGCTTGGAGATCATCAAACTTCTAGATAGGATTTTCTGCACATTCAGAACTTAACAGGACTGAATTAAAGTATGTTAATTAACTAAAAAGCTGTTCAGATCAATGTTTGCACTCTGTTAATCTGTGACAGTGAGAGACACGTTTCCATACCTAATTTACTTATTTGTGGACTTCAGAAAACGTATTCACAAAGTATAATATATTTCTCTTTCATATTTTATTACCTTTCAAAAATAAGAATGTGAAAGGCCATATGCAGCCAAATCTACAGTTCAATTTCTGAATAATTGTACAGATCATAAAAATTAAGGTGAAGAATCCAATGACAAAAAGTATGTGTGTGTGTATGTATGTGTGTGTGTATGTGTGTGTGTGTATGTGTGTGTGTATGATTTAAAAAATATCCCTCTGAAAATGTATTGTTGGCATAGTCATATATTGCTCTGTGATTTTCAGAGATGTCTAGAGTTAACTTTGCATTTTGTCAAGTCAAATTAGACAGTAGGCAAAAACGCGAAAGTAGGAACTGCGTAGGTGAAAAACAGACACAAGTTCAACTGTTGACATAGTTGATTTGCCTACACCATTCAGTACAATGCACGACCTTTAAAAAACTGAAGTGAATTAGTTCATGGGGCTGCATCTACAAAGCCTCAAGTAGATCAACTATTATAATCCTTCTCTGACATTTCTAAAAATGGATGATAAGCATAATTTCCTCGTGATGCTTTGTTTTTTATACACATTTTCATATCTTATTTCTTTCCATATATTTACACAATGCAATCTTTTAAAAATTGAAATAAATTTACTTCGCTAAACAAGGATCAAAAAAATCATTTCTCTTCCATCCTAGGATGACATTACATCACTAGGTGGCTTCTGTAGCTGTTAGATCAGGGCAATGAGAGGACAGACTCCAGACATGAAGGCAACAACAGCTCTTTATTAGCAGTCAAATATGTACAATCCAGCAACTGTGAGGTCTGACAGCTCCCCTTTTATAGGCAGCTGTCAGGCCTCTCAACCAATCAGGTTAACCCAGGCTTCCCGCCTAAATGGAGGACTGGAGTGGAAACCTCTATAACTATTTACAATATCTAACAGTAGCCATGCATAAATTTGGAAGGCCCAACTATTATTCAGTCCCATAAAGTACTGGGTAACCTTCCCTAATATCTATATGGAATTTTTGGAAAGGGATAAATGTAGTGGCAATTATTTGATCTTGGTAAATCTCGATATTAAGAACAGGACTTTGAAGGAGTGTATGAATTGAAACTGGCCACATCTCATATCTGTAGATAGTCACTGAACATGCATGAATTGGCAATAAAAACATGCAAATCAAATCAAGCCAAAGTAACATCAGACTCTGGATTGAACACTTTATTTGCCATTTCAATGAGAGTTTATATTTCTCCATTTATAAGTATAAGTATAGTATAATCTTTATTGTACTTAAATACAACGAAATTGGTTTTAACCTCACTGGTGCAAAAATATAACAAAAACGAAAAAAGAAAGAAAAAGAAAAAAAACCTAGCATGTGCATGGAGTGATTGTGGTTGTATTTAAAAGTCTCACAGCCCAAGGATAGAAACTATCTTTAAACCTGTTTGTTCGGCTGGCTATACTTTGATGTCTTCTGCCTGATGGTAGAAGTGCAAAGAGACACACCAGGCATATCAGGAAGATTTTATGAGTTTGATAAAGAAAAAAGATTTACTGACTTCTTTCTCCCGACAATCTAGCCTGTTAAATGCATGAGTCATTCCATCCTTTTTTAAAAACTGTACTTGTTATTTAACGTGGCATTCCTTATATAAGAAATAATAGAATATCCCCTAATGGCTGCCAAAGAAAATGAACACCAACTGTTCATGTTCTGATTTCATAAAGGAAGGTCATGGGAATTAATTTTATTCTTATTTGCAGAGGCATACGTGGGATTTAATAAAAGAAGTAATCTTTTCTTTCTTGTTGATTTTGAATTCTAGGAGGGAAATCAAGAAAGTGGGGTTTTGGGGTGGTTATTTATTTTTAACTCTTTATATTTCACTTCCCTCCAGGAGCGAGTTAAAAATGAAGAATGCGCTATATCAGCAATATTTCAAAACATTAGCCTCTAATTCCTTGCTTATAGAAGTCTATTAAAGTGAGATTAACAAGTAACAACAATATGCAGTAATCACAAGGGCTTAAAAAGACCTCCAAGGATTCCAACAATATATTTTAGGGAGTTAAGATTTTTACCCATTGCCAAGATTTTTACCCATTGCCAAATATTGAGACTTGGTAAGTCGCTATTATGCTTGGAGTATGTTGGAAGAAGTAAAAGAAGATCTTTAATGTGTCCATCTCCCAATGTCATAACAGGTAACATCGTAATCTTGTGTATCATTTCAGCAGTTTTGCTTTATTCCACTCTCTTGATAATTATAATGGTTTTGTTATGTCTTATATTGTTGTAAGAGTCTATGAATCAATTATGATTTAGCAGGACATAGGTATATAACCAAAGCTGGGGGAAAGCAAATTAAGTGATTAACACAAGGTACAAGTACAAAGATGGCTGACCAGATTTGGCCAAACACTGAACAAGCTGTGGCATTCATTCTTGTTACCTGGAACTAGCAATTGGTGAAAGCATGTTAGGAGAAAATCCAAGCAGGAAATAAAGAAGAATTTCCTGGCAAGGAGAATTATTAAGCAATGGAATATCTTGCCTCCAAGAGTTGTGGGTGCTCCATTGCTGGAAGTATTCAGGAAAAAATGGGCAACCATTTGTCCAAGATGGTATGAGGACTCTTACTTTGGAAAAGGGGGTTAGAATAGAAGACCGCTAAGGTCCTTCTAGCCCCATGATCCATATTCAAATGCTGTTATGGCACACATTACAGTGATGTAATCAGAATCTGATTGGCAATCAGAACTCTCTAGTATAAGAACCTGGATGGGAAATAGAAATACAGTAAATATATTTCGATTGGGGGGGGGGGGTGTAATTCAGTTTTAAAAATAAAATGATATGTTAAGATTTTTTTCCTACTCCTATTTTCCTCCTTGTCACATTCCAACAAATTGTATTCTTATGAGGAGAGAAAATAACTACTGTGTAGTATGTCCATATGACACAACCTGTGGACATATGAATGAAAAACAAACCCCACAGCTGTTGGTTTCTAAATTTAAACCAAGAGTTTGCCCAGCACTGGACCTAGTCTAATAGCAGAGTTACAGCAAAACTATCAGGAAAGCTGCTGGAAACAGAATTTGAAGAGATTATTTAAAAATAAGGACTTTTTCAAGTTATGTTTCTTCAGTTCTTCACAGTAAGTATGCTTGATGCTTTCCAAAAGAAAAGTAATTGGCAATACATTTCATTTTAATGTGTGCCATAGCAACATTTGAATATGGAACATTCACCATTTGAAAATAGTGTATAAATGTGTGTGTGAGAGAAAGTTATCAAGGAATTTGAAGGTGAATTATGTAGGTTAATTTGTCAGACAGCATTTCAAAATGACCCTCTTTTTGGCAACAAATGTAGTCATAAGAATAGAAGCTATTAATAAGATTTTACATCATCCCCCAGGAAATCTTCTGGTGCCAATATTACCCCAGCTGAATGTGCCATCTAGAAGAGCTATCACTATATTTATGGGAAAGAGAAGGAAAATTTTGTGGCTAACCATTTAAAATACTTATAGTATTTACTAAATAGGGTCTGTGTTTTCTGCATGAACATGCAAAAATAATATGTGATCTTTTCATTATGGTTCAGATTTTTAATCAGCTATAGAGATATATTAAAATAGGATGGCATTCAGATATTATGTTGAACAGAGAATGGCATAGACACGATAGCAACATGGCTAAATCTGAATGTTGATTTAATTTCACATATATTGAGCCTTGTTTGTGAGTTATAGAAAAAAGAACCTGACAATTAGGTACAGCCTGTGGATTCCCAAGTTGCTCTCCCTACTATACTCTAACATTAAAGGCACTAGCCTTATTACCCTTTAAATATGCTTTTGTCATCTGTCTTGTGTTTATCACAGCATGAAAAAGTTGAAAACCAAATTATTTCTTCAATCATGGCTTTCAAACATTTTTAGTTTCTGCTTTTATTAGATATGTTTTTAGGTAGAATAAACTGCAAGTTGGGAATGTCACAGAACAGCCAAAATGAAAGTTCTAGCAAAAGCTAATTGACTATGTTGATAAACAGACAATTAAAAATAATTACACTTAAAGGAAAATGTGATGTATGACTGTTAAAAAAAGATTTCAGTATTTAATATGAAACTATTCCAAAATGCTTACCTGGCCATTTAGGACAGCATTCACCAGTATTCTAGTACCGTATGGTGCTGCTTAATTTCTATAACAAGGGTTAAACATTTAATCTCTAGCAGATTTCCTTCCTTTCCATTGTGCAAGAAGTAAGTTATTGAACCATGAGAGATAACAGCTTTACATATGTTTACAGGAGCACATCTTGCTTATTTCAGAACTAAACCTTTTAGGGCTAGGACTGAAATATAATTGATTCAGATCTTTGGTTTAATAGTCAGCCTACTCAGAATGATCTGTGCCTTTTGTTGCAGCCTCTTATCTTTTGGAAGTATCTGTGTTATTTGCCATTTTGTTTCCTTTTCCTTGTTTAGTTCTTTGTCTCCTTTAAAATGATGCTTTATTAAAAGAGGATCTCAGTGAGTCATGTTCAAAATAATAATGTTCAAAATAAAAATGCAGTTATTTTGGCCCTGTGGAAAAATCCAAAATCTATATTAGGGGCATTAATAGAGAGATTTACAGAAATGTGCAAAGTTTTGAGATCCCATCAGTGAACAAGATGGGGAAGCAAGAAAGGCAGAGATATGACATGATAATAAGCCATGAGGTCTGCAGTAAAGTCAGTCCCAAGTTGAAACCCTTTCCTCACTTGCACCTAATTATCATGTCAACATGGCCTGACAACCTCTTTATTCTTTCATATCCCCAGGAGTTGCCTGTATCTTGTTCTCAGCTTGCATCTTTGGCCATTCTAGTTTTAGAGTAGCTTTTTCTTCTTAATTTTCAAATCAGGTACAATCTGACATGCTTTGCTGACTCAGTACCCTTCGACTCCCTTAAGGGAGGGGATAGCCCAATGCTGATTGACTATTTCAGATTTCTTCAGACACACCCTATCCCCTGAGTTTCCACTCCCCTCTGCTGCCATTTTGTTTTCCTTTCATCTGGGTAAAAGGAATTGAGGCACAGTTGCTGACTGAGTACAAGTTTGGTGCTTTTTGAACCATCAAAATAAGCCCATTGAACTTACAGTGTGTCCGTTGGGCTGGCAAAGTTACTTGTCAATGCAGGAGATTCACTTCTGGTATATTTAGTTACTAGTCACTTAGTTCAGTCTATGGATTGGTAGGTTGTGATGGGTGGGTGCATGGGTGAGCTTCCTATGTCTTTCAAGACCTTGTTCTCCTACTTCATCTGTCTGATGGGTATACTTTCCTGATTTGGCAGAGAAAGTGTAAAGCATAAGAGGGAGAGAGTTGCTTGTTACTACTTTGCACTTTCTAAAGCCCATCCCTTCCATTCCCCTCCCCTCATTATGATTTTGACTGATAGATGGTATTCTATTACACTATGATGTCCAGAAAGTGGAAGAGTAAAAACACCAAAAGTTTTCACCATGAATTTTGCTTAAAACACACAGTTCACATGAAATCAGAAAATCCACCATTACATGCAGCCCTTTCTAGGGCAGGGGGGGGGGTCAAACTGGCGGCATGTGGACCAGATGTGTCACATGCTGGCCATGCTCACCCCCCATTTAGTGAAGGGGAAAAAACCTCACAATATGTCACAAAATGACGTGATGCCGCAAGCTTGACACTCCTTTTGTAGAGAAAGGAAAACAGTTTTGAGATGCAGTGGTTTTAAAATCAAAACTGGGAAGTAGCACTTAAGCTTTATTTCTTTATTTGAAAACGTCTATAAGTTTTAAATGTAAGTTTTAAGTTTAAGTTCTCATTTAAATGGAGAAAACCATATTTTATTTGTCTCTTAGATATGTTTAACTGTGACTAGATTTTTGCCTGGGTGTAATAATTCTGCTAAGCTAAAATTAAATAAAATTCCTTGTGTAAATGTTCCTTATATGAATGGATGTGCCCATCACTTTAATATCAAAGCAAACACCCAAATACATTTTTATGTAATACAAAATGGTCACAGCAGAATTAAGGGGAAAACTTAATCTAGGTCAACTTTCAAATGGATTCTGGTGATGTATGAAGTTTCTGTATAGGCAGATCTGTCGGTCTACCTCCAGGCCGAAGGAGCTTCCAGATCCGATTATTATATTTTGTGATTTTTATATTTTATTACGGGACAGCCTTATTTTGAATGGCATTACCTTTCATTAAAAGTTTAAAATATAATTCAATCTTTCTCAACTTGGTGCCCTGCAAATTTAATTAGCACTGTAATTACAGCAGTTCTAGCAGCTGCAGTCCCAACACATTTGCACTACCATTGAACACTTGATTCCTCCTTCCTTGTTTCTAACATTCCCAATTAAAAGATGTCTTTTGGAGCTGAATACTGTCCATAAAATGCAAATTGACTTTAAGTTTTACTATGATATCAGTTCCACCAATCATCCTGACTGCTTTGGAAGCAACAGACTTTATTATTTGGGGTTGAAGTCCAAACTCAAAAGTTGAACCATTGTACCGTTTTTGTGTAATCATTAAAGCATCCAGTTAGAAACCAAAAGACTATGCTGGGTGATTTTCCAGTGGGAGAGAGGGAGTGGTCACGTGTGGGTATTCTAAAAAGCCTGATTGGTCCAAAGACTGAGAGTAAACTTCTTAAATACTCCTTCCTTCCATTCCTGCCCAGTTTCCTCTCAGTCTCTTGGTCTGCGGGGTGCCAGCTCCAAGCCAGCTGCAGGCCTTGCGTTGTGCCTTTCCTCGGGCTGGGAGAAGCGGCGGCGGCACCATGAGGTGCACACGAGGCGCCGGAGAAGCCGCGGCTTGGTCAGGCGGCTTCTGCATGCTCCGATGAATTATTACGAGAGAGAGGCGCAAAGGGAGTGTGCGCAGTTTGCCGCGAGGCCCCAGCGCCATGAGGCTTTTCCCTTTTTACCGCAGGAGGCGGGGAGAGCCGGGACGCGCAGATTCGGCCATCCTTGGCCTCGCACTAGTTCCGGTGGCCATTTTAAATAGGCCACGTGCGCGCGGCCTTGGTTGGCCTGCAGGGCCGTTTGGAGGGGCCAGGCAGAGGCCTCAGGCCTAGTCGTTCCAGCTCCCAGTGCCAATCCAAGGCCCTGGCTCCGGTAGGTCCTACAGTGGCCTGAATTCCTACTACATCCGCACGTCCGGACACGTGAGTAGGGCTATGGAGGACGGCTCAGAGATTCCCCAAGGCTAGGCAGAAGGCCTGGCTAGGGGGGGGAGGACTTGGGGCAGGGGTTTTCACCCGGGGATCCCTCGGTCAGGCCTATTGCGGCACTGCGTCGCTCTAGGGCCTCCACCAGGGAGGAGGCCAGGAGGCATAAGGCCCTGGAAAAGACCTTCGCCAGGGCCGAGAGGCAGGCCAGGTCTGCAGGGCCTCCCTCTGCCAGCACATCAGGATCTCCTATCAGGCCTCCGTCAGTGCAATCCTCTCCTCGGGGATTCAGTCCCTCCTCCGCTTCAGTTTCCCCGGCCAGGTCCCACAGCTACTCCAGGAGAAGGGGGTCTCCCTCCCCCTCTCCTTCGGCCTCTCCAGGTTTGGCAAGGGGGGGGTCAGGCTGATCCCTTGGAAGGGACGTCCAAGGGGCATTACGCCTCATGCAGGCTGGCGCCTCAGGGTTCTGGTGATCTTTATGGGGACATGGAGGATTTGGAGCGTCTTCCTGAAGGCATTAAAAGGCTTATTTCTGCAGCCATCTCTCAGGGCATTGCCCAGTGGGACAGAAGTTCCCACTCTGCTAGGTCTCAAGGGGGAACAGGCTGTCACCAGTATAGAGCCTCATCTCCATCCATGGTTAGCGAGGCCTCGGTCATGGGGGAGGAAAATCTCCAGGATATGGGATTCTCGGAGGACAAGGATGCGACCCAGCCTGATCCTCCTTCCTCCAGCCATGTTCAAGGTTTTCCTGAACAAGGCAAGGAAGACCACCAAGGTGGGGACAGGGGATCCCACGGTTCCCCCACCTAGGGACCCAGATATTCCAACATGGCCACAAACAAGGAGGAGATTCCAGCCCCACCCTTGTTCATGGAGGTCCTGACCAACCAGTGCACCTGCCCCTCTAATTTCTCTAACCTGGGAAGTAATGACCGGCGCTTCTACAATATAAAGCAGACCTTTGCCCAGGCCATTCAATTGCCCTCCATTGACACCCCGATGGCTACCCTGGTCTCCTCTTCTCCGGTGGTGTCCGGAGATGCAGCGGATAAATTAAAACCTAGGGATAAGCGTGCAGAGCTTACCTTACAAAAAAATTAACGCCATGGTACGGGTCATAAAATCGGCCTCTGCGGTCTCATATTTCAACCATGCTACAGTCGTGACTTCGCCAGCTTCAGGATCGCATTCCGATCCAGGATGAGCGGTTACATCAAGACCTGACAAAAATATTGCTGCGTCTCAGTTTTCCGCTGATGCAACTTTGGACACTGTAAAATTTGTGTCTAGTGCTTTGGCCACCTCAGTTACTTCTCGCCGTCTTTTATGGCTGAGTAACTGGCAGATAGATAACAAGGCCAAGTGGAACCTAGTGGCCACTCCATTCAAGAGCCCTAACCTCTTTGGAGAGGCGCTCAACCCCATCCTAGTCGAGAATAAGGATAAGAAGAAGGTGCTCCAGTCTAACGCCAAAAAGCCTGAGGCTCGAGCCCACCCTTACCGTAGGCAATCTTACAGGGCTCATACGTGACCACTCCCTCTCTCCCCCTGGAAAAAGAATGTTGGTCTTACCTGAACATGTCTTTTCAGTGGGGGAGAGGGAGTGGTCACGACCCACCCTAATCGAGTTATGGGGCCATGGGGAGGGCCGGGAATTTCCTGGGAGGTTTGTTATTGTTGTGTTTGTTTTCAGTTGGATTGTTTGCCTTCAACAATCAGGAAACTGGGTAGGAATGGAGGGAAGGAGTATTTAAGAAGTTTACTCTCAGTCTTTGGACCAAACAGGCTTTGAGAATATCCACACGTGACCACTCCCTCTCCCCCAGTGAAAAGACACATTCAGGTAAGACCAACATTCTTTTTCGGCCAGTTTCTTCTTTCAGTCTTAGAAAGAAGACAATGGCAAATCCCTTTCAAAATAGCTGCTATGCCCAGTCATAAGAAATCAAAAATTACTAGATGGGACAACAATTATTTTATTTCAAGGCTGCTGAAGGGAGATCTGTAAATGAAAGTTTGATTATACCTGAATAGAATTCCTTAGTAAAGTGATTCAGTGTGGGATAAAGGAAACAAATGCAAGTTATTTCTTTGCCTGATCCTAATCATGTTTTGTGGGTGTATATTCCTTTGATTTCAGTTGCTTTGATTCCAAACTGATATGATGTACTTTCCACTATCTTCATTGATTAAAATAAATAAAAGACAATTGATATTTTTTTATATTGGCTTTACTAGCATAGTCATCAGTATCGTTGTCTGTGATTATCAGCTGAAATGGAAAATGAATTATTTTAAATAAAAGTAATTCATATTGCATTTGTAATCTGTAATATCTTTAGTTAAAAGAACGTTTGATCAGCATGTTCCACTTGTCAATCACTTACTAGAAAGCTTTGTTTTTATTGAAAAAACCTGTAAAAATTCAAGTAGGCCAAGGATCCTGATAGATAGTGATGGAAGCACTATATTATCCTGAGGAAACACCTAGTAAATTTGGCTACCAGATTGTAATTTAAAATAGCAGACACTGACAATACTTAAGTGAATGCCCCAACACTGGAAGTCTTTAAGAAGATGTTGGATAGCCATTTGTCTGGAACGGTATAGGGTTTCCTGCCTAGGCAGGGGATTGGACTAGAAGACCTCCAAGGTCCCTTCCAACTCTACTATTGTATTGTATTGTAAGTATTAAAAAATTGATACTTGTGACCAATTAGTGAAAGCCAATATGATGTAGGGTTTAAGGATGTGAACTATAACCAGGAAACTTCAAACTGCAGTCCATCCTCAGTCAGAAGAGCTAGGACTCACTCAGCTTTATTATGAGGAAAAGATGGAGAAGAGAATAGTATACTTTGAATTCCTGGAGGTAAACATGAAGTACATCTAACAAATACAATTTCTGGCCCATGTTTTAAGATGCTGATGTTGACTGTCAAACCATATACAGTGTGATGATCATCAAGGAACCAAACATTGCTAGACACATCTCCTTGTCCTTGTCTCTCCTGATGTCTGGGATTTTGACCCATTATTTTGACAGGCAAACACAGAACCACCCAAAGTGAAAAGGGAGGAATCCAAAAGTCGAAGTGCTTTACTACATGAGATCCAAAGAGGGACTCGACTGAGAAGAGTATCCCAAATCAATGATCGCAGTGCTCCACAGTTTGACCGTAAGTCTTCTGTTTATGGACATGCTCCAATGGCCGCTCAGTCCTTTTTACATTAAAAGCTCTTTCTTGGCAGAAACCTTTATTTTTTCCTTGATTACAAAACTCTTTAAAAGACTCGCTTTCATTTTTCTGATGAAAGTTTCTTATATTGGCTTGATTATTTGAAAACTGTTAATGAATCTTATCAAGCTAACATTTTTCTTAAATATTCTGAACTTCTTATTAATTAGAGGAATAATTTTCAAGTCTTCCAATTACCCCATATACAGTATTTTGGATTTTGGATTCATACTGTATTTTGTATTCATTCTTAAATCAGTTCTTAATTCCTCCTCCTCCAGTTTATGACTTTAATTCTTGCACATTTCCTGTACAAGTGACACATTTTTGAGCCTTTCTTTTTTCAGCCATTCTGAACACTTGTCATTCAGTCATATCTTTCATTAGAGAAATAGATTGACAGTTTTCTATGTAAAAAAAATGTTTCCCAGTTAATTCAATTCCCTCCAGCCAAAATCAATAAAGAAAATTGCAGCAAAGAATGCCCAAGATTCCTTGAAAATTAACAAGATAAAGAGGAAGTAGTGGAAGAAAGAAGCAGAAAAGGGAAACATATTAATCTCAGCAGTAATTGCTTGAAATTATAGAAAGTCAGTGTCAACACCTAAGTTTCTGTTTTAAAGAACAATATACAGTATATGCAGAGTTATATTATTTAGATTACAGGGAATATTTCTGCCTTAATATATGCATCAGAAAGTCCTGCTTTTTGTAACGTTTCGCAACGTGCTTTTTGTAAGGCATAGAGATTCTACATCATAACTAAGCCATGATACAGTTTGCTCAGTTATATATTTAGCATTTCGTTACATATTAAAAGTATTTTTTCTTTGGCTTAGTGTATGCGTGAATCCAGCCACAGCATGTTTGAATCATGCTTACTGGCTGAATCCTGCCACGCTTAACCATCACTGTGTTGTATATACATAGTGATTAGCCTCTGTTCGTTTTATGCCAAAAGAAAAAGAGCAGAAAAAGAAAAAGCTGACATAATACTCCTTCTTCTTCTCCTCCTTCACAGCTGACAAAAGAAGGCCAAGCAAAGATGGAGGAAGCTCTGGAAATTGTAGCAGTGAAATTCCTCAGGCATTAGGGAACCTTTTTGCAGAAGGATTCCCTGTTCTGAGACCAGTGGGCCAAAGAGACTTAGCAGGTAAAGAATACAGTTTGCAATGGAGTCTAAACACACACAAAAAATCAGAATATTTTTGTGATATAAGTTAGGACATACTAATTTGTACTTTTGTATATAAAATTAATATTCAAAGAAGAATTGAAGATTTGGAGTGCAAATAAGATACAATTTCTTGATGCATGTTAGCTATACTTCCTGTGAATTGCATAAAATACAAAATCACTTTGGTATTCATTGAGCAGAAATCAGTTATTGTGTAGTATTTATGTTTGCATTAACAACAAACATACATATTCTGCACATTATTTGCAATATATTTTCTCTTATTTCATTATATTAGGGGAGTTTTGGTCATCATTTTTGCCTTGTACAATAAATTAACTCACAAAACCTCAAGGCCTTTGAACGATATATCTGTTTCAAAATAAGTATAATCAAGCCAGTTAATAATCATGCTGCTAGGATTCATACTAGCTGTTATTCCTGGATAGTTTTCTAGGACAGTCAAGGATAATGCAACTTAAAGTAATAAACATTGTTTATTACTTATAAACATTGTTTGTCAACCAAACAGGTAAAACAAGGTTAAACTAACAAATCAAGCAAGTAAGAGAGGTATATGAGAAAAACAGATTTCAGGCACAATAGGTTAATAAGCTACAGTGCTGTGTGGAAAGACAGCTGTTCCTGAATTCACCAGAGTGTAACTGTTGCCTGGAAACATTCATCTCACCTCTGTATGGTGTAATTGAGATGTGCAGGAACAGTTCCTCCTTTCTACAGTACTATTTTAGTTTGTTTTTTGACTGGCAACAGAATGAAGCAACATTTAGGTCTTACTGATTCCCGGAATAATGGAATTGCTGGATCTGTAGTCTTTGAAAATGAATTGGCAGGATTAGAATAGCTAATTGATAGTAGGACAATCGATTTAAGAAATTAAGTTAGAAAAAAATCCTCTTGTTTTCTTCATTTGAATCCAATAATCTGGATGAATTATTTAGATTTAATTACAATGAGAATAATTTAGACTATTCAAAGAAAGAATTGTTGGCTGTAGTTTTGAAAATTAAAGGTGATTTATTTGCTTTTGCTTCATTTTTTCAGTGAATAGGACTGGAAAGCCACCTATTGCCAAAACAGCCCCAGTCCCACTCAACAATAATGGGAACTTTCAGATCTCCCCAGGTGGACTTAAGCAAGCAGATGAATCAGAAGCATCCAAGATGCAGAGTGCTATGCCAGCTCACCCCAGCATCTCTGCTCCTTCTACTCCTACTTCAGTTCCATCTTCTCCCTCTCCACCTCCTCCTCCACCACCACCACCATTACCATCACCATCTCCCTCTGGCAAACCATCTCTTATCTTTCCCCCTCCTCCCCCTGTACCACCTCCTCCTTTTGAGCATCCTAATAAGTTCCCTTCTCCAGACATGACTGCTGCTGCTGCTGTATCCTCTCATACTAGAACTCCTAAAGGTCACCTCTCCCCATTGCACATACCACCTCCACCACCATTACCCTTGTCTCCATCATCCCCCTCTGGGCTTCCAGGCAAAATTAATGAATGTTCCAGCCCAAGCTCCTCCCAACTCGATCTGAAACATAATTCTCCCCCCATGCCTCCACCACCACCACCACCTCTCCCAGGATCTTCTATGTCTACTTTTTCTTCACCTAGAACCTCAATGTTTTCACCACCGTCACCAACCTGTAACAGTGCCTTGAACAGCAGCAGTGATTCCGCTCCCCTAATGCCTCCCAAGAGCCAGTTGCAAAAGCTTCCCATTCAATCAGTGCCTCTTCCCCCTACTCCCCCAAGCACACAGCAAGCTCCTGCAATGCAGAAAAGGAGACAAGGAAGAGGTGGAGGTAACTACTTTCAATGGCACCCTATTGGATTACGTCCTGTGGAATATAACTCGTATTGGGTACGGATGTCCTTTCTATATACACTTAGGAGCGGAAGTTAGTTGGAATCCTTAGTGTTGTACATTGTGCAACTCAGAAATTGCTTTAGAATGTAACTACAATCTCTCTCTCTCTCTCTGTCTCTCTCTCTCACTTGTCCATGGAGGACTACATGCCTGCTTGGGTTGCACGACTGACTGAACGTGCAGCCTTTAACAGATTGTCCAAGGTTATATCTGCCCGTAGGCCAAAATAAGTTTCCTATAAGTCAGAGAAATTGTATCTAAAAGTGATAATACCTCACTGAATATGATGATTTGAACAGAATGTTATTTTAAAATATACGAGGAATCTATAAAAAGAAGCATGCTGGACAAAATGGGAGAACTGACTGCAATCCCACATTGGTTAATTGTGACTAATCACACTGCCTAATTCTGAGAATGAATAGGTTATGTGTATGTATGTTTTGCTGCAACTTTTTGGAATAAGAGTGAGCGGTAAGAATGCAAATAAATACTTGATTCATTCTTTTTTGCATGTTTATTCTTCTTAGCAAAATTGATGCCACCACCTGTTCCTCCTGCAAGGTCTCCCACAACTGAGCTCACAAGCAAATGCCAACTCACACAAGTATCTCCATGGCCACCAGCTATTCAGGACCCAGGAATTACAGGTAGCACTATGTCATTTATTGTTGCCAAGTAATGTATATACAAAAATAGAACTTTTCTTATCACAAGTTTACAGACTCAAGAAAGTCAGTATGCACTCATTTGCATCTTTTGCATCTCATTTGGAAACCAAGGACCCAGAGTATGGAGGAAGAATGGAGAGGCCAATCAAGCACAGTAATCCCACGATCATTGAACCAGTTTTTGGTGCTTTTGGCAAAAGTTGCTCTCATCAGAAAAGAGGACTTTGGACCAAGGAGCAACAGGACTTTGGACCACTGTGCTTTATTAAGACCAAGGTCAACGCAGCTGTTTACCAGGAGATTTTGAAGCACTTCATGTTTCCTTCCGCAAATGAGCTTTATGGGGATGCTGACTTCATTTTCCAGCTGCCCACACTGCCAAAAGCACCAAAACCTGGTTCAATGATTGTGGGATTACTGTGCTTGATTGGCCAGCAAACTCGCCTGACCTGAACCCCATAGAGAATCTATGGGGTATTGCCAAGAGAAAGATGAGAGACATGATACCGAACAATGCAGAAGAGCTGAATGCCGCTATTGAAGCATCCTGGTCTTCCATAACACCTCAGCAGTGCCACAGGCTGATGCTTCCATGCCATGCAGCATTGAGGCAGTAATTGCTGCAAAAGGGGCTCAAACCAAGTACTGAGTACATATGCATGCTTATACTTTTTAGAGGTCCAATATTGTTCTATGTACAATCCTTGTTTTATTGATTGCATGTAATATTCTAATTTTCGGAGATGGTGGATTTGGGGTTTTAATGAGCTGTGAGCCATAATCATCACAATTATGACAAATCACGGCTTGAACTATCTTGCTTTGCATATAATGAATCTTATCTCATATATTAGTTTCACTTTTTAAGTTGCATTATTGAAATAAATGAACTTTTGCACGATATTCTAATTTTTTGAGTTTTACCTGTACAATCATAGTTAGCAATATACCTAGGAAAAAACTCCAGGATCAACTATTATCATTATTTATAAGAAAACACTGGCAAATCATTTCAGTATTTTTACTAAGAAAACTACTTGAGTATTTTACTAGATTGATCGATCATAGAATTTAAACTTTTTAAGTGAAACAGTAAGATACAAAAAAGAGGATTGAGAGAGACTACTGCAATTCTAATATCTTTAGAATTGTTAGAAGTGTAAGGGGCTAAACAAGATTTAAGTAAAACGTACAGAATTTTAAAAATATGATAAAATGATGCAACTGAATTGAGAATATGCTGGATGGATTATTTTATTGTGCTTGTGTATAACATTCTATGATGGGTGCATATGTAGTACAAGCTTGTTACTTTGCTTATTGTAATTCAATATGAATTTTAATAAAATTAAACTCACTCCAGATGATTTTGAATCGAAATTTACTTTCCATTCCGTGGAAGACTTTCCTCCACCAGAAGAATTCAAGCCTTTTAAGAAAATTTATCCCAGCCAAGAAGCAAGAAGTAAGTCAACATTTCTAACTCAATATGATGTGAAATGCTTCCTAAATAGGGGCTATTATTCATCTTGGCCTTCTAGTTATGAGAGAGTGTAATGCATGGAACAGTGTTTCCACTGTAGAGAAATGTCTGCTGATTAAATAGTGCAATTTTCAAAAACATCACAGGAGCCTCCATTGATACCCACAATTTGTGGTTATATAGACCCCATGTGTCCCTGTGGTATGACTTTTGTCAGCCAGATCGAAATCATTAAGATTATACCCTGGACCTCTTTGTACTCTCCCATTTTAAGAACAATGTCAAAGCCACTGAAACTTGTTTTTGTTGTTTTTGACAATATATCTTAAAAGTTTCTCAGGCTGAGAAAAATTATCCTAGAGTGATTTGTTTACCTTGGATTCAAAACTGGTTTCAGTATATGGCATGGAGTAACCTGGGGATAGAAATTTGAGGACATGTGATAGATGCACTCAGATTATGACCTACATAGCAGACACAGCCAGTCACAAATAATCATTTACCAGAAGGTGAATTATTATTAGAACAATTATATACATACATGTCATTTTATTATATTGTATATATGTGTTTGTACATAATTAGTCAGCCAGTTTCATGTAATGGTTAAGTCTAATTAAATAAAAGCTAATCTTGAGCCAATCATTTTCTCTCAACCCTAGGAATAAGGCAATAACAAACTACTTCAGAAAACCTTGCCAGAAAGACTTGGGATTATCCAAGCAATCAGCAGCAGTCAACCTGCATGCATACATATATGTAATTGTTCTAATTAAAACTATAATTGTTTTATTAGCATATTCATATTTAAAAGATGAAAATGTTAAACAATGCAAATGAACCCTTTGTGTACTCAACTAATCTCAGTAGGACTCTGCCTTGATGCAAAGGCAATATGGTGCAAGAAACTGGTAGCTTTTGAAGCTGACTTTTGGTTTATTTTTTCACTTCTTAAAAATAGGTATAAAACCATTTAAATGGTTCTTTTAAAAAATAAATATTTTAAGAAATGACAGAGGAGATAAAAAAAATTGAGGCCCTTGAGGCAATCGTCAGTAAAAGTACAGTGGCATCATGGTGCACTGTTGCCTACCAACTACTAGATTAGATGTTCTGAGCAAGCCATGTCCTTTGTGCAGATTGCTAATTTTGGTTGGATAAGAAACATAGTACAGGTGATCCTTGACATACAACCATTAATTTAGTAACTTTGTTTAGAAGTTGCCGTGGTACTGAAAAAAATGGCTTGTGATTGTTTTTCACATGACCATTGCAACATCCACATCATCACTTAACCAAAATTGCTCAAGTTGCTCTTAGCAACTGGTATGTACTTATGACAGTTGCACTGTCCTGAGGTCATGTGATCACTATAACTTCCCAGCCCTCTTCCAACAGGCAAAGTCAATGGAGAAAATTGGATTTACTTAATGACCTCATTCACTTCATAATTGGGGTGATCTGCTTAATAAGTGAGGCAAAAAGAGTTTTAAAATGGGGCAAAACTCACTTAACAACTGCCTTGCTTAGCAATCAGTTGTGATTGTAGATCAAGGACTATCAGTACATATTGGGAAACTGCTATCTTAAGTCCTATGTCAAATAGATACTTCTTAATCCTCTAAATATATTAAATTGTTGTGATTTGAGAATCGTGTGTGCAAGCTACACATACAGTGTATGCCTACATGTGTGTCTTAGTTGAATTCAGAGGTATTATAAAGGCTTTCAACTGAGATAAGTGGTCTATAAATTTGCCTTGGTTTTCTCAGATTTATGGCTCAAACCTCTTGATTATTGGAGAAAGAAATTGATAAATGTCATGGATAATGTCATGGAAAATATCTTTCTTTTTACAGATAAAGCAAGCAACCCCCCTTTGCGAACACAAGCAAGATGAGATCAAGAATTCAAGGGTATTCCCAAAAAATCAAGTTCATCAATTGCAGTATAAAATGTAGGGCATATTTTTGTTAGTCATGTGATAGCTGCAGGCAAATATGGGCACTTAAAAGACTGCTGGATGCAGATGGGCCAGAATGGGAATGCATGTTCAGTTATTAAAAAAAATTGCAACATAATGTATTTTTATTTAAATTGCTTTAAAACTGGCCTGAATTTTATTTTTAAATGCTATGGAGTATTATAATTTACATAGCTATTCTTTCTTTTTTGGTATATTTTGGTAAAGTAAAATTGATTGCCTGTACTGTACGCAATTCAGTTGCCCATGGAGTTTCTGTTGTAATTAATTCATGATTTCCAATTGATTTACTGATTTACATTATATAATATATAAATTCCTGGCAAGTATTCTCCTTTGTTTTCTTGTATATAGCTTTTCAGTGGTGCATATGTATAGATTTCTAAAAGAAAGGAAAACAAAACATTTTCCATTAGCTTCTTCAGCCCATCAGACTAAGAACATAAAATGTTACTTGTAGTCCTCAACTTGTAGGCACAATAGGGATTGGAAAATGTGTTATTTAGCTGTGTGGTTGTTAAGTGAAGTATCTCATGACTTATCTGATTTTATAACCTTTTCTTGCCACATCATTAAGCAAATCATTTGCAATCCTTATGCAAGATATGTGACTATAACTTGCAACCTCCCTATGATTTGGGACTGTAGCAAATGATCATGACATGACCACAAGTTATTGCAACAGTTTTAAATATGACACTATAACCAACTGCCCGAATTACAATCACATGACCATAATCAGTGATCATAAATGCAAGGACTGTTTTCTTCAGTGCCATCCTAACATTCAAAGGCTGCTAAACATTAAGTGAGGACTACTTGAATTAGCAAGCTTCCATGTGATTCTGCGAAGACTGGCCCATTTGATGCCTCTACCCATCAGAAGCATTAAAAATGCATAAAACCAGAAAAAGTTCTAAAATGCAAGATCTACTTTGAATATTTTAAATAGAAAAAGCAAGTTCCTATATCTCAGGGCATCTTGTTTTTGAGTACAGGGCCAAAAGATGCTTGCAATACCAGTTGCCCCTACAGAGCAGAGTAGAAAGATATTCCCCCCCTCCTCTTTCTCCAATAAGTGGATTCGGTAACAAAATTCCTTTGAATTAGGCGTCGACACAGCCTACTAGTAGGAAGAATATGTGAACTGGAGCATGGAGTAAAGGAATATATCTTGTTTAGGAAGCATCTGAAGTCTTAAACTAGCTGTTATATATTTGGGCCCCAAATACCCCCATTGCTGACATTCCTTTGTTGCTTTTTGTGGAAAGCAAAGTTGTGTGAGACAGGAAGCTATGTTTGTCATATCCCCATTAGTTTGGTTATTAAATTTTCTTGAATTCGAGAACTTATTTCCAGAATAAAAAGGGGGAAGGAATGAGACTTTTCTACACCAAGGAAAACTAAAAGATATTATTTACTGAGCCAGACCTTATATTTAAAAACAAGACACAGAGCAGTAGTGTCTTGACAATGATGACTCAATTAGAAATGACATGTAACCATCTTTATCTGCACCGAGACCTTTAAGTATGAAAATTATTGAAACATTTTAAAAATTTCAGACTGTATCCTAAATTAATTTTAAAAAGAGTAGAGGAGAGAGAGGAAAAAAGGGGATAATTTCCCATTTAAATAACCTTATAACATATATTATGACATATAATGTGATTTAATAACTTCCAGAAAGTAAATAATTTTACATTAATAATCTTATTTCTTATTGGAAAAAAGAAAAAAAAACATATCTAATGCACTTCAGAAAATAATATTAAAGTATTTACTACCCAGACATTATTTCTGCACAGAAATAATTTATTAATTTGGTCAATCATAAATGTCTAATACATATATCCCAAATGACACCAAACTCCTGATAGCAACTTCCTACGAGAAATACCTAAAATGTACTAATTCTGCTTCAATCAGGTATTATACATCCTGAACACATCCTCAGGGAGAGAGCATGATCAAATCTTGAAGCATAGTTGGAACATTTAGAGTTTCGCAGAAAATGTCCACAAATCAATGCATTTACCATATGGATTTTCCCCTTCTCCAGCTGTCTTTTGATGCCATTATTCTTTGAAATTTTAAACCATAAAATAATAGCTGTTTGCTATACAAACTGTCCATATAAGATAAATTGCTTGACTAAGGAAAGTCTGTAGATCTCCATAGTGACAAGATATATTGGAAGAACTAGAAAAAAAGTCTGGCCCTTGAAAATTAATTCCTTGTACAGTGGAAAAATACTTTCCTTAGTTTCCTGCATAATTTTTAAATCTATTATTCCCCTCATTAATCTGTGCGTCATTCTTGACATCTGTTTTATGAGTGTCCCTAGTTAATAATATAAGCAGCATTTGTGACGTGATCACAATTGTTTAGTTGGAAGTTGATAGTTGGAAATGTTTAAAACATCAGAATCCTGATGTTTTCAATTATAGGATTAGCACCATAGTTTTGAGATTAGAATCTGATCGCCTGTCACTGCCTGATGGCATCACTTTCGCAATCACTTTCTTCCATACATCCATCTTTTCATTAAGAGGTTAACAGTAAGAGGAATGACTTGCTGATGGCCAAGATGAACTTGGTAATGTCCAATGTTATCTGGATGCATGGACAATAAGGAACTTATATAAGGAGAATGGATTCAGGATACAAAAACCTGGAGGTAAATAACACTTTCACTTTCAATTGCTTTAAGAAAGTAACTCTAATTTTATATTATTGTTGAATGTGGGGATATGAGGGAAATATGCATCATAACACAAAAACCAAGTTATATATCTGTGACAATGAGATGCAAGTACACTAGTGCAAAGTTTCTTATGTCATTACCACACATGCCATTTTAACTCAATCTTGGTTTGCTGCAAATGCAAATATATTGATCTCATTAACTGTCTGTCGATCAAAGTGTGCAAATTTAACCTTGTTCATCTGAGGCTATCTTAGTATTCATAATTATATAACAATGGTAATTGTTGTTTATTGGATTAGATCCTGTTCTATTTTAAGTAGCTATAAATGACTGCTGCTATTAGGCAAAGTAGTAACAGACTTATTAGCTGCATAAAGCAAAGGTGATAGAAGATATCCTCACATTCTACCTCACTTGAAACCTTTCCAACAGATTTCTAATAATATTGGGAACATTATAAACCAAACATTTGGAAACCTGTTTCAAATGCAGCACAAAGAAATATGAAATAATGTGGAATAGAGAACTAGGTGGGCTATTTCTCTAAGGCTTATGTAAATTTATTTCATTCTCATTTAAACTAGCATTAGTGAGAAAGCATTCCATTGCTAAAAGTTATACCCTTTTTAATGGAATTTCCTTTTTTTTAACATTTCCACATTTTCTATTCAAAAATATCATTTAGAAGTTATAAAGTGGACCATCTTTCTTTTGAAAGTGAATCAATATTTTGAAGGGAAGTTCTCGAAAGATCCTGATTAATTTGAAAACAACATTGAGACTTCTACAGTCTTTTCTAAAATTATTCATTTCTAAAGTTTTGTCACTCAAATAAAACAAAAATTCCAGCATTACACTGGCCAGCATGCATCTACTAACTGAACCAATCAGTGAATCTTCTCTTTTAGCAATACACACAGGACAACACGTAATGAAAAAGGATGTTAACTGGATACAGCTACTGAGGAAAGTTTCTCTAGAAAGACGAATATTTCCTCCCAAATTCGGCAATATGGTGAGATTATCTTTCAAGGCTTGAAGAGTTCTATGTTCTTGTGCAAAGGCTAACATTGTCTATGGGAACTGAAATGAAAAAATAAAAAATAAAGTCTTAGTTTACAAATTACAAATGCCAATCTAAAATGCAGGAGAAATATATACATATAGCAAAATAACCAAAATGTACTGAACTTGACTTCTTATTCCTATATATGCCAAAAATTGCTTTGAAGTAATTTAGGTTCAGGAGATAGAGAAGAATATTAATATCTAAGCTGACTTTTTTACTTTTAGAAGAACATTTGCTGAAATGGGAATATTAATGTGGGGGGAAAAAACATGAAGACTCACTTCGTTTGAAGAATTTAATTTCTGTATCTACACAGTCATAAAAAAGGTCTTCTATTTCTGAAGAATCAAGAATCTCAGAGCTAGAGAGTATGCCTTCCATTGCTTCCAAGCCCTGTTTTTCAAGGCTTAACATTATTCTTCTTAATGTCTGACCTTTTTCCTAAGGAATGCAAAGGCCAATAGGAAATACTGATTAAAAGGATTTAAGCTGCAATCTTATACAAATGCTTACAAATGCATCCATATAAAAAATCTCAAGAAACGAAAAAGTATGAAATGCTGTGCATTAACTTTACATATAATAAAATTTAACAAATTATAATCCAGACTTTCCTAACTTGGTTACTTCCAGATTTTGCAACATTCAGAATTATCAAAAAGTGTGTAAGAACTGCAATTCCTACAATTCCATGTCAAAATTCTGAAAGTTGCTGACTAAACACATGGAAGATGACCAGTTGGAGAAGATTGGAGTATATAGCAAGAAATATACTTCAATCAGAATAGAGCTGGAAGGGATCTTGGAGGTTTTTTAATCCAAACCCCTGTTCAAGCAAGAGAACCTATACCATTTCAAACAAGTGGCTGTCCAATGTCTTCTTAAAAACCTCCAGTGATGAAGCACTGACAATGTCTGAAGGCAATCTGTTCCACTGGTTAATTGTTCTCATTGTTAGGAAGTTTCTCCTTAATTCCAAGTTGCTTCTCTCTTTAATTAGTTTCCGACCATTGTTTCTTGTCTTGCCATCTGGTGCTTTGTAAAATAAGTTGGCTCCCCTAGTCTTTGTGGCAGCCCTTCAAATATTGGAATACTGCTATGATATCACCTATAGTTGTCCTTTTCTCTAGACTAACCATACCCAATTCCTGCAACCATTCTTCATGTGTTTTAGTATCCAGGCCTTTAAAATAATCTTAGTTGGTGTTCTCTGCACTTTTTCCAAAATCTCAAACATCTTTTTTGTAATGTGGTAACCAAAACTGGATCCAGTATTCCAGGTGTGATCTTACTAAGAATTTATAAAGCAGTACTAATACATAACATGATTTTTATTCTATGTCTCTACTTATACAACCGAGAACTCTATGCCGCTGCACACTACTGGCTTATATTTAAATGATTATAAAAACACTTTCACATGAAAGAGATTAGGACAAATGGGAATTCCCTTAGAAAAACTCTATTTTTTTCCAATAATTTCTCTAATTTTTTTCAGCTATAATTGGGGGGGAGGGGGGAAGCAAGCATCTTACTTTGAAAAACTTCCAAATTCCTCTTGCCATTTGCATGCATTGTCCTTTAATTGACAATACTTAAAATTATAAAAGGAAAAAATGGTGGCATCTTAGGAAGAACAATTGTAGTATTATTTTTTTTGACAAACCCGCTATTCATTCATGTATCTATTGAGATTCTCAGTCATCCAAGTCGTCGTCGTCCCAAAGGTGCTTTTTTCAAGAGGCACTGGGCTTTCTGTTTTTTCTTTGAAGACGTTGCACTTCTTGTCCAAGAAGCTTCTTCAGCTCTAACTGGATGGTGGAGAATGGAGTGATTTATACTCCTTACAGACAGTAGTTAAGGTCACCTGGATGTTTATCTGTGTCATCAGGGTCACCTGAGTGGTGCAAATTGGTGTGGAGCCTTCTTGGAACTGTTGAAAGGACTCTAGAAAGTCCAGTTGCCTTTTGAAAAAAGCACCTTCGGGATATTCATTCATTCATTCAGTTTCTATGGCTGCCCATCTCCTATAGTGCACATGCTCACTTGAAAAAAAAGTTATTGAAGATACTATTGTAAGCATTTCAGATATAAATACAGATATAAATAAATCTTTGCTTAGTGATAGTAATTGGAACTGGGATATCTGTAAAACATAATGTCATATCACCATGCTAGCTTGCATCAGCAGTTCCAGCAGCCTCAATTGCCATCTTTAAGTGAGTAATGTGCAATCTCAGCAACCCATGATCACAGGAATGCCTTTCGCAACCACCTGCCACTTCCTCATTGGCTTTGCTTGTCAGAAATTGGTAGTGAACGTTGCAAATATTGTTCACGTGATTGCAGGTTGCTGCAACATTATAATAGTGAGCCAGTTGCCCAGCATTCAAATTGTGATCATGTAACGGGGGATACTGCAACAGCCACAACTATGAGGACCTATTGTAAGTATCCTTGTTCAGCCCTATTGTACTGTCACTGAACAAGTAGACATTAAGTTAGGACTACATGTAGTGCTGTATTGGACATGCATGCTGGAAAAAAGCAGTTGGAGATAATATTGTTAAGTATTTCACCTATCAGTATAAAGATACAGTAATTATAGAAGATAACATTCAGTTTTTAACTATATGTGGAAAGTTTCTTTTCTTCTATTACAATGCATGCCTCTTTCTGATTACAAAAAACATCAACATGTATAATATAGAATTAAGCTATCTAGAATTATGCAAAGAAGCAATCAGCAATAAAAGGAGCACAACCTTAATATATTTTATAGAAGTATAAGAGAACTGCTTTTAAAATGCAAACCTGGACTGAACAATCAGTTTAGTAATAATTAATATTCTAAAATCGAATTGGAAGCCTTACCTCATCACTGTCTAAGATTAATCGGGCCTGCTGTTGCGCCTTGTACAGTTCATGTCTGCGATCAGGTTTCTCCTGAAACTGAGGATTTTTTTTCACAGGATCTTCACTACCAAAAATGGGTGATTGAATTTTAGGTACCATTTTCATACCATCCACAAAGATAAAAGGTTTAAATATAGACCTGAAAAAGGTTGTATGAATGGCCAACTGAGTAATTATAGTTACAGATTACATTGTCACCTAGCACCTTTTCCTACAAACAAAAACAACCTACCCAAAATAAATCTGAGCATATCAATTGCATTAAAGAATAGGGTAAATGTATGCAATGCTTTTGACAAACTGTATTTACTTTTGCTTATAATTATATTAAATCTTAAATAATCATGTTAGGACATTTTTATTGCCACTGATCACTTTTTTAATTGGTCTGTTTTGTCACACTATTCTGCACAAATTAACAGCAACTTTATGTCACATAAACTATCCCTTCAAGGATATAGGCTTTTAATATTGCAATTTTCTGTATGGAGTTGCTCATATCAACTGGAATAGACTCTGTGCTACTTTTAAGAATTGTGTGCAGTGCCCTTTTGCTGCTTCTGAATCCTTCTTCCTTTGAAATATCCTGTGATTAGAACTAATGTCTGGAATTCACAAAACTTTTGGTTCAAATTTCTATTACATCTAAAAATAAATTTAACATAATTTCCAATTAAAATATTTTTTGATGTTTTAAATACAAAAATCTTGCAAGTAATGGACAAATTACAATGCTGGATATATGCCAATATGATATTTCTTGATGTATTATAAAGGTTAAAGGTTTTCTCTGTCCAGTCATGACCGATTCAAGGGGTTGGTGCTCATCTCTAATTCTTGGCCAAAGGAACCTGTGTTATCTGAGAGATGGTTCCATTATCATGTAGCCAGCATGAAGTAAGAAACAAAGTAATCTTCCCACTGAAGCCGTGCCTATTTACCTACTTGCGTTTTCCTGCTTTCGAATTGTTAGCTGGGCAAGAGCTGTGGCAAGTAATGGGAGCACAGTCTTTGGATCTCAAACCTGGGCTGGTGACTTTTTGGCTGACAAGCACAGTGTCTTAAAGCACTGAAACATTACTCCACCCCTTTTGCATTATACTTTTGTATAAATGTTCACCTATTTGCCTTTAGCAAGAAAAATCCAAACAGTTATATTCACAGAAAGAAAAGATAAAGATGCAGGAAATGCTGACATGGCTAAATTACACATAAGCAAAGTTATTACCAAAAGAAAAAAATATTAATACAGTTCCAATGAAAACTTACCAATATACTAAAAAGGTTACCAGTTATTCCCTCCAGTCTCTCTCATTAGTTTTATACATTCATAAAACAATAGTGGCTTTATATATTTCTTTATAAATATGAGAATACCTTGCATTTTGTATCCAAAGCACAGGTGTAACTATTTATACCATTTATGTTACATCTAATAAGGTTTAGAGATTTTTAAAGAATTAGGTCTTTTCTTCAGCTTAACATAGTTGCTGCTCAATCCCAGAAGGATACATACTTCAATTAAGGAGGCTCTGATAGTGCCCTGCTCTGAAGCATCTTTAAGCTTTGGAACAAAAGTACAGCATACTTTAATGGATGTGTGCATGTTTTCTAAAACAACCCCATAGTATTAGAAAAGTAAAATTTAAAAGTTGAAGTTCTAATGCAGTGCAGAACAAAGAACTCTGGTAAAAATTTAATTAACTAATGTGCATATAACTTAGATATATGAGCCCAATATAAATAAAGTAGATAAAGAGTAATAAATAGAATAAATTAAGAAGAATGAAGCAGCCTTGATATCCCAGGATCCGTTGCAGGCAATCTACAGGAAAATAGCTAACACAGCTGAGGTATTTAAATGGACAATACAGTAGATCAAATCCGCTAACACAGTATTTCTCAAACTTAGCAAACTGAAGATGTGTAGACTTCAATTCTCAGAATTCCCAAGGTAGCATGCGAGAATTCTGCGAGTTGAAGTCCACACATCTTAAAGTTGCTAGAATTGAACAACACTGAGCTCATCTATCCTTTTTTTCCACTCTTACAAAGATGCCTTTACTCAACTACTGTTAGATTTAAATTAGCAGCTGCAAAAATAAGCCCAGAGATTTGAAAAAACAAAACAAAATGCTGAACATTTCTTTACATAATCTTATACAGAGAATAATGTATATTTTACCCATCCAAGATGTAAAATTAATTAATCTTTGAGACTATTAAAAAATGCTGGTCTTCTAACATACTTGGATGGATCTGGTGTGCCAGTGAAAAAATGAATGCATGGGGAAGTCAGATTCTGAGGTAAGATGGACACCATGCTTGCTGTTGTAAGAAAAGAGTCTGAATCCACAGAGATGCCATCAGCCTTGTTACGTAATAGGTCAATCATTGTTTCCACAGTGATGTTGCCTGGAAGAAAAACATGGAAATTGGGAATTTAGCAAGGCACGATCACTTCAGGAGGAAAAACTTTGCCAATTCATCTGGGAGGTAACAGGTTGTGTGAGACTTTTTGACTAAAATAGGGAAAAAATGAATGCGTGATGATTAAGTAGAATAGATCAGTGAAAGAAAAGTTGCAAACATAGAATAACAGGTAAAATGGACACAGAATAAGAAATAAATTAATCATCATAACTGCTGTAAAAAAAATGGAAACCACTTCTTTGTAATATTTTTCTTTCTTTTTCTTCTATTTTTTTTCTTTCTTGAAAGAAAAGGTTGCACTTTGATTTTCTTTTATTTTTCTTACTTTATATTAGTATTAGTTTTTATCTTACTTTTTAAAAATAATACATATAATTTTATATATTTATATAATACATAATTGTATATGTATATCAGGGGTGGGCTTCAAAAATTTCAGTAATGGGTCCTCTGCCCAGGTGCTGGGTGGGCATGGGCATGGCCTAGTCGGCCTCCTGCACCACAGCAGGGGGGAGCATTTGGAGGTTCTCCGAACCAGCCATAATGTTAGCAACGGATTCCCCCGAACCCAGGTGAACTCATAGCAGCCAACCCCTGATGTATGTGTGTGTGTGTGTGTGTGTGTGTGTGTTCATATGTATATGAAACTGCTTGCTTCAAAACCATCCATACACAATGCAATATGGTTATTCTCTATTTATTGCCAAGAGACAAAGGAAAAGATCCAGCAGTGTCCACAGATATATCAAAAATAGGAAAAAAGCAAGTTGCAATAATACATGCAGGGAAAGAGGCGGGACATCAAAGAAATCTCCCTTTCATACATATGCCTGTAAAGGAATTGTGATTTATAAAGATTTTTCCGGCGCCCTTATGTATGTGTGCCTAATCTAAGCAACCTCCCAGATTTTGTGCAATCTCCAGCTGCCACCAACTTTCAATATGACATCATTCTTTTTCAGGCCCCTAATATAGTTCATAAAGCCCAAGTAAGACCCTTCCTTAGCTTGCAAATGCTTGTGCCCCAGATCTAACTGAAGGTTCCTCTATTATATAACTCATTCTCTCAAATATCACTTTTAACATTGCAACCTAATATTGAGGGTAAAGTTAAACAGAATTATTAGAATTCAGAAAAGAGCAAGGGCCACAAAATAGATGCAAAATGTAATGTGGTGTGGTTTTATCAATTCCTCTTTTTAGACAATTGGAATTCATCCTTCTCTGCAGGATGAATTTGCAACTTTTCTATCATTTGCTATTTAATCAACTGGTCAACACAATAAAGATTATTTCTAAATTTTCTGAGGAATTGTTCAATCTTCTCCTATGCAAAGGGTGTTGAATTCCTTGCATGAGATCATTACCTGGATAGGACCTGGCATTCTCTGTTCCAAGTTTCTTTTGTGCCCTTTTATGCATACATTATCTAATTTATTCTCTCTAAAAATTTTGCCCTTGGTAGTAATAAATTGTCAAGTTGCCCTCCTGCTCTAATCTTGTACTTTTGAATCAGACTATGGGCAACAAAATTACTTGCCTTCTTGCTTTTTTAAGATCTCCTTCCCCAAACAACAATTTGAACAATCATCAACTTGGGAAAATACTTCAGCAAAATTGAACTCCTTATCTGTGCTCCACCATCCTTTACTTTCTGCATAACTTCTAAGCTCAGGGTGCTCTGCGTCGATTTTTGTAGTTAAGGACAGACAGTTGCAAATGCACTTCACTCCGTCTATAGAAACAAAAATAAAACATCTAAATAAAATATGGCATTAAAAAAACTAAAGTGAGATCCAATTTGCATTTTAAAAAACCCTATTAGCTAAGTGCTAATGTTGTAACAGATTTAGAAGAGTCCCTCCACTGAATTGTGCAAAGCAGTGACAAACTGATTCTTTGTCACCGCTGTTTTTATAATAAATAGCAAAACTTCTCTCCATTCACTCAAGTGTCTGTCACATTTAAGGAAGGTAGCAAAAATAGATGCACAGAGTGGCTAGATTGATTTGCAAATATGCAGATATACCTAATATATAAATCCCATTCAGAAAAATAATCAACATACTTGCTTCTATAATAAAACATGCTTAGCAGTTTATAAGCCAAGATAGGAGACTGGCTTCAAACTTCCTTGTCTGGTTAGAAAGAACAAAAGTATAATCCAAGCTTCAAGATGGAACAAAAGAGGCTTGCCTGGCTAAGGCTAAATGAAGTTTATTTTGCCTCACTCTTTCTAGTTAAAAAGATTTAATCTTAAGGCAGAGAACAGGGAGACTACTGGAGAGGTGTAATGGAAGTTATGGATGAGGGAAAGAGATGCTGCCTAGGGAAAAATCAAACAAGAAAAGTCACTTAAGGATCACTTAAGGTCACTTAAGTTCATGGTCACTTAAGGATCAGAGAAAGAAACTTAGGAAGGAACACCCCACCCCACCCCAATTGATTAGATGGTTAAAATGGTGATGGGAAGAGTTTGTACAGTCAGACTTGCAAGATTCTGTTACTGTGATGTAGCCTAATAATAAAGTAACTTTAGCTCATCTAGTTGTGTTTCCTGAATGGTTATCTAAGAAGGACACAGAAAATGTGAATGAGAATAAGAGAGAGAAAAAATGAACTGAACAAGCCAGAAAGAGAACTGGTAAGAACTTCAAGAATAGTTCTTACTACAAATGGCAAAACTCTGAAAAATGGAGAGCAGTAACATCAGGTAGATGGAGAAGTAAACTGCCTAAGACTGTGGTTGAAAACAATGCATTGGGGTGAGGTAGAGGCAAAAATTTAGGTTGGCAGGGAAACATCAGAGAAGCTAGGCCGATATGTGTGTGGTGTGTGGTATGTGGGTGTGTGAAGCCAACTGATTTGCCTCTATCTATTGGCTATTGATTTAGTGAAAGTCAGAGAAAAACTCTTTTCACACTTTAGTTCTAAATGATTAATTTTTAGAAACAATTTGAAGACCCTTACACCAGTCATTTTACTCTACAGTTATTTTTGAACTCAGGTCCATTTTATTTTTTGACTTTCAGATTTGAGGATTTCTAACTTCTATTTTATAAGCTGTCTAGAGAACTCCAGTTGGGTGGTGAAACAAAAATACAAGTATATATAAGAAATAAAATCTGAATTTATACAGTGTCACATTGGAAATTCACATTTTATAATATTTTCTTATAAGTAATAGATGGGGATAAAAATTAAAGCAGACCTATAATTTTCTCTGCTGCCCAATACTTTCCAATAGTATCCAACACCCAGGCTTCTTTTCTGTCTACTATCAGATAAGCAGACAGGAAAGTATGGCATGTATTTCCATCTTCATAGTAATTTCCACCTTGACCATATTCTTCCAGCAGCGAGACAATGACATCCAAGGCTTCTTTAGCAGTTGAACCTCTTTCAAGCCCAAGTCTGGGAAAGGAATAAAAAAAAGCTACCTTAGTTACAGAAGCACTTAGAATTTATCTTTAATTTATATACAGAAAAGAAGAAAACAATGTAGCTGTCTATTGAGTAATTAAGTAAAGTCTAAGCAGTGTTTTTCAAACTTGGCAACTTGAAGATGTATGGACTTTAACTTCCAGAATTCCTCACCTAGCATGCTAATTGCCAGGTTGAAAAAACACTGGTTTAAACAAACAATGATTGCATGTGTTTTCTGGGGAATTATTGGTACTGTAAAACAGCACAAATTCAACTGTATGACAACAATGCAACAATTAGCCTCACATCTTGAAAAATACATCCTTAGCAACTATGAATGGTGGAATAAAAAAGGATTTCCCTGTCTTTGTGAATATTCTTCAAGCACAATACTCTCCATACTGATGCTGTTCATCTATGTTGGTATTATGTTAGTAAGCTCCCAGAAAGCAAAACCAGCATCTTGTTCAACAGAGGTTGAGCAAATCTATCTTGGCTATTTCCTGGAGCCCTAATCTGTATCACCTGTAGATCAGCTTTATGAAAAAGAGAAAAGGGAGGAAGAGAAGGAGAATAATTTTGTAGTGGAAAAGTGGCAGTCAGAGGAAAAGAGTAAATTCCTAAAATTGTTTACTATTTTTAAAAATGCTGCTGGATAATTTGAAATCTGTTCCAGATAGATTTGCAAATTGTTGTCTTCCAGATGGGCAGGCTGTTGGATAAACATTAATAATTTGTGGTTCATTAAAGTGCTTCAATGAATAAAATAGCTTACTGAACAAAATTCTATTTAACAAAAGAAGGATGCAGAAATACAAGCTACTGACTTTTTTTTAAAGTGCCAAGAACAGTCTGATTAGCAGTTTGGAGTTATAATGAATTTGGGTTACAAGAAAATATATCAAATATAATTACTATTAATCTAGGACGAAACAATGGAGGGAATGAATTTCTATGTGTGTAAGGGAGGGAGGGAGGATGGATGGATGGATTTTCTGGGTCTGTAAGCTGATCTCAGAGAATATGTACCTTTAGCTGCTAGATCTTCCCCATGAATTAAAAAAAAACATTAATATACTATAATACACTGATTGAACAGAATATTGCTAGTTTAGGGTTGAACTGTGGGCTTCATAAAGTCTGGAATAAGAGTTACACTTTGTATATAATCTTCATGTATAATCTTCAAATACACTTCATGTGCATCACTATATTTGAATGTATTTTGGTTTTAAAACAGAGTGACCAATGCAATAATATTACCAAAAGTACGTACGTACGTACGCACGTACTTACTTACTTACTCTATTGAGGGGCAAATGACATGGGTTTTGTAATTTGTTAACTAACATACTTTGTATTTCAATTTGATTTATTTATCATTTTAAAATGATGTTCAGGTTTATTAGCTTTTAACATTCTTAAACTGATAAACAAGCTGTAGACTAGCTCCAGATAAGAAAAAGTTTGTTAGTACAAATTGGGGTGGTCTGGTTTATTTCTTTTGTGAACTTCAAACAACCTTTTCCCTCCAATTATACCCTTTATCATGTAAGACCTCATTTTAGTGAACATGTGTGATATTATGGGATGTAAATATATAACATGTTTGACTTAGAGGTGATATGCTGCTGTTCGCACCAGTTTGCCTGGTGGCGGCAGTGCGAGGCTTTGCCCACTCACCCTGATGTCATCACTGACCTTCTGCGCATGCTACCGAACCAGTAGTGAAGAGAATAGAATACCATTACTGGTTTGACTACATGTAATGATTGCCTATGCAAAAGGGAGGTTACTTTTACCCTGTCCAATCAACTTTCCCCTAGCATTTTCTTTGTTGTGTTAACTATAAAAAAGAGGGATGCATAGGGTTCAAGGTTTTCTTCCTTCCTTTTTCATTGCAAGATCTCATTTTATCAAGGTACCCTAATAAATTGCTTTTAAATTATCTTCCAGCTCAGATGCTTATTGGGAAGGTAAACTGAGGTAGAACCTAGGGCCAGATTTGGCTTTCTCTGTCTGTCTGTCTTTCTATCTATCTTTCTATCTATTTCCAGTGTCTTGTATGATTTTCAAAATCACCATATCAAATGATACATTGTTTTAATCTGGTAGTATTCTGGAACAGTCCCATAAATTCCTTGTTCATAAAATGAGCGTCTCACCTCACAAGATCCATTCCTAGGAGAGCTTCAGTTTCAGAGGCTGCTTCTCTGGCTAGCACAGCTTCATTAGCAATGAAGACTCCATGTTCATTGGCTCCCATTTCAGCCCCCCAGAGCCAGGAAGGTCTGCTCAGTATAACAGCATTTGTCTTAGGTACTTGATCTATTTCAATGTATGTGCACTGTATGGAAAAAGGAGATTCATTTATTTATTTAATAAATGTTATCCCACCTTTATTACTTTATAGTGATTCAAGGCAGCAAACATTCATCATGCTGCATCTTCGTCCTCTTTTTCCCTGCAACCTTGTGAGGTGGGTTGGCCTTAGAAAGTGACTGGCCCAAAGCCAGACAGATGGTTCTCATGGCTAAAACAAAACTAGAACTCACGGTCTCCAAATTTCCAAGCCATTAGTTTACTAGATCAAATTATTACTCAGTCTTCATCTTAAAATGTTAATGTCATTTTAGATTTTGGACTGGACTACATATAATTTTTATCTTAATAAACACTAAAGCATTCAGGTTTTCATGAAATTCCTAATAAATTCTTCCGCGACCTGCAATGTTCAAAATCCCCAGTTACAATGGCTAAATTCTAGGAATTGCTGTCTGAACATCATAAGTGAAACTAGTTTAGAGAAAGCCATTGTATTGTAGTTTATTATCTTATTATAATTAAGTATGAACTACATAAGCAGCCTTAAAGAGTCATAAGAGGGGCTAGGTGACTTTTGCCTACAATCTTTTTAAATATTTAAAGATTAAAGTTTTCAAATGCATTCATGATCTTAACACGTAACTCCTGATGTGTTGAGGTCATGAATGCATTATTATATACTTTATTCATTAAACATGAAACTCAGCCAATTGAACATTCAAAAATGCATTACAAATACCAGTGACTGGTGCTAATGGTTGATACAGTTTGCTGCCAGGATCCTAGATATCAACCAATACTTATAAATATAAGATGTTCCGAGTAGCACAGTTTTTTGCAGTTCCGCTGGTGTTATTGCAGGAAGCTGCAATTTTTGGATGTATCTTGTAAAATTCTTGGGCATGGTGTCAAGTGCCCCGATGACAATGGGTATCACTGTTACATGCTTTATCCATAGCTGTGTAGTTTCGATGGCCACATCACGATATTTCATTATTTTTTCTAGTTCTTTTTCTTCGACTCTGGCATCTCCAGGAACAGCAATATCAATAAACTGTACACTTCGGCCCTCTACAACCGTGATATCTGGCGTGTTGTGCTCCAAATGACGATCCGCTTGTATTCAAAAGTCCCACATAATCTTCACCTTCTCATTTTCGATAACTTTTTCCACTTTATGTTCCCATGACTTTCTGGATACAGGTAAATCATATTTTTAACATAGTGATCAGTGGATTAATTTAGCAACTCGGTCATGTAATCATGCTTTGTAATCAGTTTGTGCATTCACATATTAAATGTGAAACAGTTTCGACGTTATTGCAAAGTCAGCAGTTTGGGTTGTCAGTAGATTTTTGTATCTTCGCTTTCATGGCATTAGTTTGTAGTGCTTGTTCTTGAGCAGCCAGTATTAAACATTCCGTTTCTTTCTTGATAGTTCCCATCTTAAGCCATGTCCGTGTCAAGTTGACATCACATTTTCCTTCAATGTTTTTCAAGTGCTGTCCATGCAAAGCTTTGGTTTTCCATCTATTTAATCTGTCATCCAGCTGTTTTTCCTTATATTCTGCCTTTGTTTCTGTTGTTTTTATGATGTTTTCTGTTTTCACAGCCTGCAGCAATTGTTCTGTATTTTGGTTCACATAATCATTCAAACTTCGGTTTTCTTCTTCTACAGTTTGATGGATTTGCAACAGCCCCCTGCCCCCTCTTTTTCTTGGCAGGTACAACCTGTCGATGCCACTTCGTGGTTGTAAGGCGTGGTACATATTCAAAAGTTTGCGTGTTTTCCGGTCCAAGTTTTCAAGTTTAGCCAGAGTCCAGTTGATGATTCCAGCTGAGTAACTGCCCATGTATTAATGGCTTTAATTATGTTTCCAGCATTCAGCTTTGATTTTAATATTTTGCGGACCCTCCTGATGTATTCCTTTCGCGTTGACTCTTTGACTTTTCCATTCAAGATGTTGTCTGCTTCCAATATGCCTAGGTATTTGTAACCATCATCCTTTGGTAATGCTTTCACTATATTTCCATTTCCCAGTTCTATTCCTTCTGTTTTTTTCCATTTTCCTTGCTGCATGGATAATATAGCACATTTTTCAAGCCCAAAGTTCAAGCCCAAAGTTTTTATTATTATTATTAATATTATATTTATAATAATATTATATTTATAATAAAATCTGGATAGCTGAATCTATAATCTCAATGCTGAAGAACCAAACATGCCTATGAATAGACTACCCTTTTTAAAAAGGCTCTAAAATTGATCATCTGAGACAAGTGAATTTATCTAATCACATTACTGAAGATCCAACAGCCACATAAATTCAAACTACTGAAATACTTATGGTGTTTTTCTACAGATTTATACAGAAGATTTAAATATATCACAATCTGTCTTTGAAAAATAGGAATATCGCTGTTATGATGAACATATTGATATCTGATAAAGAAGATCTGTTAATCTCTGTTAACTGTACACTGTCTCAGATAAACAGAACCAACTGGGGACAGACAATTGGAAGGAAGGAAAAGAAAAATAGTATTTTAAGATGCTCTACAAGTGTTTCAACCATTTTCAAAAATATTTTGCCAGAACCTCAAATATTTTTATTTACCTCAACTTTACTTCCTGGATCATAAGTAGCAGCAGCAAAATAAACTACCTCCTGAACTTCATCACGGGGACGTGCAGAATTTTTTCCAACTACTACATGGCCATTTTTAGTAGATGGTGGAAATGCAACAAAACAGTAACTGGGAGGTGCTACATCCATCCTAAAACATAAAAGGTACAAGTATATATTAAAGATATGAGCTTGCCTTATTTCAGGATTAGAACCTGTAATAGAACTGGCTGCACAAATTCAGATACAGGATTTTTTTTTATTCATTTAAAACTATTTATTTGACAACTGCATATAACCTTATGCTAACCATGATTGATTGGATGGATATGAGAGTAATTGCTATTTTCTGGCTATAAAAGGAATTAGCACATGAAAACTGAGGACACAATTCAGTTTTATTGATTATTGTTTTGAGTCATTATGCCTGCCTTGATAGTTTATCCCAAGATAAAATACCTGTATCACTTTTGATGTATGCCATATCAAACAAAAGATAATGGCCAGAAAACAAACTCTCATTCTTTAAGATTAATGAAGTGACAACTTGCAACAAATTTTTCATTGTCAAGAGCAAAATGCTCTTGGATAGATGATGTATATTAATTTCAAGGGCAATTGACTGTATACAGGAATGCTACTTTTTCCACTGTGAAAAAAAAATTGCTCAGCAAATGCCTTTGTCATTACTATGACGATATGCTTAACATATTCAGTATGCTAAAATATAGTTTTGATTAATATGAAGGTGTATTATTTTTCATCAACTCACTCTGTCAAGATAAATCCCAAATAGAGTTTGTATGTAAGGTTGTCTTCAAGACTGGAATGGCTGGGGATGAATGCTAACCTCAACCTGAATTAAGAATAATACAAGAAATGAACAAAATTTGTTTATTTTTTTCCTTCTCTAAATTCTACCTGTAATCCAAGGCTTCTTTTCACATGCTTTCAAGAAACCCAGAGACACGTAAAAGTTATGTGCTATGAAACTGGGATAGCTGGCAAATCTCCAACTCCTGCTTCGTTCTTGGGGTACAGCTGTTACCATAGGTTATAAATATCTTATTAAGACTGATTCTCAAGCAGAATTTCTTTGTAGTTGAGTTTTATTTTAAAATAAGGAAATGCCAGACTTGTAAAAAAAATTGCATACATTTATAGCATTAGAAATAGGCCCTCACACTGTGTAATGGCTCACCCTGAAACAAGCAAGGAAAAGGAGGAGGAGGAGTTGTCTGCCAATCAGCTTTTGTTTCAAAGGGGTCAGCCATCAACTGTGGGTGCAAATACAGTCACTAGGAAACAGCTTCTAGAAGGCCTCGAGTGTGGGAAAATCAGACTGGCTTTGCAATTTCACTGAACTGAAAAAAATGGGGGATTGCTAGTTTTTCTGACTTATTACCCTAACATTTTGGTTCCATTAACCATGCTCAGATGCTTCCACTTGTCTGTCATAGGTTAGAAATTCAGCTTACTAGAACTGATGGCCAGATTTTCTTGAATGCTGATCATGACCCTTTTTTAGGATTTCTTCAAAAGTTCAAATATAATGGCCTATGTTTTTCAGGCAACCATTTCTATGGGACCTTCCTTCTCCTCCCCCCTTTTTCTTGCTTTTAACTCAACAGAAGCCGACAGGTAGGAGCATGTATTAAACAGTATAAATAATCTCAATGACAAAATAAATAATATCCTCCACCATTATGTCTTATCTTTCAGGAAAAATGCCATTCTAAACACTGTGATGGGGATAGTGTTTGTTTATTAAATATAAATATTTTAAAAAGATGGTTATATGTTTCTGGATTCTTCACACAGTACTCCAAAACAGGTTTCACAATTAATTTAGAAGATACATACAAGCGAGCTTGTCAAAGTGTTTAATCTTACTTCATAGTAAGAAAACCAGTCTTCTAGAATCTCTATGCCTGTAGCTGTAGCACTCTTAGTAGGTGTACAGAAGCAATTCTGACTGGCTGAAAAAAAGACGGCATCTTCTGATATCCAGCCATCGCTGCCCTTTATATGCATCAATTTCACCCCTCAGCTGTGAAACTTCTGATTAAAGATACCAGGCCAACATCCTGCCCTCTGGTGGCTTTTTATGACTTACATATTTTCCTAAATTATAAAGCATTAATTTACAAATAGTGTAGATTTTATTAGAATATTACATTTGTTATAGCTAGAAATTGTACTTGCTACAAAGTGATAATTCAATTGAACTTACCAAATTTTGGGGAAGAAACTAAAAAGCACTGATCAAAATCCATTTGTGGATAAAACCAGGCAATTGTCCTCAAAATTCAATTGAATATTATTTTGCTATTAGTTAGCCAAAAAGGTTCTGCATCTCAGAAGGTGCAGACTTGTTACCGAGTCTTTCGGTTGCTTTCACACATTGCACAACAAATTTTGTTTACATTTAGCATGCTGTTGAATTTCAATCATCATAGTTTACAAACTATGAATTATCATGGAAATCCAGCCAATGTGACCTAAGTGTGAAATACATACCATGGTTACCAGTGGCCATAAGAGGATTTTGAAAACTTACTTTTAGATAGTTAAATGTATATTTAAACATATAAATCTTTTTCTACCATAGTACGTTCCAAATGTTTTAGAGTGTAACTCTTGTCATCCCAAAGGGTTATGGAATTTCCAACATGATACATCAGGAGGTACAGAGCTGAGGTGAAGCTGCCTTATACCTCATCATTTATTTCCTTCCATTTCAGGGTACATAATCTTTCAGCATGTCAGCTGAATGTTGATCGGTCCCTAATAATATGTAAAAAATGGCTCTGCAACATTCAAGGAACAATTTGGTATTCCATCATGTTCTCCTATGTTATTATGACATCCTGCATCTTCTCCAGCTAGAATTTCAAGGATGTACAAGTAATTCTCAATTTATGACCACAACTGAGCCTAAATTTCTATCGCTAAGTGAGACAGTTGTTAAATGAATTTTGCCCCATTTTATGACCTTTCTTGCCAAAGTTAAGTGAATCGTTGCAGTTGTTTAAATTAGTAACATGATTTGTTATGCGAATCTGGCTTTCCCATTGATTTTGCTTGTCCAAAGCTTGCAAAAGGGGATCACATGATCCATCATAAATATGAATCAGTTGCCAAATGTCTGAATTTAGATCACATTATATGAAGATGCTGCAACAGTTGTAAGTATGAAAAAGGGTCATAAGTCATTTTTTCAGTGACATTGTAATTTTGAATGGTCACTAAATGAATTGTAATAAGTCAAGGACTACCTGTATTGAATAATTATGCATTTCAGCTGAGAAATGGTTCTTTATAGCAGATGTTCAAAACTTGTTTTTCCCCATTGGACTGTAGAAAGGAAGATCCTGCTGGTAATATCATTTTATTTCCCCAATAAAGCTTTTCCCTTGCTTCCACACATTCTTTTGTCTCCCTTGGATACAAGATGGTGGATAGAGATCTGAGCCAGCCACATCCAAAAGCATTTTGGAAGGATTGTCTTACTAATGAAATGAAGAAATGATGGGTGGGTTATTGTAATCACTTTTCCTTTTTGCCTATTCTACATAAATGAAATGAGTTAATGCCATATTCTACACTCCAGTGCCCTTTTTGTATTCACGAGTTACTTCCAGTGATGTTCCACTTGCTTCCATTCCTTAAAACACCTATTGATTTGGAATATTTGGGACCAGGAGTGATGTTGATAAGAGTTGTGACAATTTCCCCTTTTAGCAGGTGACAAGAGGGAAATGGAAAGAGTAAACTGCTTTCTCCCTGAATTTGACTATAACATGCCAGTTTTGTCTTCTGATTCAGATGACAGCAGAACATGAAATGGGTCTCCTCAACTGGTCCACCATTAAAATGCTTCTCTGAGCAAGCAGCTCCTGCACTGAACAGGGGATTTGTATCAAGGACCCCTAAAGTCCTTTAAGATTCTAGGATTTTATGATGCAGGATTTTTTGGCGCAGGATTCTAGGATTGTATGATATGAGGAGATACAATGGGGCAGTGGTTAGAATGCAGTACTGCAGGTTATTTCTGCTGACTGCCGGCTGCAATTTGGCAGTTTGAGTCACACTAGCTCAAGGTTGCCTTCCATCCTTCTGAGATCAATAAAATTAGGACCCAGATTGTTGGGGGCAACATGCTGACTCTGTAAACCACCTAGAGAGGGCTGTAATGCACTGTGAAGCAATATATGAATCTAGGTGCTATTGCTATTGCTATATTGGACTTGTTTGATCATGCAAATTAAAACTGTATTTCCTCACAGACCTGCTCACAGGAAAGGAAGTGATTAGTTTCCTGGCATGGATAGGAAGACTAAAGAAGCAGGAAACTTCACCATTCAGAGGATGAAGTAACTGCCATCCAGATAGACCACCTGGCCAACACCGTTGGCATAGTTTTAAATTCAGAACATCAAATTCTTAACCTGGATTCATTCTCAGTATCAGCATAAGCTGTAACATCTTAAGGTTGCCAGGCCTTTATACACATCAAACACAGTATTTCCTAAGACACTGTGTTATGTCACCCAGAAGCTAAACATGAAAGGAAATAACCCACACTCTCCAGAAATTTTGAAACTGTATATTTGATACATTTTCAAGAGAACACTTTGTATCCTTAAAAAGCTGCCTCTGGATGCAAAAGAATTGTTGCTGAATATAACTGAATAGTTCTATATTTGCCAATGATTTGAAAAACACTTGACATTTGCTTTAAAGGCCTTAGTCTTACTAGTAACTATTACATTTCATTGTTTCAAAAAACAAAAATAATGAAGCGATATATGTAGACCATTAGAACAACAATTCCAAAGTTATTTTGGAAATAATAATAATAATAATAATAATAATAATAATAATAATAATAATAATAATAATAATAATAATAATAGACTCGAGCTGTTGAGCTACCAACCAGTCCCAAAGGCTGTGAATCTCACCAAAGATTAACCACATAATAATAATAATGGACAAGTCCCATAGTTAGGGACTTGTACTTCTATATTTCAAAATGTCTATGTATTATTTATGTAGTACCTCTTCTATACTTTACCCCATCATTTTGTTTTTTGATATTTCAAAAAAAGGGGCACACCGATCTTCATTCACTATTAGGCATAAGGATCCAGTTGGCAAATTAATAAGGATTAGAGAATCGGATGGGATGGGATGGAAAAGAAGAGAAGGGGAGGGGAGGGGAGAGGGGGAAAACCTGTACTTGCAAATCAGGAATTGATCCAAGGATTATACTTGGGCTTATGTGTGCTTTGCTACTAACCTATGACCCCTTTCAAGAATGGCCAGAGATCTTGTATGGATGTATAGATAGAGGACTAGGAAAACACAGTTAAAATCTTACATCCCATGGTGATCTATGACTGTAACAATCATTTATTTGATTATATGTTATCTATAATACAAATAAAAAAGCACAGCTACAAATATATTTAAAAAAGAAAAAACCTACAAATGTCATTGGGATTCACTTCAATCAAGACTTGCATAATAGAACAAATTGTTTTAAATAGATACTGGTATAGATAAGCAATGTTCTGGACACATAATCCAATTTAAGTGCAAAAAGATTGAGGAAAAAATGCCTTTAGCAGAGCTAATTAGTTATATTAAAGATTGCAATCTTTAATCTACACTGCATTCTTTACGTATCAGCAGCAAAGGCAAAGATTGAATCTAAATATACAAAAGCTTGGCTTTGAAGAATTACTGAATTAATACTGTAATGGTAATTTAAACTGAGACTGTTTAACACATTGTTTTTTCGATTATGAGCCAGGAGTATATTGCTCATAATTTTAGATTGCATCTAGCAGTTTGCAAATTGTAGCAAAGGTTCTTGTTTCAATCTGTCCCTCGCTATTATTTAAAGGCAGCCAACTGAGACAGCCTTGTAAAAATTCTTCAGATGTTATGCATATACATATCCTTCAGATTATACATACATACACACAAAGCAGTAGTCATATTGCACAAATTTCATCTCCTTAAAAGCTAAGTCATACCTGTAAATGAAAGAGAGAGATAGAGCTTATTTAACATTATGTATGATGATTATACTGATTCTGGTTCCATCAGCTGTCAAAATCAGCTAGATATTTAACATCATAATTAAATGGGCATACTGTAATAAGCAGCTACAGTCTTATCTTAAAAGACCCACTGTTCATCTTGAATTATACACAAGCTACAATTTATTCTAGTTTCAAGTAAACCCTAAAATTTGATGGAATGGGGTTTTTTCCTATCATTCTTTTATCGATTGGTGCATTCCAGACGTGTTAAGACTACAATACTTAGAAGGTCAGACAAATGGGGCCAAAACGAGAATAATAAAGGGAGTTGTCATTCCAACATATCTAGGCTGGACCATGTTGGAAAAAGCCTGTAAAGCTTCAGTGAATCAAATTTTATATTCCTCAAACTATGCTGTGGAGCATAATGTCATCTGATATTTGAGTGACAGGAAAAGATTTCTATGCATAATCATACGGGTTGCACGAAACCATGATTTGTTTGGCCCTGGTTTAGCACCTTAAGAAAAACTCTGGGGGTTGGTTCATTAAACCACACAGCACAGTATTCAGACCTAAGTCAGTGAGTTCTGACAACATGCCAAGCCAAATTAAAACTGCTTAGCCCAATGCATGAACCCAACTTAATGCTAACCCTGATCAATGCATTGAAGTAGCCATTGTGGGCCACAGACCATAGGCCTAAGCTTTTAAAATCACTTTTTGCTGGATGTGATCATCCTCACATCCTCTTGCAAAAATAACCACCTACTGTTGAGGCATCACTATCCTAAAAGCTCTGAAGCTCTTTCTGATCCTCCTGGTTTCTTTCTAGTAAAAACATCCACAAGGAAGGGAAAAATAGAAAAGGCAAATGCGATCCACAGCCTTTTCGTTTCCCCACACGGATCCGGCTGCAAAAGAGAGGAGGGGAGGAGGGAAGCCTTGCGAGACTCCCTGAGGCGATTTAGACTGGCGCTGATTGTCCATCATCCCAAAGCGCTCCGCCGCTCGGAGCTTGAAGGCTGCAGAGCTTGAAGCGAGGCCGGGCTGAAAGCGTTCACACAGGCGATGCGCAGCAGCGGGCATGCCCTTGACGCCTAGCTGGCATCATAGCGCATCCTTTCTCCCCCTTTCGGCAAGGAAGGACTCACCTCTCGGGCCACCTTCAAGACGCTTCTCCGTGGATCTTCCTCCGCCGGCGGCTGCTTCTCTTTTTGCAGACACCAGGGGGAAAGAGGCTCGGCTCCAGGTAACAGCCAGGCTCCCACCCACGTGAACAACTTCGGCAGCAGCACAGGAGAGAAAGAGGAGGGAGGGCGGACGTCAGCGACTGCTCTGCCACCTCACCACCCGGTGGCGCCGCCTTTGTCGCAGCAGTTGACGCTCGCCTTTCCTGCGCTGGGCTCAGACGGCTGGGCTGCTGCGGCGACACTAGGGCGGGCGACAGCGGGAGGAGGGGATTGGAGCTCTTTCTATCAGACAGCAGCGGAGGGGGCACCTAGGAAACATCGGCCTCGCCCAGGGTGCGGAATATGAGCGCCGCGCTTCTGAGCATGAACAAAGTGAAATCTCAAACCAAGTTGCTAAGTAGGAGGGAAAGGTAGAAATAATAACATTATTTCCCTCTCTTTCCCGAACCCTCAAAGGTGGGTTGATGTTAATGATTTGTCTAAAGCCCGGTGTTAAGACGCCATTGACTATCATTGCCAGCCCCTGATTGGTTGAGACCGAGGAGCCAGCTGGCGGGAGAATGCAGCCATTCTATTGGTTCAGCGTCTGACAGAGCTGTCAGTTGTCAAATGTTGCTGTTTGCCTGTTCGAGGTTTGCCTTACTTTTTGCCATGTTAAACTGTTAATAAAGGTTGTGTTAGCTTCAGGTTGCCTGCCTTGCCTCACTTCCTGCCTGTCTGTTCTCCCTACAGAACACAGGCGACAAGGGTGGGATTAGGATGGAGGTAAAGGAAAAGCGAAGTCACTAATAAGAGCTGCCCCAAGTTACAGGCGACAAGACATTGCTCCAAGCCTAATTCCTCAGTTCCGTCCTTCTAAGAAAATTCACGGCATTCAGCCCGGCCATTGAAACATGGGATGCCTACCTCGAGCGGTTCGAGTGCTTCCTGGAGGCAAACAACTTCACCGGTTTGTCCAAGGGCCGTAAAAGAGGATATTTTCTCAGTGCATGTGGCCACGAGATGTTTGGAACACTAGGGCTTTAGCAGCCCCTCAATCCGTCCATTTGATGCCTTGGGAGACTCTTTTGGAGAAAATTAAAAATCATTACTCTCCAACTCCCTCGTGCATAGCCAGACGTTACGCTTTTAGGCAGAGGACCCAGAGAGAAGGGGAATCTTTGAGCAACTATATGGCTTCCCTCAGAACAGCGGCACTGCACTGTGACTTTCCTGTGCTGGACGATGCCCTGTTAGAACAACTGGTTTGTGGTATCAAAGACCTCAGACTTCAGCAACGTTTGCTGGCACGAAAAGAGCTGAGCCTTCAGGCAGCCATGGATGAAGCCACGGCATATGAAATGTCGGACAAATCCACCACAGAAATTCAGAGATTTCTGCCACCGGTCCCCCATGCCAGCAGGGGTCATGCTGTCCACCATGAAGAAGATGACAAAGAAGACTTATCTGACGAGGAAGAAGAGATTAGCCGCCTCAAACTGGCCACCAGGAAAAAAAGACTCAAGCTGATTTTTTACCTCAGGCGGGTTGCCTGAGTTGTGGCGGGAACCATACAAGGTCAGTCTGCAAATTCAAAGCCGCAATATACCGTCGGTGTGACAGGAAAGGACATTTAGCCAAGGTCTGCAGAGCGGCCATGCCAATCGGTGACCCACCTCCGGAGCACGCTTTGTCTAGACAATTCCCAAAAAGACTTCCCAAAATCCGCGAAGACTGCTTTGCCATCACAGGTGACCAGCAGCACTCTTATTGGGCTATCAGCCATGCGTCCCTGACCAAGCCTACCCATAAGATATACCTGATTGTGCGCATAGAGGGAGATCCCTGCAAGATGGAAGTGGACACTGGCTCTTCCAAATCTCTGGTCTCTTGGGCTACTATCAAACAGACCAACTCAGACAGTGCCCACTTCACCTCAGAGACTATCAAGGGCAGCCAATACCCATTGTGGGTTGCGGCACATTCACTATAGCCAGCAATAACTTCCTGGGGCCTCTTCCCTTCATCATTGTAGATGGCCATCTGCCCAGCCTCCTGGGGCATCCACTCCGTTGTTCCAGATTCCTTCGCCGTGCTGGCCAGGGAGTTCACAGATGTATTTGACAACAAGCTTGGTAAATATAATGGGACACCCATTTCTTTTAACTTGGACCCCCAGGTGGCGCCAATATGTCTAAAACCCAGGAGAGTGCCTTTTGCTCTTCGGCCCAAAGTAGATTTAGAGCTAGATAAATTAATAGCACAAGGAGTGCTCGAATCAGTAGACCACTCCCCCTGGGAGACCCCCATAGTAATACCTATTAAGCAGGATGGTAGTATTAGAATTTGCAGGGATTTTAAATGCACCATTAATAAAGGGTTGCAAGCCAACCCTTACCCAGTGCCAGTGGTTCAACATCTGCTCCATTCCTTGGGCCAGGGAAACATTTTTGCCAAGTTAGACTTGGCACAAGCGTACTAGCAGTTCCCGGTAAATGAAGCCACTGCCATGGCTCAAACCATCATAACGCACTGGGAAGCTTTCAAATGTAAATGCTTGCAATTTGGGGTTAGTGTAGTCCCGGGTATTTTCCAGAGCCTAATGGAGCAGATGCTCCAGGGGCTGCCAGAGGTGGTACCCCATTTCGATGACATGCTTATATCCACTTGGATCAAGCTGAGCTTGTCGATAAATTAAGAGCAGTCCTGATCCATTTCCGCCAAGCGGGGCTGAAACTCAAACAAGAAAAGTATAGGATAGGGGTTCCCAGTGTAGAATTTTTGGGGTATCTAGTTGATTCCAAAGGCATCCACCCTACTCCGTCCAAGGTAGAAGCAATTAAGAAAGCCCCCACTCCCTCTTCTAAGGCTGAACTGCAAGCCTTTCTGGGGCTGCTTAATTTTTACTCCATTTTTTTTACCCCATAAGGCATCTTTGGCAGAGCCTCTTCATAGGCTCCTGGACTTCAAGACGCCCTGGCATTGGGAGTCTAAAGAAGCCCAAGCCTTTAGGGCAGTTGATGTCCTTACATCCAAATCTTTATTAGTGCAATACAGTGATCGCCTCCCATTAACTTTGGCTTGCGATGCATCGCCTTATGGCATTGGGGCCATTCTGAGTCACATTCTACCTAATGGCTCAGAAGCCCCAATTGCCTATTATTCGCTCACGCTCTCAGCAGCTGAAAGAAATTACAGTCAGCTGGGTAAGGAGGCCCTAGCTGCTGTAGCAGGGGTAAAGCGGTTTCATGATTACTTTTATGGTCATTTTTTTCACTTAGTGACTGACCATAAACCCCTCTTGGGTCTTCTGGCGAGGGATCACCAGACCCCTCAGATTTTGTCTCCAAGAATGTCCAGATGGACAATCTTTCTAGCGGCATATAATTATCAGCTACAATATAGGCCAGGAAAAAACTTGGGGCACACTGATGCCCTCAGTCGCTGCCCTCTGCCAGTGCCTGTTTTGGACCCTGCCCCTGCAGTTTCGGTCCTCTTAATTGAAGAGTTGGCCATGCCAGTGCCAGGCTCTCTGCCACAGACCCCATTTTGGCCCAAGTTTTGGACTGGGTGCGCAAGGGGTGGACACAAGGGCCAGTAGGTCCTGAGTTTCACCCCTATTATATACAGCAGCATGAGCTGTCTGTCCTTAATGGGTGCCTGTTATGGAGCAATAGGGTGGTAGCTCCCCCCTTAGGTCGCCAATTTTAAATTGCCTACACATTGCTCACCCAGGCATTGTGCACATGAAGGCTTTGGGCCGAAGCTACGTGTGGTGGCCCAAGATTGACCAGGAAATAGAAAGCTGGGTAGCATCTGCAGCAGTGCCAGCAATCTAGACTGGCTCCCCCTTCTGTGCCCATCAGGGAATGGGGCATGCCCTGGGTTCCATGGGCATGATTCCATTTGGACTTCGCCGGCCCATTCTTAGGGCAGAACTTTTGGTCCTCGCAGATGCCTACTCGAAGTGGGTGTAGCTGGCACTCATGCCCTCCACCACTTCAGAGGCCGTAATTAGGGTGCTAGGGAGGCTATTCATGACCCATGGGTTGCCTGATGTGGTGGCGACTGACAATGGGCCCCAGTTCACGTTGGCACTCTTCCAGATGTTTTTAGGCCAGCATGGCATACGACATGCCCCGACGGCCCTGTTCCACCCCGCCAGAAATGACCTGGCAGAACTTACCGTCCGGTCGGTTAAGGAGGCATTGGGCCGCCTGGGCCAAGGAATTGGCACGACAAACTGTCCGAATACCTCCTGGCATGTTCACACTGCACTTGGTTTATATAGAAGAGAGAAAATCCTGCTAAGCTACAATTTTGAGACCTATTGAATTTTAAGTAGGTCTTTTCGAGCATCAGGACCCAAAACTAACCCCCTCCTTAATTGCTTTCATTCTTTTGAATTGGGAAAAAGAAGTGGTTTCTTTAATAAAAATTACTGTAAGGTCTTAAGTTGCTTATATGAGACACTGTAGTCATTTCCAGCAAAAAGCAATGTTTTATTTTTTTTACAAAAAGTTTTACTGATAAAAGGGATCTTTGGTCCTATATAAATTATACAAACAATGAAATCTACTACTACAGTGTGACAACTATCATTTAAAATATTAAGAGTTCTAAGAGCACAGAAATGAAATACTTGAACAATAGGTGTATTATCAATAAATACTTCAATGCAAACAATTGAATTTTCAATAATATTAGTTTTTGGTAATGTTTTAATTCCATGTTCTTCAACACATAATAACACTTTTACCTAAATAAAAACCTTAAAATATTTCAGTCCTATATTTAAACATTGTATCCTTTGATATCAGAAATAGATCTTGTAGAAAAATAGATGTTATAATTTATGCACACATTGATGAGTAACAGCTCCAAATTTTTTTTAAAGAACCATTCATTTTGCAAACTGTTGCTTTTTTTCAAGTCACCTTTTTCACAATGTTTCATAGCTCATCATGCTTATAAACAAATTCTCTTGCAGATATAAAGCCATCATTGTCCTCATCTTCTTTATTAAATATGTCTTTAACCAAAGTATCATGGTGGCTTATATTAATTGGTGCACCATGTTTTTCAAATTCCATCTTCAAATACTGTTTTACCTTTGAGACAAAGAAAAAACACCAACATTTAAAATTACAAATACACATTTAAAAGCAGATAAGCATAGACTTATAGAGAGGAGCCACCGTTATTGAGAGACCTTTTTTTAGTACACTTTGTAGCTTCACATAAATATTATCCCTTTGTTAGCTAGCCAAATGTGTAGGATGAACATAATATAAAAGTAGATCCATATATAATCCAGGACTACATATTTATTTATTTAAATTGTATGCTGCTCATCTTACCAGAAGTGATTCTGGGCAAACTTACAATTAAAATATACTACAAACATTAAAATAACAAATAAGAATCAAAAATTTAAAATTCAATTAAAATAAAATTAACTAGGATGCAAAAGGGAGAGGGCAAAGTGCATACAGAAAAGGGATGGGATATTATCTATTCCACTAACCATTCCAAAGTGCCACATCCCAATTGGGACCTCAGACTAGTTGTCATAACCATGTCTTCAAGGCCTTTTAAAAAGCAGAAACGATGGGTGCATACCCAGTTCTTGATTCATCTAAACTTTCCCTCAGATAATATGTTGAATTACTGTGCAACAGAACTCTGAAGGCAGGAATAATTGTTCAGTTCTAATGTAGATCACCTTGGAATGAAAATTTTATTTATAGACACATTTGCATAGAACTTCAAGGGAAATGACAGCTTGGATATTGTGCTGCCCGAGCAGTATATAGCTAGTGTAGGAATTAAGAACTGTCTCCCTTTAAGAGACTACCTCATGGGAAATGTAGGCAGAGACTACCTTATGGGAAATGTAGTTCCATGGCATGTGATCACATCTATGTTTCTGATTGGCCGCTGGGGCATTCTGCCTGCGTGCAGTTTATAGCCAGGCAGTTTAAATGCCTTTGTGAACCGGACATGTGATCACATCTGTGTTTCTGATTGGCCACTGGGGCATTCTGCCTGCTTGCAAAGTTTATAGCCAGGCAGTTTAAATGCCTTTGTGAACCGGAATAGTAGTGCTTATATCTCCGCTCAGCATGGGAGTAAAATCATCATCTTTTTACACCACGTGATGGGACAGATTATGGAAAGTCAGAAGTATCTTAACACTGAACTGTAAGTTTTGCTATTAAGAATGCCTGATAATAAACTTGATCTGAATAAGCATAGAGTTAACTGCATGCCCCGAGCAAGCCTACAACACTCGAGGCAGAACATACTGTATATCTTTTTCTATACACTGCAGAATACATTAACAAATTCACCTCTTCTTTAGATAGTTTCCAATCATCATCAAGATCCATCGCTTGAAAGGACTCATGGGATCTTGGTCCATTTCTGATTTCTAAAAGGTCAATGTGGAAGATCAGTGTGCTTTCAGGTGGAATTTTTCCTATCAAATAAATAAATAAACAATAAATATATAAAATGGGGATCACATTAAGCCTAATACTAAGAATATAACACCTATTTTGTTACCTAGAGTTAACCAAAGTATTGAAAGATTACATAATGTCTAATTAATTTAAAATGCAAATCCATGCACACTCAATTAGAAGTTAGTCTCATTGAACCTTTAAATGTATCAAACTTACAGTTCTTACATTTAACACCCAGGAAGGCACCAGAATAATGGACAAATCTCCTAATTATATTATCTTATTGTAAGTACAGAAAGATATCTAGTCTTCTATAGTTTATAGTTCAACAAATGTACACATGTTCTGTTTGTAGTCCACCCCATTTGGATTATATAAAGGTAATTATTTTATGTGTTGTTTATGCAATGTCAATGTTTGTAACATTGAATATGGCCAGAAAATGTACTGACATACACCTAGGTTAATTTGAGGAGAAAGACTTGTAATATTTCTCTTTGTTCTATAAAAGTTAAGTATAAGAAAAGTAAAAGTGAGGACCCAGAACTGGCTTCAGTTCAAATTTATGTTATCTTGCCTATATTACTTCACACAAATATCATCTTTGCAACATTTTCATATTGATATGCCTCCATTATACTCTTTTTGTCTTTCTGTCTGTCTGTCTCTCTGTGTGTGTATTTCCTATTTATATTTCTTCTATACATATTACTCATTCAATGTGCTAATTTATATAATGTATCTTAGATCTAACTGTGTACATATATTCCTCTTATAACTATTATTCTGTACTAGTTTATATACAATATAACTTACATATATCTGTCCATTTCAGCGTACTCTTTTTATCACATTTTCCTCTGTTGGTATATTTTTGTTCTTCCAATTTTGTGCATATATGATTCTTGCTGCATATATTAATACATGTAATATTAAGTATTGAATTTTTTTCTCATCATTCCCTGTAATTATCCCTAATAAAAATAATTCTGGTTTTAGCTCTATTGATTGTGTAGTTATCTCTTCCAGCCAGTTTTTTATTCTTGTCCAATATTTTTTTGCTGCTGTACACATCCACCACATATGAAAGAATGTTCCATACTTCACAATTCTTATAGCAGGGGTATCAAACTGGCGGTCCATAGGCTGGATGTGTCACACAGGCCACACCAACCCCAGGTTTGTGAAGAAACACCACGATATGTCATGTAACGGCAACATGACGCAGTGAGTTTGACACCCATGCTCTGTGGGAATGAAGCCCAAATTAAGAAGAAAGCTTCTTTGTAGCTAATTCTGCTAGTAACATACTATATAGCCTGTTTCTTCCTTAAATTTCATCAGTGCCTTAAACTGATAGTGATAAATTATGGGACAGAATGATTAGTAGTAAGTAGCCAGACATGGTAAGAAATCTTGTAGCAGTTAGATATGTGGACGCATGTGTTGTTGTAGTTGCTTCTGTGGTAGAGAAGCTGGAAAAGTACCAGGACTGAAGGAGGAAGAGAGGAGGTGGAAAGTAAAGGCCAAAGTAAAGGCCATAGTGGTAGAAGTACTTGACGCTATGACTGTTACGCTGGGAGAATGTCTCCAACATTAGAACAACAATTGCAGTGCTTGGAAAAGCTAAGATACTGAGTAGAACCTACAAATACCCAGGGGTTCTACGGAGCACCAAGGATTGATGAAGACACCTAATAGCCAAAGGATGAAAAGGGAGTGTGCGAGTGTGTGTGAGATGTTATTTTATTAGAATAAGTTACATATAAACCAGCAGTATACTCCTATATAAGAACAATAATTCTCTTTATATCAATGGAAATAATCAAGTTAAAAGGATATCAAACTAGTTTAAATTAGCCAAGGAATATTTCTGAATATATAATAGCATATGTGTATGCAAAAATTAGACCATGAACCTGATAAAATGTTTCACTAAATCCATAAGTGAACAGAAATTGATACAACTATTTTATAATCCAAAGTTAAATACAACATCTCTCTATAACTGTTAGTGCATAGTTTTTATTTATATGGAATTGTTTACAGACTCAAAATAAAAAAAAAACCATTCGCAGGTAAAAAGGTTTGGAAGGTCTATTGGTCAATACTTTGTAGCATCTCCTTTGGTAGAAATAACTCTTTCCAAAAGTCTCCTGTAGTCAATTAAGAATCTTTTTGGTCTTGCATTTGGATTCCCCTCCCCCCTCTTTCTTATAGAACGCTTCTAGCTCAAATGTCCTTCATGTCTGAGATTTCCACAAGATGTTCAGTATTATTCAAACTTTGGGCTACGGAGGTCATGCTAAAGCATGTCTCTTTCTTTTTTAAAAGCATGATTGATTTGGAGGTATGTTTCAGATGGTTGTTTTCCCAAAAATATTTTAAATCTATAAACACAGACTAAGTAAGTATATATTACAAGATACAGAAAGATGCTGTGTTTCCATGCAATTGTATTGTGTAACCTGGGTAAAGAGATAAATATTGGTAGAATATATGATTTTATGAACCATAATCTTATAATTATATGATTTTATGAACCTGAAAGTATTACCTTTGCCTTCTTTTCCATAAGCTAGGGATGAAGGTATTGTTAATTTGCGCTTCTCTCCTATACACATCTCTTTCAAACCTTTGTCCCAGCCTTGGATAACTTCCTTTATACCAAGAGTAAACCATGTTGGTTGGCCATTATTATGCTTGTGACTGAAACAAATAAAACATTCACTGAGGACATTCAGTTGAAAAAAAAAATCCTGTTGCTGGATCAGAGATTTAATATTTCAGTATTTTGTTCATGAAAGCTAATGACAGGCTAATTAAAAAGCCATCCCATTCTATTTCTTTCTATAATTTACATGGCAAATAGAATTACAGGATCCCATGAGTTATTTCCTGGAACAAGTTTTGAAAACAGACGCCAAGGAGTGTGAAGTCCCCCAGTCATTGCTAATTAAACTCAAGCAGTTCTCATCCTTGGCTTTGCTAGGTGCGGATGCAAGAGTTGTAATTCAGCAATTTCTGGAGGGCCCTATCCCCATTTTAAAGCATACACACAACAGCGGACAGATTTTAAGATCTTTTCTCCTGATTTAGCAACTGAAGCTATTAATAATAGCACAATATAAACAAAAATAAGTAACTTGTGTTTGCACTAATTGAAATCTAGGGTCTTCATGATAATCATTAGCTTAAAAGTATATCAGGAATTTTAGAACTTTGCAATATTGCAATGCTCTTGTGTGATAAATTGGGAGGAGAATGTCACAAAAATGCTTTTAATTTAATAATTAACAATGCAGCCAAAATCCCCAATAAGGAATGAATTTGGACATCCTTATTGCATTATTAATTTCTGAAATCTGGCTTTTATTCTTAAAACAACTACTGTGATTTCTCATTTATTTTCTAATCTGTAATTGTCCTTTATAGCTTTTTTTTAAAGACCTGACTCAATAGCATGCTTACAGCCTTCTCATTCATTTTCTGAATTCTTTTGGTACAGTAATACCCAAGGAAATATTTTGCTGGGAATTCAGAGTATAAGAACAAACTTCAGACATCATTTCCTTCAGTTACACATCATACTTACTTACCAGTTTAAATACGTTTCTATTACCTATCTGTTACATTAAATGGATAAAAATATTGAATGTCATTAGTATATAAAGATATTCCAGAAACTATAACCAGCAGAGATGGCAGAAGCAAGCAATATATTTGACAGAAGCTGAACCCAATTACTGGAGTCAGTGTCAATAAATTGCAAATAGATGCAACAGCTTGTCACAAATATGCTTTTTGTCAATTTCATTTCAGTAAAATAGCAAATCTTCAAAATATGCCATGCTCTAATCACAGAAAATTAAAAACGTGATTGATTTAGTGATAGATTGTAAATTTACAAGATGTTAACATTTAATGTTTAAACATCTAATTCACATGCAAGAAGTCATTTCAGAATGTTTTATAATGTAATTAGACAACCGTGAGCCATTGGGTTATTGTTTCACGAAATATTTACCTTAACAACAAAACAGAATAACCAAGGGCAAAAAAAAAAAAAAAAGCAGTGGGAATGGGAGCCACGTCAAACTTCCTACAGCTGACTGTCTTTCAGCAACTGATGATGTAACCAGTCTACCTTAGCCTCCAGACAGAGGACTAGGATGAGGTTAGTCTACTTGATTTCCAGCAGTTGAAAAAGGACCTGGTTTCTGGAGGGCTAGGATAGGACTGGTTTACAGAAGTTTCGGATGACAGCACAGAAGCATAGAAACAATCACAAATCTCCCAAATTTCTATCCCTTGGGAGTCATGGATCCCAGTTTCTGGATATCTTTTATAATGTATCCAAGAAAGTTTGATTCAAAAATTGTTGCCCTATGATGCACTATAATTTCACCCAGTAAAAGTTACTGAAGAATTTAGTAGTAGATACTTTAAACTTCTAAAGAATACAATATACCTGGTAGTCCATGGAATTCTTGTGCCTCTTCCAATGAAAAATAGCAGATAGAAAACTGATTTGTAAGCCAAATAATATTCAAGATATGATCATTCCTGAAGCAAATTTTAAAACAAATGACTCTCTGTGTTGCTCATACACCTCCAGGGTGATGCATAAACTAAGAACACTTGTATTATACTCATTTATATTTATAAAAGTATGATGGTACAAAAAGAAAGAAAGCGAAAGAGGGTCTTTCTGAAGTTAACCAGGACTTTGCTGCAAGAATGGTTTGCCATACTTCTGGATTTACAAATAAAAGTTAAAAGTGCTCTTATCCAAAAGAAAATCTCACAGTTCAGAAAAAAAGAAAGTGTATGTAATAATAGTTATGACCCAACTGAGAATAAATCCACGATATCCTAAAAACCCAATATCCCTATAATAAGGCCACCAAATATTTCCAATTAAGACTACATCATGCATTTTAATTTTGCATATTAAGGATGGATCACTTTTAAGGGCCATATTCAAAGAATAATGAGAAAAGCCAAGGTATCTTCCACTATGGTAAACTGTTTCCATTCATATATCCCATTGAGGAAAAATGTGATTTGTTTGGTTAGCGTGTCTGAATGTGCAGAACAAATACTTACGTGGAATGAAATAGTGAGCCATCTTTCTCTAAATATCCGTCATAGTGCACCAACATGAGGTCTCCAAACTTGGTCTTTCTTTTGCAAATGAAAGGTTTATGGAGAACTTCGATTTTGACTTCTGGTTTTGGAATGAGAGCGCCAGCCACCAAAGTCACTGTCCCAAAGAGAATCCAAAATGTACCTTCCATTCTGGTTACTTGAAGATGCGTTTTTCAGACTGAAAAAGCAATCAGCATGACCTTACATGCACCTGGCCATAAAAAAAAATCCAACAATCCTCAAACAGAATCTCACATTACTAAGGAATGATCTAAGATAGCTTTATTTTTATTTTTTAAAAAGCCCTCTAAAATATACTGTCTTTACTTTTTAATGTACTTAAATTGTATCTTCTGAAATTCAACTTCATAGGACTTTAAAACGTCGGACGTTTCAATAAAGGGAGATGGAAAAGGCTAACTACGGAGCCGAGATTCCTCCCAGCCTTTGTATCTCACCAGCTTTCAGTCTCATTCTCCAGATCCGCAGACGTGGCAAACGTGGCCTTAAAACTCGCAGAAAAGCAGACAAATCTCCTCCAAGCATTCGTATCCATTTAATAGCCACCTCTCCTCTTTCTCCTTTCTGGTTGGCTGAACGCGAGGGCTGGGTTTTACGCCAGCCACTCCATTGGGAAACTGACCCGTTCATCTGCGAGGCGAAAAAAAAACCGGGGAAGCTCTCTCATCGCTGAGCCACGATTGGTCTCCCAAAAATTCTTGCGAGAGAACGCCGCGCATACATTTTGGAATCCCTCAACACAATACCGCCGGCTTCGGAATGCCATCATAGGCTGACGCCACGCATGGATCCGGATTCTCATTGGTTCCCAAGAACTCATCTGCTCTCTTGGTGTTCTAGCCGCGCCCCATTTCTAATCACATGTAAACTTTGTATTCAAGAACGTATTTACGTAACTCTGCGGAGTGGATAAAGCCCGTAGCTGTAATTAAACCTGCATTTCTAATCTAGTAGCGTAAGGCTAAGAAGTTGGCTGGTAGGGTGGGGAGGGGGGGGGGGAAATAGGGCGGGGAAGGAGACAGGAAGGCGGGCCGGACTTCTACCAGCCTCAGGATGGCCTTAGCTGTCCGTGCTTCAGCTGTGGGGCTGAGAGCTTAAGTTTCCCGGGGGAAGGCCAGGGGCAAGGTTTCCCCTGTCCCAAGCAGATCTGGATGGGGGGACCTTGTCATTATGGAGGGGGTACTATACAAATGGACCAACTATCTAAGCGGTGAGTATTATCCGTCCTATCTTGTCTTTGTTAACCCGCTTAAATTGCGCCATTTCGGCAAATCCTGAACTTGACGCTGGAAACTGGTTCCTGTAACTAAAAGACCGAGGTAGTGACTTTGAAAACTAGGAAGAAAAGGAAAATGTCCTGAGTGCCTAATTTAGATGCTGCTGGCTGTTGGAGGTCCTGGCCGGGGTGTGTGTGTATGTTAAGAATCTGGGCGCTGCTGCTTTGCCTTGAAGAATCGAGGGATCCAGGCTTGGGAGGACAGTCCAGTCCTGGAAAATAACTCGCTTGCTAAAGTTTAAATTCAAGTTCAGAAATAGGAGGAGTTGTGGGAAACCATGCAGATGCTGCCCCTAAAGGAGAAAGAATTGGACAAAAAAAGGGACAGAGCACCTCATTTGATTTAAGCAAAAAAGGATTATGCACCATCTGAAAAAGTTTTTTTTTGCCTAGTATCCATCAGCGGTTGTGGTTGGAAGCTAAGATACATAGTGCTGCCAGTGTAGTGAACTACGAATAATTAACATTTACAGTTTTTTCCAACCTGCTCTTTTAAAAAAGACAAATTAGAGACATGGTTACTATAAATTATATAGATGCTGCCTCCAGTTTAATTTTTTTCAAGCTGTTTTCATAGGACAAATTGTATGAGACTAGCTTTTAATCTCCTGATCATCCTCATTGCTCACTTTCGAATCAGTTTCTTTGTGATTTTCTTATAAGGTAGTCCAGGACCTACAACTATTGAGCTCAAAATTTATGTTGCTAATCAGGGCAGTTGTTAAGTGGGTTGTGCTTCATTTTTGCCACAATTCTTAAGTGAAGCACTGAAGCTGAGGTTTTCAGGCAGTCGTGAAGCACATCTGACTTCCTCCTTTGACTTGCTTCTTGGAAGCTGACTGAAAAGATTACCAATAGTGATCACATGACCCTGGGATAGCATAATTGTAATAAATACATACCAGTTTCTAGGTGCCTGCATTTTGATCATGTGATCCTAGGGATGCTGCAACAATCATAAACGTGAAAACTGGTCATTGGTCTTTGGAGACTACCTGTATTAGAGTCTGCCAGAATCTTGATCTAAGGATTAAATTTTGTGGCGCTCTGCCTAATTTTATTAGAAACTGTTAATGCGTAACCTGTGAATACTATTTTCAGTAGGCTATATATCCACTTAGTTATTCCTCTGTTCAGCCCACACTTAATTTGCTTGCTAATCAGAATGCCTGTGGCAAATGCTTTGCTGAAATCCAGACAGTTACATTCATTTATTTTGATCACAGATTATATTATTAAGAAAAATTGGACTATAAGAATAGTAAATTCAAGCAGAATCAAATACAGAAGAATATATAGTGCATTCAAAAGCTATTCAGACCCCCCTTCACTTTTGTCAATTTTGTTATGCTGCTACCTGATTCCTATAGTTGTTGAAATTCATTTTTTCTCATTAATCTACACTCAGTACCCTATAATTACAAAGTGAAAACAGAATTTTCCGCCTCAGACACAGGCACAGATCTGGGAAAGGCTACAATAAAGTTTCTTCTGCGCTGAAGGTTCCTAAGAGCACAGTGGCCTCCATAATTCTCAAATGGAAAAAGTTTGGCACAACCAGGGCTCTACCAATGGCTGGTTGCCTGGTCAAACTGGGTAATTGAGGGAGAAGGGCCTTAGTTAAGATAGGTGACCAAGAGATCCTGTGTGGAGATGGGACAAAGTTCCAGAAGGATAACCATCAGTTCAGCCCTTCACCAATCTGGGTTTTATAGCAGGGTGGCTAGACAGAAGCATCTCTTCAGTGCCACATGAAAGCTCGCTTGGAATTTGCAAGCATCTGAAGGATTCTCAGACAATGAGGAACCAGATTCTGTGGTCTGATGAAACCAAGATCGGACTGTTTTGGCCTCAATTCTAAATGTTATGTCTGAAGGAAACCAGGCACCGCTCATAACCTGCTGAATATCATCCCAACAGTGAAGCATGGTGGTGGCAGCATCATGCTGTCAGGGTGTTTTTCAGTAGCAGGGACTGGGAGACTGGTCAGGGTTGAGGGAAAGCTGAACCAAGCAAAGTACAGGGATATTCTCAATGAAAATCTGTTCCAAAGTGCTTGGGATCTCAGACTGGAGTGAAGGTTCACTTTCCAATATGACAGCAATTTCAAGGTTGTTGCAAAAGGTCTGAATACTTATGCTAATGTGATATTTCAGGTTTTTTTTCCTTTTTGATAAATTTACAGACATTTCTAAAATTCTGTTTTCAGTTTGTCTTTATGGGATACTGAGTGTAGATTAATGAGAAAAAATGAATTTCAACAACTGTAGAATCAGGCTGCAGCATAACAAAATTGACAAAAGTGAAGGGGGTCTGAATACTTTCTGAATGCACTGTAGATAAACAATGCACATATAAGGCTTGTTCTGTTTAGTTGTAGTATAATACAATCACAGCTATCATGGTGTTCTCAGGAAAGCTGGGTATATAATGTTTACAGTGTTAATGCAATCTACAAAGATAATAAAAAAATAAGATAAAGTTTGCCTGATGTGATTGATTTTTCCATGTTATCTATGATAGAATATTATTTTCGGAGTATTCATAACGTGGTCATTTTCTCTAGAATCTTCTTGATGAAACTAATTTTAGTACCAAGATTCTTTTTTGACAGCGCCCTATAAAAGGGCTGCTGTCAGACTCAACCTTCGCTGGATTGTTCTCACGTGTTGTACTTAATAAAGAGCTATTGTTACCGTTAAGCCTGTGTGTGTCTATCCATTACCCTATCTAACACCTACTATCTTAAAGTTTTAGCCCTGCCCCTTCATACAGATTTGCGGAATTGCTTCACAGAAAAAAAATAGTGTTTTATTGGAAGATATTTGAGACAACTTATAAATTAAGAAATTTTGATTTTTCTTTGCTACTAGTTAGCATTTTGACATTCTTTATGAGCAAATGGTATATTGTTCTTTTGTCCTTAGCATCTTTTACTAACTTCTGTTCATTCCCAATTTTAATTTTCCCAATACCATCCCAGGAAGGTAGGACTACTGTTAAGCAGTCTTCCTTTATTTTTTTCAGAACTTTGTGAACTTTTTTTTTATCTTCTGCTGCCCTTCAAGTTTTTACTGAAAGGAATTTCCAACAATGGAAGCATATTTACCATTATGCTAATGTGATATTTCAGGATTTTTTTTTCTTTTTAATAAATCATGGGTGAGGCGGGTTACCCTGACTATGCTTGTAACAGAATGATTTTACAATCTTGAACAAATACAGTTTGCTCTAAAAGATTTATTTACATTATAAGTGCAGTCCAAAGTGCAAGGAGAATGAATTTAGGAAGGTGTGATATTATCATACAGTATGAAAAAAGGGAGTGTCAGGTGTTTTTTTCCTGAGTTATAGAACAAGAATCAGGTTTAAAAATAGAGCAAGGTAATATAAGAAATTCACTAAATGAATAATGTTAGTGTGAGACATATGGTACTTTTAAGTAAATATATATATTTACTAGTTTATGTTTAAACTATTTGTATCTGTTGTTATTCAACTTATTCAGAGTTACAATGGTAAATATCTAGATGTATTTCCTTTGTTAATACCAAATGTCTCTGAGTTCCTATTTTGCACTTAAAGAATGATAGGCCTGGTTAACTGAGTTTAAGCTGCAAATCTCAGTTATAGAGGTTTTATAGTAATAAGACGTTGGGCAGCACAACTTTCTTTTTAGTAAATCAGCATAAATATTTAAAAGCATAGTTATCAATGTGTCTAACAAAGATCCAAATCAATTCAATATTGAAGTTGAAATATGGATAAGATTTGCATTTGAATCATGGTTTCATACTTGATCTTTTTTCTTCTCTCTGCTTTAGGTTCATTACAGTTCACTAGCTATCCTTCAAAAGTGGTTCTAAACAAAATAAACATAATTTATTAATATTTAGTGATGGTTTCTGCAGGATATTTCTAAAATTTATATACAGTACCTATTATAGAACCTATAATCCCAAATTATTGATGAACTATAGGTCCCATCAGCCCTGGCCATCCTAGCATATGGGGATGAGAGTTAAGGGTTATAATTTAGTAATATTTTGAAGGTCAAAGATTTAAATCAATTTAAATAGCTTTAGTAGCAATTATATGATTGCAAAGTTTCTCCAAGAAAGAACAAAAGCATTCCCAAGGCAGGTTAAAAGGGTCAAATGCCATTGAAGTTACATAATATAAATTCCTTTTCTACATGTGTCTTGACATTGTATGCATGGATAAAAGAGTGGCACTTACACTGGCCATGTGTAATCTTGTGGATGCCTCTGCTATGTGTGCATGCATTTTTGTGTATGTGTGTATGTATATTTGAAATACATTCATTAGAAGAAGTAGAGTTGAGATTAGAAAGAGGCCACTACTTGTCTTTGGTATTCAGAATATAAACTGCATCCTTACTGCATTCAGAATATAAACTGCATTCTTACTATGCCAGTTTTCTTTCTAATTGACAGTGAGGATATTGAAGTAGTGTCTAGCTTGTGCTTATTAGGATATCCATCAATAGTAAAGGAACCAACAGTCCAGATATACACCACAAACTAGCACTTGATAGGACAACCATGAAGGCCTTGGAAAAGATATTCAAACACCATGATACCTACGAAGATCAGAATTGAAAGAATCAGGGACCCATAGTCTTCCCAGTGACACTCTATGAAAGTAAAATTTGGACTTCGAAGAAGAGGAATATTAACACTATTGAACTTTAATGTTGGAGAGGTTTCTTGAGAACACCATATCCAGCCAAGTAAACAATCAAATGGATCATCAAACAAATCAATCCAGAATTCTCACTCACAACACAAATCACCAACTCAATTTTTTCTGTTTTGAATATGTTATGTGAAGATGCAGCTGTCTGAAGAAGGCTGCGATGCTGGGAAAGATGGAAGGAAAGAGAAGAATAGAACAAGCAGCGGGGATAGACGCAATTGCAGTGGCAATGAGCATACAATTGGAAGACAAAGACCAAGCTAGGGATGGATCATAATGGAGAAACTCTTCATATGGAATAAGACTTTATTGAGTCTTTATTAAAATTCAGTTGCCTTGGAAAAATCTAGAAAAGTACTCTCCAAAAGTATGCTTTTTAGAATTTTCTGGCAAAAGTAACAAAATAATTCAGGAGTTATTTTAAAAACGAATAAACTTAATTCTTTGCCATTAAAATGTTATATTCTATATTTATATTCTATATAAAATTTTAATATTAAAAATTCATATTTTATATTCAATGCTTTAAAAAATCACTAGTAAGTCTTTGTATCTTTGCATCTATAAATTATGCTTTCTGTTACATTAACATTTGCAACACTTAAACGTGATTTTATTTTATTCAAGACGCCATAGCTGAAATATAAAGAAATGCTTCATTTCTTCTTCCTTCTGTCTGTATGCCATGGTGCAAATATGATAATAGCATCACAGAATGAGTGCCCAGATGGTCTCACACATATTGGGGTTAAACATGCCACCTAAACTATAACTGCAATTCATGTAGAAAACACAGTTTTTGTGCTGGAATTAGACAAAAGTGCACGATTTGTAATCACATTAACATAATCAGCATATAATCATTACAGCATTATTTATGATAATCAGCAATTCAGTTATTATATCTACTGAATCCTATGAATTATTTACACGATAATTTCTGTTTTCTTGAGATCTAAAGCTGCTTTTTTGCATGTAGGTTAAATATCAGCTGCCTTAATACAAAGGAGGAAAATTACAGTATTGGTTAATTATTTCTATCTTGGCTCTAGTATTTTTCTCATTTTGTTTTCTAATTATGTCTTATGATTCCTCCTTTTTCTATGGCTCTCACATTCATAATATTCCCCAGTAAATAACTTGTCTTGAGTAAATTCTTTCCCTTCCCACTCAACCCTTCATCAGAAGTTAATGATATCTATATACCTTCTACTTCCACTAAATATAGAACACAGTTTATGTTTTTAGTGTTAGATGGAACATCAAGTCATTAATTTGGGAAAGTGTAGGGATGCGGGAATGCTGCATGTATCTATGACTTTAATTGATGTCTATTTGTACACAGCTACAAGCAAGATTAAGTTAGATTGCTCTCCATACCTTAGCTTTACTTAATTCCAGAGCTATCTAGGTGAGCAGAATTTCAATTCTTTGAATTTCCTTTACTGACTAATTCTGATTAATTTGAGAGGCAGCTTCATTGAAACCAATGCGAACTGAATTTTTGAGCAGAAGTATCTGTTTCTCACAGATGATTCTTGTATAATAGCTTTGCCAAATCTGATGGCATGCAAATCCATGTTTAGAATGGATTGACAAGAGTTGTTATTAAAGTTTTTGATATGCATTTACTGTGGGTGTTGTAGAGTATATAATAAGTAACATAAAGGTGAGTTAAAAGCAAATTTGGTATGGAATTTTAATAAGAGTAAGTTAAATAACCCAAATTGCTCTTTCACATTAATCTTTTCTCACCTACAAACGATTTCATTTAATTTTATATTTTAAATAAAAAATTAATGACAGAGAGAAAGGGGACTGGTTGTTTAACAAAAACCATGAAAAGTAACCTTTCTTAAGACTACAGATTGGATAATAACAATATTATTCTCTTAATTGCTTTGCAATCTCTTGAGCAAAATGGCCTTTTGGAACCAACTGCTTCTAAATCAGTATTTTTCAATCTTAGCAACTTCAAGGAGTTAGGATTTCAACTCCAGAAGTCCGCTTGCTTAATGAAAGTTAACTCCTGGTTTGATGTGATGTACTTAAATCTGTATACGTTATATTTTTATAGAGCATACAGTTTTTGCTAGGGCAAATTCATTAACCATGGAGCAAGTTTGGGCTTCTTCTTTGATCTCCAATAAAATATACCTTTTTTCCAATTGTGATTTTAAAACACTGCTTTATTTCTTTCCAGGCTGGCAACCTCGGTGGTTCCTTCTTGCAGGAGGTGTGTTATCCTATTATGACTCACGGGAAGATGCTTGGAAAGGCTGTAAGGGGAGCATTCAGATGGCAGTTTGTGAAATTCAAGGTAGAGAGACGATATCCACAAAGTATATCTTCTTGCTTATTATGTTCAATGACTTCGTTTAGAAAGTCATCTGCAGCTTCATAAGCCGTGTATAGTGAGTATGTGAGTATGTGTCATAGACCCATACTTTTCCAAATACATTCCTGGTCTTTTTCTCCACCTCTTTGGAATGAAAAAACATCCTATCTTGCTTTGTTTCCTGTTAGATCTGAAAAAGAAGAGATCTACATTAATATCAGTTAACCAACAGGGACAATAATTTATTAGCTTAGTTTTTAAACTGACATGAAACCTAGAATTAACATCAATGAAGAAATTAAAAGAAAACTAATATCAGGTAAACTAGAATTTTTGTGACAAGGAAGTGAAAATCATCAATATGAGATATATTCATATTTTGATTTATTAATGCAGAATATGTTATATAGCTCTTAAGATGGTTTGCAACACTTCCTCATTTATTTATTCCTGGTGTACTGTAATTTGGCCTATGGAGCTATAATTCTGATTTTTCTCCATGGCGCTGCTTGGAGAGTCCAAGGAAGAAAGGAAGGGTTAACACAGCCTATCTGCCCAAGGACTGAGTTGATTTTTTTCCCCTGGTCACGCCTCCTTTGCCTCCACAGGGTCAGTTTTAAAAACTCAGTCCGCCCTATAGGACGTACTCAGGGGAGTTCCCGGTCTTTGGACAAATAGGCTGGGTTTCCCAAAAAGAAGACTTATTTTTTAGCTAGCATAATACTTTTCAGGATTTTTTCCCTTACCAATTCGACCTTTTTACTATTGGCTTTGCTTAAAATGGACTAAATTAAAACAGAGGCATTGGAGGAGCCCACCTGTTGCCCTAGCAACGTACTCAGCTGTGGCCACTAGTCCGGCGTCTGCCGGCGAGTGCGGGGACGATCCTGGAGTTGGCTCGCCCCCGGCCGCTTGCTAAGGGGAATTTTCGGCTGAATTTCGCCCTCGGCGGCGTCCTGGCTGGCTCCGGAGGTTGCGGAGGCCATTTTGGAAGCTGCGTGTTGGCGCGCTTTTCCAACGGCCGTTTTAGACGTCTGGCTGCATTTTGGGCGCCCTTTTAAAGCGCGCGAAACTAGCGGCGGCCGTTTTCTCTGCTCACTTTAACTGATAGCAGCAGGGAAAGCGCTTGGATTCTCCGCACCTCTCTGCCTCTCAGCAGATTGCCGCGGAGAGCTTGGAGTGTCCTGCCTGGGTCTCCAGCAGTACCGGAGCCTCTTGAGTGTCCCTTCGGCTGAAGGAGCGGCTGTGGAGTGTCCTGGTGCCTTCTTCCAGCCTCCAGAAAAATTGGAAGATCTGCAGATGCTTTGGAGCCGGCTGGCCAGCGTCAACTACCCTTCTCCTGCAGTTTGAATTGATCCAACCCCCGTACAGCCATGGCAGACGAAGGTTTGGAGCAGAGGGACGAGCTGGCTGGGCCATCCGCTAAGCGCAGTAGGCCAGATCCCTCGGGCCAGGGGAGAAAGGGTGGAAAAGGGGCTGGGGGAAACCCCCCCCATAACTCCTCAGGCAACAAGGGCCCCAAGCACCTAGGAGATAGGAGACTTGAGGGTTCCAGAGAGCAACCTGACAAGGCCCAGGCCCCTCATCTTCCTCAATCCTGTGAGGCTGAGCTTGGCCCTGTCCTGAGCAGACGTGAGAGAGAGGACTCTCTCTCTAACCAAGGGGATCAATCTCCTTCCATTAGTGGTAGGGATTCCAGATCTGTTTCTCCTGCTGCATCTCTGGGTTACCCAGATTCCCCCAGTTCCTCTGTAAGGGACGATTTGGGGCCTTTCCCTGGCTGTTCCCACATGGAGGGGCCTTTAGCTCCCACTCTCTATGCAAGGGGTTCAGGCTCTTCTAGGCCCAGGCCTGTTGAGGACAAGGGCCCAGCTATTTCGCCAGAAATGCAGGAAATAATTACTCAGGCCATCTGTCAGGGCGTGGTTGAGGCCTTGCGCCACATGGAGAGCAAAAAGGGTAAGGCCTCAAGGCCTACCTCCTCTCTAGCGGCGGGCAGGGGCCGTGAATCTGGTTCCCCAGGCACCTCTGTCACCACAGAGGTGTCCACATGGGAAGATGAGACTGCAGATGAGTTCCAGCTTTCGGAGGACGAGGATATGCCCCCGGACAAACCTGCCTTCACTGGTTTGTTCAAGCCTTCTCTGTTTAAGGCCATACTGCACAAGGCTAGAACCTCCACAGAGTTAGGGACTAAGCCTAAAGACAAGGCCTCTATTCCCATTCCTCAGGACCTTAAAGCGGGCCTATTCAGTGAGACCACTCCAGATCCGGAACTCATTCCAGTTCCTGACATGTTTATGGACGTGGTGCAGCGTCAATGGGTGCAGCCGGGGACCCTGGCCAACCCCAGTGGCGCAGACAAAACTCTGTTCCCCCTGGAACAAAAGTTGGAGGATGTACTTAAAATGCCTGAAGTGGATGCTCCAGTGGTTTCTCTGACCTCCCCTTCTTCCCTCCCAGCTGACCTGCTGGAGGGCTTGAAGGCAGAGGATAAGAGGTCTGAGAAGGCCTGCCTTAAGACGCACCAGGCGGCTGCCTGGGCGATCAAGGCCTCCACCTCCTCTTCCTTCTTCACGAGGGCTTCCTTGTTATGGCTGCGCCAATTGAGATCCAAGCCTCCCTCCGAGGCATCTCGCTGGCGTCATGATCTGGACAAAATAATTACAGCTGTAGAATATTCTGCCGACGCTTCCCTAACAGCGGCAAAATTCGCATCCAGGGCGCTCGCCTCCAACGTGACCTCACGTCGCTTGCTATGTCTCCGGCACTGGCAAGCCGACATGAAAGCCAAATGGAAGCTGGCCTCAGCTCCCTTCAAGGGGGGGTTCCTCTTCGGGGATGCTTTAGACAAATTCGTAATAGAGACGAAGGACAAACGCAAAATCCTTCCGTCTACTTTCAAAAAGAATGACAGAAAAGGTTCTGGATCCTTCAGGAAGCAGCCTTTTCGTAATCAGGACTCCGCCCAGGCCTCCACCTCTTCCTATTCCTATCAGAGGCCCTACAACCAGTCCACTGACAGGGCACAGGACAGGGGTAGTTTCAACCCCAGGGGTAGGCAGCAAAACCAGGGCTCCTTTCGTAAGCCCTTTCGAGGGGGAGGCAACAACCATCAGTTCAGGCGTGGCAAGTGACCACCACGGGACTGCTCCCATCGGCGGCCGCCTGCAACTTTATGCAGATCGGTGGGAGGAGATTACCACGGATTCGTGGATCCTAAACACTGTCAGGAAGGGGCTGACTCTAGAATTTCTATCATTCCCGCCCCGGACATTCATTCGTTGTCCTGTAGCCAGAAATCCCATAAAAAGATCCCTCATGCAAGCAGAGATCGATCATCTTCTCTTGATAAGGGCAATAGAGCCCGTTCCCCCAGAGCAGGAAGGGCAGGGATTTTACTCCATTCTATTCCTGGTCCCCAAGAGCTCGGGGGGGTGGAGGGCCATATTAGACCTAAAGCGCCTGAACCGGCATCTGGCCTACAAGCGCTTCAAAATGCAGTCCCTCCAGTCCATTCTCAGCTGCATTCGGCGAGACGACCTGCTCACCTCCATCGATCTCAAGGAGGCGTATCTGCATGTGCCCATTCACCCGGCTCACAGGAAGTTCCTTCGGCTGTTCTACAACGGCAAGCATTATCAATACAAGGCACTGCCATTCGGACTTTCTTCAGCTCCACGAACGTTTACAAAGCTGCTTGCAGCTGTGGCGGCCCACCTGCGCAAGCTTCCCATCCGTCTGGAGTGCTACCTCGACGACATCATCATTCACTCGAGGAGCCAATCACAAGCAGCAAGGGACGTAAGTGTCACCATTCGCACCTTGCAGGACCACAGGTTCTCTGTGAACTTAGAGAAGAGCCACCTGGTCCCTGCCACTCGCATACAGCACCTGGGCACCATCATAGACTTGGCCTCGTGCCATGTTTTCCTGTCTCCAGACAGACTGCGCAATCTCAGAGCCAAAATCCGTCAGTGTCGCAAGACTGCCACAATGCCAATCGTCCATCTATCCCAGTTACTGGGGATAATGATATCTTGCATCAATGTGGTTCCCTGGGCGCGTCTTCATGCCAGGGAATTGCAATGGTTTCTCCTGCCGATGCAGAGGGCGAAGGCAAGCAACTCGCCCAGGAAAGTTCGACTCCCATTGAAGGTGTCCCGCTCCCTGAAATGGTGGCAGTCACGAGCAGTGGAGAAGGGCTGTCTGTTCAAAGAGCCCGACAGGATTGTTGTCATTACAGATGCAAGCCTCTTCGGTTGGGGAGCGCATTGTCAAGGTCAGCTGGCACAGGGCAAGTGGTCTCACGCGGAAGCGGTTCGAAACATCAACTGGCTGGAGCTGAGAGCTGCCAGACTCGCTCTGCGACGGTTTTGGAAACAACTCCGGGGCCACCACGTGCTTCTGCTGACGGACAATATTGCCACAAAAGCACACGTGAACAGACAGGGTGGCACTCACTCCAAGAGACTCATGGCGGAAGCAGAGGCCCTGGGTCGTTGGGCAGAGCTTCACTTAGCGTCGCTGAGAGCAGATCACATCTCAGGCACCAGCAACGTAAGTGCAGATTGGCTGAGTCGTCAAACACTCGACAGCTCCGAGTGGAGGTTGCATCCGGACCTGTTCGACCAGATTGTGCAACGGTTTGGCCCGCCACAAGTCGACCTCTTCGCCACGGCAAAGAACACTCACCTGCAGAGATTCTTCTCTCGGTACCGGTCTCATCAGGCGGAGGGGACGGACGCCCTGAGGTCCCAATGGCCTCCCGGGCTGTTATATGCGTTCCCGCCTCTACCTCTGATTCCACAGGTAATCTCCAAACTCCTGAGGGAGAGGGCGGAGCTCATCCTGGTAGCTCCATATTGGCCCAGGAGATCCTGGTTTGCGGATCTGACCGACCTCTCAGTGGAAAGACCATGGAGAATCCCCCCACAGAAGGTGGTACTGACACAGGGGGCAATCACTCACCCAGAGCCCCAGTGGCTCCAGCTAGCCGTCTGGCGCTTGAGGGGCAGCTCCTGAGGGACCTACACCTCTCGGACAAGGTCATTCAGACCATACAAGCTTCCAGACGACCGGCCACGACTCGAATTTACGAAGCAACTTGGTCTGCGTTCTCCACTTGGTGCGAACAGCGGAACATTGTGAGCGCTGAGGCCTCTGTGCCTCAGTTACTGGACTTTCTTCAAACTGGGCTGGACAAAGGTTTGGCACCAGCTACTCTTCAGAGGCAGGTCGCGGCCCTGTCTACCATTCTGGCGAGGCACCAGCCTCAGACATTGAGTCATCACCCCCAGATCAGGAGTTTCCTAAAGGGGGCCTCCAATTTGCGACCCCAGGTGGTGCATAGATATCCAACCTGGAACCTACCATTTGTTTTGCAGGCGTTAACCTCTGCGCCCTTTGAACCGTTAAGAAAGGTTTCCCTTCGGCACCTGTCTTTAAAAACTGCCTTCCTGATAGCTATCACCTCGGCCAGACGGGTGTCGGAGATTGCGGCCTTCTCTGTCAGAGAAGAACTTTGTATCATCCACCCAGACCGTGTCATCTTACGTCTGGACCCCTCCTTTTTGCCAAAGGTAAATTCTCCTTTCCACAGAGCGCAGGAGGTGATACTCCCGAACTTCTGTCCCAAACCTCAGCACCCCAGGGAGCGCGGCTGGCACAAACTGGATGTAAGGCGTGCTGTTCGAATCTATCTGAAGAGAACTAAAGACCTCAGACGTTCTGAGGCCTTCTTTGTATCCTTTCAACCGGGGTCGTTGGGGCGCAAGGTTTCCTCATCAACTATTGGGCGTTGGCTCCGGGCCTGCATTAAAATGTCTTATGAACACCAAGGCAAGACAGTTCCAGCCCGTGTGACGGCCCACTCCACGAGAAGCGCGGCCACGACTGCAGCATGGGCGACCCAGGCGTCCATCCTGGACATTTGCAGAGCTGCTACGTGGGCATCTCCAACGGCCTTCATCAGAAATTACAAAGTGGATTCCTTTGCCTCTGCCGAAGCCTCCTTTGGGAGGAGAGTATTGCAACAAGTGGTCGAGGCTCCGGCCAGTGGTGACATTTCCCTCCCTGGGACAAAATAGCTTGGGCATGTCCCTTCCTTGGACTCTCCAAGCAGCGCCATGGAGAATGACCGTTGTCTTACCTGAACGGTCGTTCTTGGGGCGCTGCGGGAGAGTCCAAGACCCACCCAGGGTTCATAACTGAATAAGTGACAATTTCCGTGAACTTGCTGAAGCATTGAACTTCCTTGACGGTCAAGACTTCGTTTTTAAAACTGACCCTGTGGAGGCAAAGGAGGCGTGACCAGGGGAAAAAAATCAACTCAGTCCTTGGGCAGATAGGCTGTGTTAACCCTTCCTTTCTTCCTTGGACTCTCCCGCAGCGCCCCGAGAACGACCGTTCAGGTAAGACAACGGTCATTTTCTGTTTTTCCTATCCATAAATTTGTAGAAAAGAACTCTGATTAGTAATTCCGGGAGTTTTCATTTGGTTTATTTAGGAAGAAAAAGGGTGTTTATAATTAGACAAATTGCATCTGAATAAAGTTAGTCTAAATGTGACTATAGGAAATGTTGATTGAGTCTCACCTAACTCTTGATATTAGTTCATTCTATAGATAATACACGCATGGATTTGATGATTCCTGGAGAACAGTGCTTTTATCTCAAAGCTAAAGATACAGCTGAAAGACAAAAATGGTTGGTTGCCCTGGGAACTGCCAAGGCTTGTTTGACAGATATTCGGACATTAAAAGAAAAAGGCAAGTAATTCTCATATGGGGATCAAATTAATGTAATATTTCTCAGCTTCCCCCAAAGTAATATTTTCTATTTATGTTCATATCCAATCTTTGAATTACTTGTTGCACACAAGCTTTGTTGAACAGGCTTTGTTTTATTTCTTTCAAAAATCTCTGAGATTTTTTTATTCCTGGGAATCTTTACGCTGAATAGGGATTTAAGTATGAATGTCTCCTGAACATCTGACAATTTAACAACTGTGCAACAATGAATTCCTTCTTTTATAAGTCATATCAGTTAATTAAAAGCGTTAGAGTTATGTATAATGTAGGGAAAAGGTGTTATAATAAAAATTGCATTTACTCAAATATTACTTCTAATTTCCACCAAGTGAAAAGTTATAATCTATCAAAATCTATCTTTAAAACAAGATCTAAAAAAGATCTGGTTTTGTCATTTAAGAATATATTATATTCTTATATAAAGACAAATCTTTCTAATTTGAAATCTTGTATATTGTTTTAGAGTCAAAAATCAATATACGTACTATATTAATATCAAATTTGGTTTCATGGGTTTTTTTTTATTCTGCTTTCCAGAATTTAAGGAATAATTAAATGATCACTTTCCTAAATAGAGTATTCTTTGGAAAAATATTTGTTGAGAAGATATAGGAGATGCCTTTGATAGAATAACATATTAACAACTATGACTGATTTTTCTAATTTAATTTAGAATTTACAGAAAACACTGAAATATTGAAAACAAAAATGGCAGAACTTAGATTATATTGTGACCTACTGGTTCAGCAAGTGGAAAAAATTAAAGCAACTACTACAACTTCACATGTTCAGGTAATACATTCCAAAAAGCACTTCCATTGTCAGAAGTATTAGAGTTGAGATGTTTGCAAAAGACTTCAGTTACAAGTATCTTATAGAGGGAGTTTGAGAAAACAAATGTTTCCTTCAGATTATATTATTATAATTTTTGCTCTAATATCAGGCCTTTCTTCTGTTCTTACAAAGTTGTTTGATCGAAATTTCATTCTGGCTTCCATACAGCAACCAATATTCGGCTTTGAAATATAATTCAGGCCTTCCAAAAGTAGATTTGGCCTGCCTCTTTTGTTGATCTGAGTCACGGTGTTCTGATCACCATGAACTGTGTCTACAGGTGAATTAATTGATTTTCACATGTACACAATATGGAAGTGATAAGAAATCTAGACCTGGGTGTATTCTAAACAGTACCATATTTGGTAGGTGCTTGACACATAGCTCTAAAACACTGATGGCTAACCTTTTTGTCTTTGTGCGTGGGGACATGCCCCGCCCCCTGCACATGCATGCACGACCCTCCCCCGTGCTCCTGCTCATGCACATGGCTCCCCCCACCCCCTGTTTGGGTCAAGCAGGCTTCCCTGAAGCCTCCTGAAACAAAAAACGGGGTGCAGGCAGTGCTGCACCCCACGCACTCTCCCCCCATGAAAGTGTGCATATCCTCCGCATGCACAGCAGAGACCTGAAAATCAGCTGGATAGTGGGAGGTGCGCACACATGTGTGATGGAACTGAACTGGGAATGGCTCATGTGCCCACAGAGAGGGCTCCGCATTTTATAGATTTGCCATCACGGCTCTAAAGCGTAGCAAAACCCTGCTCCTTTTGTTAGATTGTAAAGAACTAACCAGGACACTAAGAAATCACCTCTCGTGTTTGATTAGAACTAATACTATAGAGAAAATACTCTTGGAAGAGAGAAGCTATTTATATTCCTCTTACTCAGATAATTCATGCAGGATATCATTACACAAAGAGTGAATTTTGAAATGGAGGGTTGCCTTGCCCTGTCATTCACTTTTAAATGGAAAGGCAAATAGGCAAGAGACATCCTGACAACTCAAGAGTGGCCTCATTTTTAAAGATGCAAAAGCTTCTGAGTTTTCCAGGAAACCTCAGTCCTACCTGGATAATAAGGTCTTGGTAAAAATACATTATATGTTCTGGCAGTCAGCAGTACAATCTGAATCAAGGTGTCTTGCTTTTAATGAACCTTCAATGTCAAGTTCAGTATCAGAAATCTGCCTAGGTACTTTCATGTCAGGAAACCTGACAGACAGAGTTGGAGTTCTTTTGGTGGAGGCATGAAAAATGTTTAAGGTCTTCCTCTTTATACATCCCCCATGAGAGACATATGTCAAGAAAAGAACTCCTGTGGCATCCAGCTGTGGCATCCAGATATGGAATATACTCCCTAAGAAGATCTGCTTGTCATTAATTGTTGGCTGGAAGCAAAAACACTTTTTTTTCCCCAGACACTTTTAAAATTAAAATCAGTAATTGATTTTATTATTGCTTTGTTTTGAAATTTCATATCTTCCAGATCAGTTAAACTTATTTCAGTTGAGCAATTATTTCTATACAGCATATACATTCTCAATTGTTAGGAAGAGACTAACAAAATCTACTCTAGCTTTTTAAAAATTGTAGCTTCCAATGCTATACCTCTAAATGCAAACTATCCTGGAATTTACCAATGAAGGACAGTTAATTAATTTGCGATATAAATAAATATGTCATCTGAGCTGGGAAAAGTGAATTCTGATATTGAAGATTTGCAATTGGGATAATGATGATGGCATGTTGGAAAGCCAAAAGATTGGGTAATGCTTGAAAACTTTTAATTTTGCAGCATGGAATTAATATGGGAGTACTATTGAACTCCAGCTGTGCCACATTCCTGAAGACTCTTGAAGAATGTATGCAGATTGCAAATGCTGCCTTTTCTTCTGAATTGCTTCACCATACTCCAGGAGAAACTTCATATTCGGTTATTCGCAAATTAAACAAGGTAAATTTATATAATCTCAGATGCTACAAAATAGTTTATGAACTGACAACTTACGTTTGCTTATGGTTCAGAATATGGTTTGCTCTTTTCATGAGTCCTAAAATCATCCACAAATTAGTGTTATTGCTCAGCATAAACTACTGAACAATAAAGGCACCACATTTTGGCAATCTTCAGTGAGAATCGAAGCTAAATGCTGGGCAAGTCATCAGATGGACCTAAAACAAATACAAAAGATTCTTTCTCAAACACAGCAAACAACTCCCTCCAAATTTTAGCATTATTAATATGTCATGAAACAGTAGCTTTCTGTCAAGGAAAATCATTGTAACAAACAAGCACTGTAGATCTCAGCTGCCAAAAGGGTGACTTTCTATTATGGAAATCATTCATTAGATATTCATAGAATGAGCAATTCCAAATGCATATATAATTGAATTTTGGCTTGAGATGTGTTATTCTGGAAAACAGGCTTATGATTTTTTTTTTGTCAAGAAAGCCTGTAATATGTCTACGTTTTTGTGGAAAAAGGCATTAAGGAACAAATTTTAAATATGAGTGAGAAATTTATTAACAGACTGTGCATTTTTAACAGATATTACAAATATGGTTTGTTCCTAAGGTTTTTTTTTAAGATGCATTTCAGTGTCATGGTTAAAAAAACCCAATTACCAAGCAAGTTTGTCAAGTGCTGCTTTGGGTGTGGTCTGCAATATTTCAGAAGTTTATTTCTTGCTCGTTGTTCATAGATTGTATACAGGTAGTCTGCAATTTACAACAGTTCATTTAATGACTTTGAAGCTACAATGGCACTGAAAAAAGTGACATGATCATTTTTCACACTTATGATCATTGCAGCATCTCCATGGTCCTGTGATTTACCTTCGGATATTTGACAACTGATTCATATTTGTGATGGTTGCAATGTCCCAGGGTCATGTGATCACCTTTTGTGAACTTCTGACAAGTTGAGTTAAAGGGAAAGCCAAGTTCACTTAAAAATGGTGTTACTGATTTAACAATTGTACTGATTTACTTAACAAATATGGCAAGAAAGGTCATAAAATGGGAGAAAACTCACTTAATAAATTTCTAAGCAATATAAATGTTGGGTTTAATTGTGGTCATAAGTCAAAGACTACCTTTATTTTATTTATTTATTCAATTTATCAGTCGCGCCCTCTCCACGAAGGGACTCGGGGCGACGTACAATCAAATAAATAGGCGTGTGGCATGGAGGAGGTAAATACATCAACATTTAACAATTCAAATAGAAATAAAAGCCACGAAATTAAGATAAATAACAGTAAAATTACAACAATTAAAACAATAAAATACCCAAAAGATTTAAATTTACAGTTTAAAATTGCCAGGGAGGTTAGAGAGTTCTAATTAAGCCAGGCCAGCTAGTTGGAACAGGTGGGTCTTGAGTTTCGTACGGAAGGAGCGGAGATCAGTCGTTGTCCTAATACCTGGGGGAGGTCATTCCAGAGGGCTGGGCCCATCACAGAGAAGGCCCTACTCCTGGGCGCCGCCCTGTAACTGGGATGAAATGTGGAGTACAGGATTTGTTTCCTTCTGCAATATATCATATGGTTTTTGCTGGTTTATGCTTTTACTAATATGATAGTCTGCTGTACTAGAATATGATGACTTCCACCTGCCTAACTGACATGATGAAAGGTGGCTGGAAAAAGTGATAACAGAGTTCAGAGTCAGCAGTCAAATTTGGATCTCAAATAGTTTGAACATTTTTTTCATAGATTTCTCAGCTTTTAAAGCAGTATGCAAAAAACCTGATCATATTTAGAAAATCATTGTCATTGTTTTCAGATACTAAAAATATAAGCCAAACAGAGGGAGCAGTATAATATTTCAAACTGGAAAACAAAATAATTGAGATAAAAATGACATAAATAAACTTGTCTGTGCCCCTCAACAAATATTTTGGGTTGTAAGGTTGTTAAATTTTGAAATTCTAGAATTAATACTTTATATGATATCCCCTTCACTTCTCTTCTTTACTTGCCATAGCTGAAGATTGCTATTTATGTGTAGTGTGGTATTAGCATGAATTTTAGATTTGCTTAGCTTGGTTATTTCCTATTCACTCGTTAGACTAAATTAAGTGGAGTACTGTAGCATTCATACATAATGTTTTAATTTTTTCCATATTTTGATGAAGTTAAGGTACAGTATCGAACCCGGAAGAATGTTGCCAGTGCTTGAACTCATAACCAATCTTTTTTTCCCCCTTGCAGCTAAAACTTCCGGCCATACTTAGCCGCAATGTAACAGAAAGGTACAACTTTTTTTTTCTTCATTTTATCAATATCTAATCTTTCTGTGGTGATCCCAATCCTCTATTAGTGGTAGCATCAACAGGGAGAAGCTATTGCAAAGAATGGTATTTTAATAAGGTGGTCCTGTAGGTGCCAAACAACATCTGGATAGCCACAAGTTACTTTCAACTTCCTTTCTTTTTTTTTAATGACCAGAGATTTCTATTCCTTTTGAACTCTGTCCATATAAAAATTTTGAATTTAGACTCGAGTCCATCCAAAGAATTTGTCTTACATTTCTGTATATTAAGCTAATGCCATTAGATAATTTTAAATGGATACCTTATAAACAAACAAACAAACAAACAAATAAATAAATAAACAAATAAACAAATAAATAAATAAATAAATAAATAAATGCATATTAACATACTGTAAAATTCACATGGCACCCATAGAACCATCTGCTTCTGCTGCCAATACTGTGTTTATGTTTTTAAAATAAATTTCATTCTTCTTTTATTAGCATGAAAAATAAACTTCCAACTGAACAGTCAATAGTGAGACTTTTGCTTTCTAAAGATGCAAATGCAGCTACTCGATCAGAAAAGTAAACTCTTAAAAATGTAGTATTATACATAAAAATGGAAGGAAAGGTGAGAACATGTAAGACAAGCATTAATTTTAAGCATTCATTTGGCTTTCCCTTTTTTTTTTTTAATTTCTTTCCTCCCAGGAAGATGCAACTAAAGAAATGTGAAAATGGGTCTATTTATAAAAATACTACCCTTTGTGAAAAAACTTTTATTGAAAAATCATCCCCTGTACCCCTAAAGAGAAGCGAAAAGAAAGGTAAGAAAATAGCCCTTATTTGTTCTCTGGAGAATCTGTGGAGAAATTATTTCATATCTAGCCATAACAGAATCCTGAGTTGGTACAGACTACACATGTGTGAGCTTGGAGGGGGCCAGTTAGAACACAATGTTATACAGTACTTTGCAATGTGCTTTTCATTCTGTGGCTGTCCTGCTGGTTTCAGGTCATGAAAGACTAATAAAGCCACATCTGAAGGGGAAAAAGAGGGATGAAAGTCAGAAGAATAAAGACATAGAAAGAAAGATGAGTGAGTGGATATGTGTTTGTGAAGAGATGTGATCGACCTCTCTATTAATAACCAAGCATTTGAATAATGGATGTTTGACATCTGTTGTTATGTTAAGAGTTTGTCTTCAAGACAAAGAGACAGTAGAGCAGGACTGTCAAGGCATCACGTGACATATCGGGACTTTTTTCCACTTTACTAAACCGGGCGTGGGCGTGGCCAGCATTTGACACATCTGGCTCACGGGCCTGGAGTTTGACAGCCCTGCACTAGAGAATTGAATTAGAGTAATAAGGATATAGAGTCTGCTTAAATTTGATTTGTTGTTTATTTTCCTATTGTTTGGAAAAATATTTATGGATTTGCTAACTAAATTAATGATAATGCACCTCCAGCTTTGTTACCTGGATACTGCACATAGAAATCCATTCTGGTCTAATATTAATTAGAAGTTATTTTTTACACAATTAGCTTCCATACCATTTAAATATTTTTGTTTCCTTAAATCTAAGGTAGCCCCAGTAAAGATGGAGAAAACAAGCTGCTACCGGAAAGGAACATTCAAGAGGACAAAACTTTAGAGCTTTTAGAAGAATCTGTAAACAGATCAGCAGACACTGATTTTCCTACTTTCTTCAGTGTTATGAACTATAGGTAATATGCCACCTGGATGGAGCATGCCCCAAACATCTTAATTAATGGAATTTGGTCCAGAACAGCATAAATCTCCATAGAATTTGGAGAGCTACATGCTTGCCTAATATGGTTTATAAGCGAAGAAAAACTAGTAAACATTTATAAATATTATAAACTACAGATCGTCCCTAATTCTTAACCAGTCATTTTATCATCGTTCAAAGTTATGACAGAAACAAAGCCCATAAAGCATCCCCAATCATCACAAATGCTCACACCACCTTCCTCCTGCGATCATGTGACTGCATATTGGGCAGGGCAGCTTTATGACCAATTGGGGCATTCCATAATTTGTAATATTTTTTGGTGGGGCCAGAAAATGCTAGTTCATTTAATGATCACAGCATTTGGTTAATAGTGGCTTGAAAAAGACCGTAAAATTATTCCTTGTTGCAGAAATGCCTCTACCTATGGCCATAACACAACTGACCAATCGTAATTACATTTGTAAATCAAAGACTACCAGTGGAAAGTTTTGAAATAGGATTCAGGGTGGAATTATTTTTATTGCTGTTGCAAGATTGACTTCTCCATGTTCTGTTTGCATTCTTTTCCAAAGATTTAGTGATATCAAGCTTTTTGAGGATGGAGGAATACCAACAGAAGAATTTCTCAATTCTTGTTATGAAATAGTTCCAGTCTTGGGTAACTATAATTGCTGTTTTTTTCCATAACATCTATTATATATGAATATCTCTGTATGGCTGCTATGGGTATTCTATGCTGAGACATAGAATACATTCTGTAATTTGTAAATAGGTGATCCTTACTTATCCTCAGTATTTGCTGGTTGCCTTAGACTTTTCCAAAGTAATTCAGTAAAGTAAGTAGGTCTCTCTTTGTTATGATAGTTAGGAAGATAGAGAATGATTTGAGAAGTTGTTATGGATTATTGGTGGCAATAACCCATAATAATCCATAGTTGTTAAGGGTTATTGGTGGCAGGAAGGAACCTTGAGAATAATGAACTTGATTACAGGTTTTAGGCAGATTTATTTTAGGCAGATACAGCAGATCTTTGTCACTTTTTAAAATAATACCTTTATATAACTTTATAACTTTATTTTCCTGCAGAATTTTTTCTTGAAGGATGTTTCAGCATGTATTTTATTTTTATTCTGTGTTTATTATTATTATCTAATAAATTGAACCTAATATTCCTTCCTTCTCCTGACTTTCCCACAGCAACCCTTTGAGGTGAGCTGGGCTAAGAGAGAGTGACTGGTCCAAAGTCACCCAGGTGGCTTTCTTGCCAAAATGGGATTAGGGCTCACCATCTGCTATATTCTAGCCTGGTACATAAATCAAATTGCCTTGCAATGTGCAAGTTCAGACATTCAGCGTGTCTGAAACAAGCCTTAAATAAAACTTCACTTCGAAACGTTGAAGGTTACATATAGCCAACTGTAGTTCTATGGACCTGCTTGGGTGACCTTCATTAGGGACAGCTTTTAATTTGTTTCCTTCGTACTAAGCAATAATCTATGAAACTTACTTCTAATAGACCTATTTATAGATGTTTCATTGTTTATTTTTCATCTGGCTCTTGCTTTATTTCCATGGAACTCCATTGATTTCCATAGTGCTTTCTTAGGAAGCTGCCTTCTATCTTCTATCTAGGCATGAAACAATTCAAGATCTATAGAGCATCTTGCTCTTGATTTGTCTGAAAGACTGATTTCAATAAAATGATTTCATCTCCCTAATCAAAGTAAAATAATTTCAGAGTGTAATTTAGAAACTGCTAAACATTTAGCTCATTTTGACCAGGTTCAATCTCTTATGCATTTCCATTGCATCTTCACCACTTTAGCTTGAGTTTTACAGATAGTCCCCAACTTGCAATCTTAAGGGAAACTAGGATTCCTGTTGTAAGTCGTGCATTGTAAGTTGAAGCACCCAAGTGACTGGGCCTGGTTTTATGACTTTTTTGTGGCAGTTGTTAAATGAACACCATGGTTGTTAAGTTAAAGTGATCATTAAGTAAATTAACATTCCTATAAGCATTTTCAGCTGGAAATGACCTGGAAAGACCAGAAATGGCAAAACTCATCATAAATTATAGTCACATGACCTCAAAAAGGTGAGTCGGTTGTCCAACACGTGAAATGAGGTCATGTGACTGATGGTCAAAGAATGCAACTATTGGAACTACAGAACCAAGTCATGTAATTTGGGCGGGGGGAGATCCATCCTAACTGAGCAGTTGCTAAGTCATTGTCATCAAATGTGGACTATAGGGACCAATCTTATAAACAGTTGTTCGTCAGGCTTAATCTGATCTCTTAAAATAGTTCTAAATGTGTGTTAGTGGCCATGGAATTTCTAAAGCCATTGCTTTAGGGTAGAGGTGTCAAACTCAATTCCACTGAGTGCTGCATCAGGGTTGTGTTTGACCTTGGGGGGCTGGGGTTTTAGCGTGGCCATCTTGACGTCACTTGTTCCTGTGGTGGCCCGAGCACTCTGCCAGCGACAACAGGTTCCCAAGTTCTGTTTTCGACTGTGATGGCCTCCTGCAACACTCTGCCAGCGAAAACAGAGCTCAGGTGGCCCTCCTGCACTCCGCTTTAGCTGGCAGAGGCACCGCGGACTGGTTCTTTGCTGTTTCTAGGGCAACCGCACAGGCCAGATTTAAGCACCCCTGCGCCGGATCCAGCTCTCGGGCCTTGAGTTTGAAACCCTGCTCTAGGAAGTCTGCAAAGCCTGAACATGTTAAATGTTATCGCGAAGATGTTTCCCTTCAAATGCCAGTGGGGAAGGCTAGTGAGATGCTCCAGATGTTTATCACAAAAGACTTAAAAATATCATTAGTAGACCATAAGCCAATTCAAGCATTTTGCTGTGACTGATGACTTTTAAACTCTCTTTTTTTAGGACTTGAGATAGATTTCTGTTCAGTAACTTATCATTGCAGGTGGCCCTCACTTAACAGCATCCTGTTCTGTAACTATGTAAACTTATGATGGTACTGAGTGAATGGTACTTCCAACTATTTTTCACAGTTACAGTGGTTGCAGCATCTCCACATATATATAATCATGGTCTGGACCCTTGGCACCCAGCTTGCAATTATGACATCTTTCCATCCTGCAATCACCATTTGTGATCTTCTTTGCCAGTTTCTGACAAGCAAAGTCAGTGGGGAAGCCAGTCACAAATGGTAATCACATGACATCATGCTTAACAGCGACTAGAAGTACTAGAATACTTCTCTAAGGACATGATGGTGTGATGTTGCATTTTATGATTTAAATTCCTGTTCCAATTATTGTCATTAAGTGAGGACTAGCTATATTTTTCTCAGAAATTATGTCGGAACCTGGGATCAATACTTTGTATCCAATACAGATTGTTTGAAAATAGTTTGCAGCTTTAGCATTTGGGGTGAAAGGAGGTTTCTTAAATAATAATTATTTTATTCTGTTCTTTAAAAGAATGAGATCAGTGAACTAAGAACAATGATGTCATGTACACTTTTGAAGAAGAAGCATGCCAAATTTATGTTATCAGAAAATTGAGATATATTCCACAATGTCTCTATGGGGAGACAATGTTTTTTTTTTCCTTTTTACAACCCTGTAATCCCTTTTATCAAGGTGGAGTTGGGGTGAATGAAAGAAGCTGAGTGTTTACTGGCCAGATGCCATTCCTGACGCCTACATGGAGTTTGCAGTAGACATTTTCTGATTGTGTCCTGATAGAGAAACATCTGTTTCTGCTTAGGACTGAACTCAAATTTCCAAATCAGAGGCAACCGTCTTCACCTCTAGGCCACTAGCTACTCATAAGGAGACAATATCTGACAGCAAAAATAATAATTCTTCCACTGTTTCATTGAGTAAGAGGGAGAAGAGAAATTCTGATACACAGGCAAAATTCCCTTGTGTAATAGTCCAGGGGTGCTACCCTTCTGTTCTTCTGTGCTAAATCAGAATTTTGTAGATGCCAGTTAAGGAGGGCCTTGAGGGAACCAAACTTTTGAAAAAGACAATGTTTTCTTTTTTCTAGACAAACTTGGACCCACAGTCTTTGCCCCTGTTAAAATGGATTTTGAAGGAAATATAAAGGTAATAGATTCAGTATAACATTCAGCAGCCATTAATGTATAACTTTCATAGCATTGTAGAATTAAAAGGAACCATTTAGACTATTGTGTACTCAAGTTGAAAACAAAGTAAGCCTGGCCAAGATATGTCAATATATATCACTGTAGAAGAGCCTATCACCTCCTAGGTATTAAGTTCAGAGGTAAAGTGCTTTTAGAATTAGGCAGATTTTTGTAATTTTCACCGGCATTTGCCTTTCTCTAACTTCAGTTTATTCTCCCATGATTCACTTCTCTATCTCTCTCTATCTCTCTTCCATTCAATCGTGTCTGATTTTTGGAGACTGCAGCTTTTTTTCTGAGTTTTTCACAAGTGCTTTGCCTTTGTGCCCTTTCTAGATAAAATGACAAGTCCAAGTTAGCTTCATGCCCAAGGCGGGACTAGAATTCTCAGCCTCCCAGTTTCTAGCTTGATGCTTACTATACCATACTTATTTCATGTTTTACATTCCTATATGTTATAAAACAAACTATACTTTATTTTATGCTGTTGATGATGTACCTTCATGTACTTAAAGAGAGCTATATTAAAAAGAGCTGCTGTATCCCCTCACAAGGCCCTTTTCTATGTTTACTATTTGGGCTGCTGTCTTTGCCACTCTGTTGCAAAGGAGCTTTCTCACATGAGGTCCGTAAAACTGCTTGTTTTAGCAGGCCAATGGGAGAACCCAAATGAGAAAGCAGTGAATGGTCTAGTCCAGGTCTATGGTACGCGGGCTGGAAGTGGCAGGTAGAGCCATCTTTCTGGGCATGTCAGCCGTCGAACATTGCTCTTCCGGGGTCTGGCACACACATATGTGGCGGCCAGCTGATCTTCACACATGCAGGAACATCAGAAACCAGAAGAGCAGCGCACCGGGAAGCTGAGCTTCCGGTTTCCAGCATGCGCATACGCACCGCCCAGCTGGTCTTTGCACGTGCATGCATGCCAGAAACTAGAAGGCCAGATGTCCAGCATGTGCACCCCGGAAACTGGAAGCTCAGCTTCCCAGCATGTGTGGAACTGCTTTTCTGGTTTCCGGCACTCCCACACGTGCACTCCAGGAAGCTGCTTTTCTGGTTTCTGGTGCTCTGCGTGCGCACTCCCATTTCAGCACTTGGTGCTGAAAATGTTCGTCAACACTGGTCTAGTCCTATCCCAGTTCTTTTTCATGCACCATTAACTTTTTGTCGTAACAAAAATTTTTGTGCTATATGATAGGGAAGGAGTGATGATAACAGTACCTTAGTTTCTAAAAGCAGTAGAAATCTTGATAAAAATCGAGTTCCTGTCAATGAAAAGCCACCTTTCCTTGTAGTTCTAGAGGAAATGCTGCCTAAATGTTTCATCTGAATGGAAAACTGGAGAGTTAACTCTGAAAGTTCTCCAAGTCCAAAAATGGAGAATTGCAAGGAAAATTGTTACCTGCAGAAAGCTCTTCTGTTACCTTTCCTCTAGGTTGAAATATATTCCATTATCTCTTTCCTTTTATGGTTTAATTTCTAATCTTTTCGTTATTACTTAGCTTTTTTCAAAGAGAAAAAAGACTTTTCAGAAAAAGAAAAAAATCGCTCTTGGAAGAAACCACCAGCAGAATGTATATTTAGAGTTTTAAAGACTAGTTTTTCCATTGCTAGTCTAGAGGCATGCAGTATTTGGATTGGAACCTGGCAAAAATCCTTCCTGTTTTACATGGCACAACACCAGTGTCTGTTTTCACACTGAATTCAATACATCTTTGCCTGCTTTAAATCCAAATAGGGTAACTCTCAGTCCCATCATTACATTAAGTAAAGATGTTGGATACCAGCAGGTTTATATCTTTAAAGCGTGTTTTCTTTGTTTGCTAAAAAGTCTAAAATGTATGTTTGACATCCTTTCAGAAAATAAATCAGAAATATATAACCAACAAAGAGCATTTCTGTACCCTTCAAAAAATTGTCCTTCATGAGTTGAGCACTGAAGTGGCCCAAATTCGACACTCTGCTACACAGGCCCTCCTCTGGCTTAAAAGGTCAGTTTTCTGCTCTGGGGTGGTGATTGAGATTATTCTGTAGAAGGGACTTGCCTTTGCTCTAAAATCTGTTAAATCATGTTTACTTTTTTAAAAAAAACAGTTGCATTTTTGTCACATTACATGCAAAACAATACCCAAGATATCACTTGTGTTTAAAAACACAAAAAATATATGGACTTGTGCATCATGATCTGTCTTTGGGTGTAGATTACAGACTAGTCAGTCATTGGGAATGTTATAAAGTTTAGGAAAACATTCTCCATATTACAAAGAAGAAATAGTGGCAGGACAATGTGTTTAGTTTTCCCTTATTAAATATACAAGGTATCAAAGGGGTCTTTATTGCTGGTATTTGATAATCACATGCATGAAACAATATAGAGACATTGAATATGCATATTGGACTTGTTAGCAATTTTCCACCATAATAGTGCCCTTTATACTTTCAAAACCAGTGCCTGCATTCTAGGACGAGTTTTGCTTTGTTGCTGTCATTCAAGATACTTTCAGAAACATAAAAATAAGAAAACATCTTCAGTCAACCTAATGCGATGAATTAAATTTAAAAAATGGTCACTGCTTGCTAATAATTTTGTCATGGTTTTCTTACAACTTGGAAATAGCTGGAAAAATGTCTTTGCCTTTACAAGAACTGGTTCGTGCAATTGGAATAAAATGTTTGTTCTTTAGGAATTTTTTCTAGAAAGGTGTGTTTTTATTTGCTTGAGATTATATTTGATTTTAAATATTTATAATTTAAAAACCAGTGCTTATTTTCAGAAATAGTAGTTTGATATATTGATATACACAGAATTCATAGATATGGATTCACAGAGCTAAGAGGTATATTGGGCAGCTTTCTATTGTTATACAAAAAGCTTTCAAACAGTATCTTAAAATTAAATCACAGAGATGCAAAAGGCCTCACTATCCTGTGTTTGTGTTCCTTTGCAAAATGAATGGAATGTTTTCAGAGATATAATATACCTTGTTTGTCATAAACAGAGGTTTAAAATTTTTGAAGGAGTTCTTGACAGAACTAAAGAACGGAGAGAAAAACATCCAAACAGCGCTAAGTAAGTACGAAATATTTTGTAAAATTTTATAAATGCAAGAACTTTAGGAAAGAAAAACCAATAAATCTGTCCAATCATTGCCTTTGTTTAGATTACATGTACTAAATAAAAAGCAAAGCTTCAACTAAAAAAGAAACGTAATATTTTGTGTCAGTAAAATATCATGATTAGAAAGATTTTGCATGAATAAGAAACCTCTTTTTCCTTTTGGCTGCTTCTGATCTAAATTCAGCATCTTGCAACTGATTTCCTTTCTCTTTCCAGACAAATCTTATGGCAAAACATTACGACAGTATCATGGCTGGGTTGTTCGAGGAGTTTTTGCAGTAAGTCCTCACTGCTTTCCCAAACAAAGAGTGTAGATGAAGATGATCCACTGTTTTGAAATATTTGTTCCTGCCCTGTTGGACAAGCAGGAAATATTTCTGTTGACACATCAATAGTCCTCTTTTTTTCTCCTGTATTGGTTCTGGTCAGGAAAATATCAACTACACCAAGTATAGGTCAACCTAATTTACAGGTCTGATATTGAATGCAAGGTTTCATGGGAAGAACATCTAAGGCTGTGTCCTGTCCCATCCTCAGTTCTGGAGGATCCCGTGGAGCCAGAGATGTTGCTTCTCAATCTTACCAACTTTAAGATGTGTGGACAACAACTCCCAAATATCTTAAAGTTGACAAAGTTGATGAACACTGCTTTGGAGGTTGAAGCTTTGATCCAAATAGGGATGTGTCAGAATAAACTGAATGGATCCATTAAAAAAAAAGTAATTGGAAAAACATCTCCTTACAAAATAAATGTTCAGCTTGGATGAGTAATAGATTGCTATATGCACTCTTTCTGGTTTATGTGATAATTGTATCCATGTGTTACTTTAAACAGTATCATTTGCTAATAGGCTTTAGGAGGCATTCCAGATGCTCAAGCCGATTGAAAGTATCTGTGTCTACATCTGGCCCTGGGGCTTCAGATGGTTGACTTCTATGTAGAGCTGATAACCATTTTAAAATAATTTACCTTACTTATGTAGACCTAAAATAATTTATGTCTCCATTTATCATCATCATCCAGTGAAAATGATAAAAGTAGAAATTAGAAGATACCATGCTTGACTTTCTTTTTTCCCTCTTTTCCTCGCAGCTAGCTCTAAGAGCATCTCCCACCTATGAAGGCTTTGTGGCTGCATTGTCGCTTGCAGAATGTGAAAATCACGAAGCTTTTTATCATGGAATGCAGCGAGACCTTAATGTTTACCTACCAGCCATGGAAAAGCAGCTCAACATCTTAGATGCATTGTACGAAGAACATGGACTGGAGTCAGATGAAGTGGTCTGATCTTAGTCCAACATTACTTTTGCATATTCAGGGATTCTGTCCATCAGTGTACTACGTTGCTCTTTTCCTCAGAAAGCTGTATCTGTTTTTGTTTTTTCCATACATGGGAAAGAATTCCATGGTTCTTCTTTTTTTTAATATACAGTTTTAAAAAAATACTTGTTTTGTGTTTTAAATGCAAAGTTGCTGTATAATCTAGCTGGGTTCCTCCTATCTTTATGGCAAGGTCCTTAAAATACATATATTGCTTATTTGCTGGCCAAATATAGCAGTGGTTTTAATCTGAAGAGTTTAGTACCATTTGGTTGGACATTTAGAACTTGCTGGAACATTTATTCCAATACAGTGACTGCAACTATAAAATTCAGCCAGGATATCCAAGCTACACATCCCATTCAAGTTAGAGTCTGTCTTATAAAGGACTTATATCACAACTACATCTCTTGTTCTCCCTTCCTTTGCCAAGTTCATCATTGAATTTTGAAACAATTGGCTGTATCTATTAAGAGAGCTGTAGCAACGAACCAACTCCATTCTACTTACAGGGATTATATATCACCTCTTAATAGCATTAACTTCTTCTGTCCTGCAGCAGTATTTTAATGCTACCCCAGAAACACCAGGGAAAAAAGAGGGGTAATTCTGATACTCTGCCCTGTGTCATAATTGGGTGTAGTCCTTTCCAGTGCTAATAACCAAATGCCATTGAATTCTATGACTGGAAGTATATACCTAACATCATATAGTGCAGAAGTACTTTAAGTCTCAAACTGATATGCTTTGGATTGGGCTGAACTCTGAAATCCTTATCATTGCAATTCCCACACTTTTCATATTAGAAGCCTACATTTTATAGTTTGTCCAGCACTATCCGATCTGGCTAAATTTAGAACAGAATGAGATTAATGAGTTGAAAGTAGTGGGAAACCTTTAACGTTCTGTATAGGCTGCTGAGTCATCTATATGAATGTACTTAAAGCAAACTTACAGCATTATGGCGTTTTTAGAATGTAAATTATTAGGAGCTATTTATTAGAAATTTCAAAAAAACCTCTTGAAGTTCTAGGATTAGAAAACTAAAGTTGGTACCTGATGATCTACTTGGGTAAAAAATTGCTAGTCTATCAAATTTGGAACATTCTATAATTAACTAGACACAAATGCTATCATTTATATGTACCTGCAATTTTCTACAATAGAATTATTGTAGAAAATAGTATTTTGCCATCTTAATCAAATGCAATGACTGGATAACTCAGGAAATCCAGAAACTTTTTGTATTATTTCTCTTTTTTTAAGCATTTATATTTTGCTTTTATATTCAGTATACAAAGTAGAGAGTTTGGAATTCATTATAGAAACACTTAGCCAATGGTCTTATCATGTTATTTTGTGAACAGTTTGTACATGAAATGTGTTTTTTCCTTCACACATTTATAAACCCATGCTCTTTTAGAAATAGTTTTTTAAAATCATAAGGCCATGTTAAAAAAGAAAAAAGGAAAGCTGATTTTCCTATATCGAATGTACAATACTGCAATTAGAATTTTGAGGCACTTTATAAATATACTTTTGTTAATATTCTAACCTGGAGAAATTTCCCGCTTGTAAATTTTTCTACAACAATATTTTTTTTTGTTTCAGGAGAGGGAAAAAAATGAAAATATTTTCCAATTTTTGTATTATAGATGATTAGCAGCATTTCAAGCTGAGGCTTGGGAATATCTTTTAATTTTCATTTCTTTTATTCACCAAGTAAACTCCAAAGGGAAGAACTGACCAATTTCCTTGTTTACTTCACTATTTTCAACCAAACTAAGTAAGCAAATCAATAGTATAACTGGGTGGAGCTTGAAGGTGTAGGAAAAAGACTAATATCGAGTCCTTAACTTTTAGTGGCCAGAATAGATATCTGAAAATAGCTTTCTTTATCTCCCTTCCAGCTTGCTTTTCCCCCACCACCTGCCACCACCCAGCTTTGGGGCATGAGAGGGAATTAACTACCCTAGCTTAGGGATTGTCTTACATAAGGACTTTGGAGTGGGGGAATTCATTGGATTTTCAGCACCCCTCCGGTGTCCCATATTTTCTTCTTCTGTAAGAGCACCACTAATGGGAGATCTACAAGTTTTCTGCAGACACCTTGGAGCAAAACTGGCTTGTGGAAATCCATCAGCATAAGTGCCATCCTAGCAGTGGGATTTTCTCACGTCTATTAGAATGGCCTCTGGACTACTTTTGAGGCTTTCTCATTTAAGACAACACCAAAGCATATCTATGCAGAATTTAGAGTAATGATTACCTGATCAGGCAATGTGTTGTCTTCTACATGCTTTACTCCTTTTGTTACCCATCATGCTAGCCTGCTTTACAGGTTGACAGTGATGACAGTGAATGTAATTTGAGCTGTAAACTATGCACACTTCTGATTGTTGACTAAGGTCAGCCTGCAGTTCTAGTTATGTATCATGTTTTGCCATTGTTTTGTATAAGACATTGTTTTTTTTACCCTAATCATTCTTTCACATTCTCTTAATTAGATGATTTTCTTAGGATGAAGGGTTGCGTAATTTATTATGGAAACCTGGCTTTTCCAAGGATTATGAATTTTTTTCAGTTACCCCACGATATGCATGATGTAAAGTTATAATTTTTTATATTACAGTATGTTGCCATTTCTAAGACATCATGCTTTTGTCAACCAAATTAAGTGATAGTAATGTCCAATTGATAAGTTACACCGTATATTATGAGGGTTGCAATGAAAAATGCCTTTGTTTTTACTAAAAAAATTGGAAAAACAAGGATGCAGTTTTCCACCAAATAATATAGAAAAGTAAGTGAATTTGTAAATAACTCTAAACATGGATGTGATTTGCTTTACTTGGATGAAATGAATGTTAGCCCTGGTTGGTTTAAATCAGTTAATTCTTTTTTAATTGCGTATTCTCAGGGAAATGTGCAGCAAGGCAAAAATAGTCTGTATTTTACAGTGAAGCTGTTTTTTTCATGTAAATACACTATAAGTTTCATATCTCTGTTCTTACAAATTGTTTGGGATTTGGATAACTTATGAGATAGCAATTGGGAACTTCATAAATTGCAATTGACTTGTATGATTTGCATAATCTAAACTTCTATCAAGCAACATATAGCGAAATTGTTAGAATTTCTTCTCACCCTCAGTAATTGAATATATCATACTTTGATCATTTGTAATCTTCCTTTTAAAATATACTCCTGGAAGCAAAATTGCCACATTCTGATGCTGTTTCAGATTCAAGATAACAGTGGATCAGAAAAATGTTATGAAACATTGTTATAGCAGGAATTTAAACATAATTGTCCTAAAAAAAAGCAAATAGAGTATTATCATAAGAATTATTACAGGTAATGCACAAAATTCTGTCATGCTGTTTGTTTTATTTTCTTTATTATTTTTTGTTCAACATAGTCCATGCCTTGAAAATGGAAAATATTTCTTTTAGTTACTGGACTTTGAAGTGCAATCCAAAGATGATGATCTCTTTATTGGAAATGACAGTACGCAGAATACAATCTTATTAACCTGCATAATAAATGTTGGATTTTATTGTCTCCAGTTTCCTGTAATCCAGTCATGATTTTTAGCTGCTCTAAAGCAGGTGGAGACCTTCTAGCTTCGATAAAGTGAAGCCTGTTTTTAGGAGTATTCCGTGTGTTTAAAATTCTGGGTTATCTGTTGGAATCAATTTACATTATTTGCACGTTGTTCCTACAGTCCAACTTACATTGCTGTAGGCAATATAAAAGCTGAAAGTGGCCAATCTCAGTCTTTACGTGGGACCTAATTACTTTTAGAATTGAAGTTTTATAAGTGACACTCTATTGAACAAACTGATAATTCTGAATGAACAGAGATAGGGTTGTCTTGTAATATGGGCTGAATTTGTGTCTTAAAAGTAGGAATTTCCGCAATACATTCTTGCTTTGATAGTACCCATCTTAGATTTGGCTCTCAAAGAATGGTATAATGGTACAGGAGAAGGACCTTGGGAAACTGGACAAAGAGATATCAGCAAGGGAATAATAAGGTAAGAGATATCATATCCACCATTGCAGAGTGGACAAGGCAAAAGGCTCAGGAAAAAGAACACCTTGGTTTTTTAGGTTGTTAAGAGAGACAGGAGTATTGTGCTTTAAGATGTGCAAGATTGATGCTGGCCTTGTGGGATAAACCAGATAGGAATCACAATCAGGAGTTCCAATTCAATTTATTACAGAGACCAGGAGTTAGTTCTACTTTTTTGCAAAGCTATATTGACAGAATTTTAAAAGCAACTCCCTTCTCCCCTCCTCTTTGCAGCTCAAGAAACTAGGGAGGATCTTGAACTTCTTGCCACACCAAATGTGGCCTATGCCATCTTCTAATCTGATTGTTCTCCCCTCCCAAATTCGCTTGCAACTATACAAAGATCCATGACCCTAGTATAAGAACAGTATAAGGACATAAGCTCAGAGATACTTGCGGTATTAAAATACGGGACTGAAAGAACTTTGGTTCACTAATACTAAATGTGTTAATAAGAATCAATATAGAAGGAATGAAGTGTTATTTTAAAAAAGTTGCAACCGGGACTATAGCCATTTACTGTATAATTAAAAGGCAATTAAGGAATAACAGCACAATTATTATAAGAACATTTCTCCAAATTTCTGATGGATGTACAATGAAAATGATGTGCAACAGGAAAAGAAAGCTTGAGCACAGAGTAGTCTTAATAATAGGCTCTAAATTTTGTTCAATCGGATTAGGATGAGTTGACCTTTACACACACAATATTGTTTTATTCCGTGTATTTTAATTAACTTAGATTTATGTGAAAGAACTGCATTGACCACAGCATAGAAGGAGTGGATGCTTAGGCATCAGCATATCAATCATATGATGCTTCTCTGCACTATAGTCTTCTAAATTGCCAGGCTAGAGATGTGCAAAAGTAATAGTTAAATTGATAGAATATTCCAAAGAACTGGAGAACATTCCATTTGTCTACAGACAAAACTATATTTCCTTCTGATCATTTCACTTATGAAACCAAATGGGGGGTTTTCATGCTGGAAATGGCTGCTGAACTGAAGGCAAACTCCACCACCACCACCACCACTCCTTCTCCACCCACCCACCCATCTTTTTGTTATCAAATATATATCAGATAATATGATATATTGTCATTTTCTTTTGCATTGTTTTATTTTTCTAGTATTTTACTTCAGTTTTGTTAAGACTCTTCATTTCTTTTTATTGTTGTAAGCCACCTAAGTATCCTCTCAGCATGATAGGTGCCAAATATATTTAACAATAAATAAAAAATAAAATTTGGGGGATAGTTTTTTCAAAAGTAAATCCTCCAGATGTGAACAAATTCGAGATGTTTTGTACATGTTGTTCCAGATAGTGTGGCCTGGGAGGATGTTTGCAATTGTCCAGAATAAAATAGAAATTCCTCCTCTTCCTCCTCTCTCCCCACCTTCAGATTACAAACCATCTATTCAACTGAGAAAAAGGGAGACTATTGTGCCATGCAGTTTAGGCTAATCACATGATGTTAGCAGTGGTGAGATTCAAATAATTTAACAACTGGTTCTCTGCCCTAATGACCAACTGGGTAGGCATGGCTCGATCGTTATGTGTCTGGGTAGGCGTGGCCAATTCAATACCACTCAGGTCAATGGGCGCTTCGTCTTACCTGTTACAAAGTAATAAGGGTTAACCAGAGAGGCAGTTTCTGTAAGCAGGGCAGTAAAGATTAGGCTAGAAACAACCCCAGAATGTTTCCTTCCTGCCTTCCTTGCAGGAATAGCCCTGTAAAGTGGAAAAAAAATTGAAATAAAATTTATTCCAACAACTGGTTCTCTGAACTGCTTAGAAAGTTAACAACCGGTCCCAAATAGGTGCGAATTGGCTGAATCCTTCCAAGACAATGCAGACCCCTAAATTAAAATCAAGAATACTAATACTACCTTTATTGTAAGGTTACAATAAGTTTGAAAGTATGTTCTTCCTCCAGTTTCATCAGTTTAGATAGGGAAGCTGCTAGGCAGGGATGCACAATTAAACAGCAGAATATTCGCGATTTATCCCAAATGCCCCGAATAAGATTACAATTCATGGACTTTCTTCTGGCCACTATCCGCCAGCATGTGCTTTTTGTGGCAACAAGATCAAACTGGAATTGTGGTGCAACTTTCCTCCTACTGGTGATACCTGGAGGGACTTTTTGTTTTGTTTTGTTTTAATCAACACACTCATTTTATTTATAGGTTTACAAAAGTTCTCGGTTGTTTAGAATTGTAATATGTCCTAGCTACTATAGTTACACTAAACTGATAAATAGTAGATGTGTATTTCTATGTAATTAAAATAGTCTACATAATTTTCCACAAGAATATTCATTCAGGTTCCACTGGGTGGCATGAATGAGCATTGCTTAGAAAATACTTCAAGAGCAAAGAGATTTTGAGGCAACAAATTATTTGTAAACATTTTTTCTATTAAAACTATTTGAAAATAACATAAAATGTTTCTTTAAGAGCAGTCTTTATTGCCTGAATATGCAGTCTGTCCACAAACAAAGCCAATCCATTTCCCCCTAAAAACAGTTGATAGCAGGATAATTATTCCTTATAATTTTCACTATGGGGCAGTCTTCACCAACCTGTAGAAACAGAAAGTGATTGGTAAAAACAATTCTTCTGTTATCAAATAATATTTTATTTGTAGTATTCATACACTTTAGAAGGCCACTTGATGCCTGCATATACATTAGGGGTTTCCATGAATATGATGCTCAAAAATAATTGTACTTAAACTAGTACTGTTTAAGCAGTATATATGTTATTTGTTTTCACTTCAAGCAGTATATATGTTATTTGTTTTCACTTCAAGCAGTATATATGTTATTTGTTTTTATGGCAAGTGAAATGCCAGGACAATCGCACTCTGTTCAATATATTTATATGTAAATAATAAAAACATTTTAAAAAAGAAAAACAGGGCACCCAGTTCACCCACTGAACACCTTCAGCTTTTAACAGAGGTGTACACTCTGCCTTATGTGTTTCCTAAAAGTCATAGATGTGGCTCCCAGAGGCCTCCATCAGCTGCCACTAAATCACAATTTTAATGGGGAAATTAAGAAATTGATTGAATATATTGCTGATGGGTTATTTTAACTTTAGTAACATAAGAGTGCTGTTTGTTACTCCCCCCCCACAACACACTATTTTTTAGAGTATACTTCCCTCTCCCCTCATGTACCACTCAAAAGACTATAATGACTCTCAGCTCAAAAAAAGGTATGTGCTGGTTTTCAATGCTCATGAAATTTTCTAGCCCATTCTTTTATCATATGTAGTATAATGAATGATTATTTATTAGTTATCCAACTTGCAATATAATACAATGGCAGCATAAAACAAATATATAAATCAGATGAAGCATGGGAAAGTGTTGGGCTAGAGTAGAAATAATTTAACCCCAGATATTATATACAAAGCAGCCATTAGCTATTGAAACACTTAATAGTATATATGAAGTTAGAACACTATATATCAACTTAGTACAGGCCAGAGCTCACTTCCTGAATAAGTTGGCTTATGATTCCTATCCTCTTCCCAACTGCAGCTGTAGTTCTAACTTCATCACTTATGTAGAATGCCAACTTACCACAAACTATAAAGTTAAACAGCTGTTTAAATAGTGTTGTTGGTGACATCTTACATATTCAGTCATGACGACCCATCAAGTCTGTTGTGAGCACAGGCTATTTGTGGGCAAAAAAGAGGCAATGCAATGTTGGACTGTTGAGAATTCAGAGGTTGCAAACATGGGCCCTTGACCGGGTCCTTGAATCCAACTTAATCAGGAACTTTCTATACATACAATGTATGTATAGATATCCAAGTTGGGTAATTTATGGTGTAGATTTTTATTGCTAGCCATTACCTGCAAAATCAACTAGATCTAATATGCATACAGTTCTAGATGGCTTTTCTCCTTCTCTCCAGAGTAGTTTTTTTCTACCACTCTGATTATGGCTTTCTGCCAAATCTATTCTAATTAATTTTGCATCTGTTTGCAGGGTTGATGTAGTCTGCCCATAGCTCTTCTTCAGAGACTAGGCATGTCTCACATATTTTCCAATAGATCATATAGCTTCCCACTTGGTTTTTTCTTAACAGCTGGTATACAATCTTCATGCAACTGAGAAGTCATTCATTACCGATGGATCCTTGGGTTCCTCCCCAAGTCACAATTCAATATTCAGTTCTTTCCTATAATTTGAAACCAAGACAGGTATATAACCCGGAACCTGATACTTCCCCCTCCCCCATCATATTAAGTAAATGCCTTCAAGCCACAAAGCTTTATGTAAAACTAGTAGGGGGAAAAAATTGGAATCCAATAATTGTCTTTTATACAAGTGTGGAGTTGGGGTTTTTTTTGGGGGGGGGGAGGCTTTTCCAATCTGCAAAGCAGATTTCCATTTTACTAAGTATTTGAATTGCCTACATTATCAAGCGGGGAAAACGTTGGGACACTGCCACAATTTATGTCTCTCTAAATAAAGTGTGGAAACTTCTGATCATCTGCCTAAGTCAGGATTGTTAAATATGTGTCCTTCAAGCCCACATTTAGCATGTGATCGAGTGAATGCTGGGGACATATACCCTTTCAGAGGAGAAATCCTTCCATTCTAGAGTGCTGACAATATGGAAAATTGTAGCCTATTCTGCACTGGTTCTCTCAAGCTATCTGAAAGTAAAATGTGGTGAGAGACTTGAAATATGAGCCTTCTTGCAGTTTGAAGGAGGTATATTATAGGATGTTTACAAATCCTTCCCATTGCCTTAGCACAAATCTTATTGTTCATTAAACAAAAGCATCTGTGTGTCTTATGTTTTTGATCAGGGACTATTTCTTACATATTCTTTTATCTTCTGATACCCAAGTGGTTTATAAATAAAATAAAAAGAAACTGAAGATAAATACACTACAAATAGCAATAAAATTTGGGCTTTGCATACAACAGATACATACATTAAAAAGTTTAACTTTTAAAGTTCCTGAACAAATTGTTTTTGACCAAATAATCCAATGTGACACCAGATTCTGTTCCATGGGAAATTAGGTGACATCTTTGAAAGGATAATATGTGTGTATGCTTCCTTTTCTATTCTCTTTTGGAAATTGCTTATTGACTGTTTTTCTGTTATTCAGCTAAAATCTGGTAGAAAGAAAACTTTCTATCAAATTTTACAGCATTGTGAGTTATTTTCAATCCCTAGCAAAAAAAAAACAAAAAACTTTTAATTACAAGTTTAAGATTTTGTTTTTTAAAAAACCTTTTTTTGGAATAAATAGCAAAAGGATAATTCAAACTTTGATTGTGGAAAGTTACAAATGGACTAAAGGTCCAGATAAATTTGAAATAAGACTTGGGTATTAACTGTAAAGAATCCTTCTAATGGCTTGCACAAATTGGGAACTAGAGGAGAACTAAAGATTATAATTGTAAATTCACTCAAACTGAACTTACAATTATAGAATGAAGAACAATATTTTAACATTGGAGATATCAAAGGATGTTTTTGAACAAGGAACCCAGAAGTTAAATTTAAGACTACTATACTATATCTGTCTATATAGATAGACTGTGTTAGGAACAACTTTTATCTGGCAAGATTGAGACTGATTTGAAAGCGAATTTACAGGCTGTTTCTTCAGCTTCATTGCTGATTATTGCTGCCTTCTGAATTCTAGCTATTTTATTTATTTATTTATTTTTCTCTCATCTGAACCTTCTTTTTTCTGTTTCCCTTTAGTATGTATTAGTTTTTTAACTGTTGTAATTATTACTAAAATTACTATTAAAAGAATTATGTTTTCCAGATGGGAAAATCTTCCCAAGAAGATTCCCTCCCTCCCTCCCTCCCTCCCTCCTTTCCTTCCTCCTTTTTTTTTGTGGGATGATAATAATATTTTCAAGTCCCTACAGTTTCTTTAGCAAGGTGTGTTTTTTTTGGAAGTGGTCTGTGATTGCCTGCTTCCTAGGACTGAGAGAGAGCAGGAGAGCCCACAATCACACATCTGGCTTTGTTACGTATGCTGAATCGGCATGATGCATTTCCCTCTGATTAACACAACTGTATTTTATCCAACTCCATATTTTTACACAATGCCCTGAACTATAAATTAAAGAAACCAATTGGGGTTTCACAATAAGCTAGGTTAATGTAGCCACCTTTCTGGTTAAATGATGATGTGATCACCATCAGATTACATAAGACATGTCTGATGAGTTTAAAGTTATGGCAGGCTGGAATTAGAAGAGGCAATCTTTGATAACATGCAGAGATTTTGGTTGTTCCCATATTGACCTGTTCTTTATATCACCTGTTGCATTAATTAATTAAGGTTAATGGGGAAAATGAAGTGGTTACTCTGTAAAAAGATTGTGTCACTTTACGGGTCTCCCACATAGGAGCTGTGGAATTCCAGATCTCTTTTCTGACTACTGTGAGCATTTTCCTTCATTGTAGTTCAAGCTTTTCTGGAATGTAGGATCAGCAAAAACTGTTTCCCAAGGAGTTTCAGGGTGTTCAAAATAGGCTTTGGATTGTCCAGATGTCCCCTCTTTCAACCCTATAGAGTTTTATTATATTTGTTTTCTCGCAGTGAATTGATACTATATAATTTGCAATTAACCTTCTTAGTAGACTCTAAATGGGATGGTTTTGGGTGAAACCCTGGCTTTTTAAAGCTTTTGTGCATGCTTTTTATTATGTAAATATTAATTAAACATCTTCCAGCTGTGTTTTTTGTTATTCCATACGCTAATAGGATATTGTCCGGTTTGCATTTATTCAATTGAATGGCATTTCTAATTTAACCTCTTGTTCTTGCCAAGAGCAGGCAGACAGCAAATGAAAATAAACCTTCCATCACAGTGATTGTGTCTCTGCATGACAAGGAAAGTTGGATGCAAATATTTTCCCAGTTGAGGGTTTCCAGATCACCAAGGCTTCCGTTTCCCAAGCTTTACACTGCAAATTTAAATACATTTGGATCAATTATTTTCTTCTTTCAATTCAGATGTATGCTGACATTCAAAGTTCTACTCTCACAGGATCTCTCTATTTTATACAATTTCCCTGAAAATAAGACCGCCCCAAAAATATTGCAACACAGCAGCAGCCATGAGGTGACCACATTCGCTGTCTCCTGCATCTCAAAAAGAATAAGACCTCCCCAAAAATAAGGCCAAGTGCTTATTTTGGGGGTCAAAAGAAAATGACCCTGTCTTATTTTGGGGGAAGCACAGTAGTTTTTTAGTTCTAAACTCAGGTCTATAGGCTACTTAGCATGCCAATCTATTCAAGCAGTCCAAAATCACTGTGTGTCACTGTGAGCGGCCATATTAATTATTTAAATGAAAGTAATAAATAAAAATAACAATTTCCCTTGTGCCACAGTTGATGTCCATAGAAAACAGACTGCTTTCTTGAACTGATAAGTTGTAGTAAACTGTCCAGGGATCAAACAGATAACTGATAACTTTGAGGATTCCAAAAAGAAAAGACCATATCTCTTAATAGAGCAAGTAGCATGGGAACAGATTCCCAGATCAATTTAAGTAGTCATCTAAAAACACTCACAGTGAGTGGAATCTGAAGTGCAGAAAAGCATCGCGCCATTCCTTCAAAACTGTAGCATTATACTAAAAAATAGCATGAGAGCAATGTGGGTGAATAGGTGTTTGGGTGTTAGTGCTTTTTTGTATGTTCTGTAGTTTTGGGACTCCGTAGAAAAAGCATACATACACTGTCAGATATTCTTACAGGACCTAGAAAGTTCACCATGGTTTTTGTTGCATTTATTGTTCTTGATTTGCTTCTTTTCAAGGGCATTAGAGTTGTAAATACATATTTCTTAAGTTTTTTCAAGTAATAAAGAGCAAACTTAAATCACATGCTTTGCCTGCGGAAAGTCTCAACCAGCTAAGATATCAAAAATTGCAGTCACATGACTGCAAAATACTGCAATGGATTGTAAGCAGATCTAGTTGTCAATGCCCAAAATACTATTATGTGTCTGGAAATACAGTAGAAAGCATTGATGGTAATATGCACTTCATTAATTCCTATTCTGCTTATACCTCTTGAAAATCAAGCCAAAATGAACATACCCATGGGGCCAAACACTTAAAAACATAAAAATATCAGCAGAAGAGTAGGGTGTTTGTGCATACATAGCATCCTTTAAAAAAAAATCTTGGTTCTCTAATTTTAAAAATCCATGAGTAATTTCCAGTAGGAACGCATTCCCTTAATACAATCCCAGTTACTGACCCTATCATAGATAGCATCTTGTTTACTGAACTAATTGACATCAGTCTTAACTGGCTCAGAGATCACAAATGCAATCAAAACATACCACAAGACTTTTTGCTGCAGCCTCTTAGAACTTGAAGTTTTGCCAAACAGCAACAGAGAAATAAGAAATGGGGGAAGAGAAGACTGCTGGAGTTCACTAATGATAATACGTAGATAAATGCAATAATAAATGAAACTTTGAAATGAAAAGGCTGGAATGGGAGGGGGAGAATTATATTTTTAAATCTGTAACCTTCTTTCCAGAGTGACTTTTTTCCTATGCCAAATAAATAATGGGATTTCTTAGTAGATTTTAGATACATATCCACAATTCAAAACTGATGACACTGCAGAGATTTTACACTGAAAGTTACTTTTTCCATTTCATCTTCTGGTCAGTAGCATCATAAAATGAGTTTTATAGACTTCTTTTCTAAATGAAATGCCTTCCTGGAATGTCTTTACATTGCAGCAAGAGTTTTCAAGTCAGCTTGAACATTTTCAACATATTCTTGCCAGTGATTAATTATGCTTTCCCTCAAATTTACATCATCTCAACAAGAATACAAGGCCTTGAATTGGAACTGAAGATAAACCAGTCTTACTCAAATGGAGATTGTTTCCAGTGATAATTTCCAAATCAGAAGAAGAAAGAATTTCTTTGTATTCTGCACTAATCAGACCTCTTCTTGAATAGTGAATAGCCCAATTCTTTAAAAGGATTCAGACAAATTGGAACAGGTTCAGAGAATGGACTTAAAATACAGTCATGGACATGTGATTAAACCGTGAAGAAAGGAGAAGTTATAGTACAAAAATAGCCTTCTGAGCACGTACACACACCCCTGAGAATATGACAGTCACTGGGAACAACCATGGAATATTACAACTGTTGGGCAAATTCACGGTAGATTTGGCACCCTGAATCCTGCTTGAATGCAACTTGAGCACACAATTGAAAAGCATCTGAAAAGTTGTATCACAGAACTTGTGACCTTGGCACACCTTACATTCATGGGATTGTGCCCAGAAGTTACACTATAATATAAACAAGTCTTCTGCCACGTAGAATCCTCCAGAGGTGTTGAAGTACAGTGTGTATAGCCAGAAGGTGATTCTGCATAACTGAAGCTGTAATTGACTACGTCTGATAAAATCGCAGATTGCAGGAAATCAGTACAAGAAATTCAGATAAAAGAGCACCAATCTGAATAATGGAATGGTTTTTATTTAAAAAAATATTTTCACAATACTATACACATGCAGACTTAAAATAATCTACATATCTATGGTAAAAAGGATGAATAATTATTAGATTAATTTTATTATAATTGTGTGCTGTCCTCTGTATTTAATATCTACAGAAAAAGCAGAATATAACATTAACCAATGTTTTACAAGTTTCATGCATTTCAAACATATATTTTGGATCAATAATAGCAGGAAAAGAGTGGCCTGTCTTAATTCTTTTAATTTGAACTAGTATTTCACCAAATGAAAAATTAATCTACCTGCATTTAAAGTTTCAATTTGTATCTTATCATATTTCCAATGTAAAATTTCCTTTTTAATGTCTGCTATAAAGTAAATATTCTGAATGCTGATAATTTATTTCTAGAAAATAGGAAAAGAAAAGCCATTTATATACATATAAAATCTATACAGCATTTAGACTAAGCTGTACAAATAGGAATATATACACAATCATATATAATGTTATACAAAGCTGAGACTGGAAAGCAATTATCAGACTGGAAATCAATAAAAGTGAGCAACTAGTTAACATTTCCTGGCAAATAAACCAGAATTAAAGTTTGATTGAAAGTTTCTCAACAATTATCATTAATACAACTCAGCTTTTTAAACGCAGTTTTCCATGCAGTGGTAAATGTAAGTGTATATTTTAGATGAATTCAGGATCTTATTATTTCCAAATATTTTCATGAATACAATGCATGGAAGATTATATTCACTAGCTTGCTCCATATGAGCTACTGATCTGGAGTTGCAGAAAATCTGACTACAACCCTGACCAGTTTCCTAAATGTTTAGACCCACTGGACATGAAACAGGCATCTGTATAAACTTTCATAGGAGTCCTTAGTTTTTAAATACAATGTGCTGCAGTCTTCCAGAAGTCGCTGAACTGTACTTTCCATCATTACTCATCTATTGGCCATGTTGGCTCTAGCTGACTGGAATATGAGCTCAAGGCATTATTTCTTTCAGCATCAGAAGCTGATCCTATTCCTAGGATTCTGAACAGTGTCTATCTATTTCAGTGGTGTTATTAGCCAGCAAATGTGGTTCCTTCCTAATTGTCCCATTTAAACTGTCAGCAAGTATGATTTAATCTCATTGCATCTCACTTTTTTTAATGCAGGGTTTATTTTTTTTTAAATTAAAACTAAATAGTCTATTTCTCGTTAGCTCTTATTTGGGCACATCTGCACAGAAGTCAAGTCAGAATAAGTTCAGTGACATTTAATACAACATTAGAGGGCATTGGGCTGCAGCTTAAATTGCCCAAATCAACAAACATAAAGTATTTGCATGTAATTCACATAATTCATGCAGTTAAAGCATGGAGAAATTTCACATTGTAATAATAATAATAATAATAATTAAAAAACAAAAACAAAAGACTCCTTATAAACACTGGCAACAGATCTGCTTTTATCCTGGAAAAGTCTTAAGAAAACCTGAAGAGCTTATTTGAAGAACTAACAGTGCTAAATTGAGGTATTATTGTATTTTAATAACCTAAAGTATGAAGTTAAATATAGTGTTCCTTTGGTTTGTTTTTGTTCTTGATACACAGGAATATTCCTTCAGCCAATCATGAAAAAGGCAAATCTTGAGTCTTACTGTCACTGGATGTTTTCTATTAAGACAGGAAAGGATGGTCCGATTTTCTTCCAATGTGATCAGGCAATTAACACTTATCTCCAATCATCATGGCAGCATGACAATGGTTGTTGCAGCATTGATTGTTTCTCTATCGTCCAGTCTTGGTTTGATGATGTAGCACCGGATGCATGCATGTCATATATACGTCACTCCTTTCTCACCACTCACTTTTCATGTAAAATAGCGACAATCTGTAGAGTCAATGTAACAGTAAGAAGTGCAGCGTAATTTTCCATAAGACCTAAGAGAAAAGATAAGGCAGACATGACATATAAATTATTTATTATAATTTAAATGCTATTATTTATTACAGTTCACTGCACTGTCAGCCACGTATTTAGAGTAGACTTGCCATTTTTATCCACTTATTGAATCCTTCCCAAAGACCTGGAATAGGAAGAAGTTCTTGTCTGATGGTGTTAACGAAAATTGTCATTAGATGTAGGCTGCTCCAAGTAAAGCTGCCTTTTTTAATTGATGTATTGTGTGTATTAGTTATTTCCATTTGTACCTATTTTTCTACTCATAGGACACTTAAGAAGACTTACTTATAAAGTAATAAAGGTGGGATTTAAAAAAATAAAATAAAAGAAATAAAGTACAGGGGAGTGAAATGTAGGTGTTAGGCCTTTTATATTCCACTTCTCTTCTAGGTTTTTCTGCCAAAGTGGATTCCATAGAAGGAAGCAAGGAACAAACAATGGCTGATAAAATGTAAATTGCTAAGGATTACAAAATATAGATTGAAGGATTACAAAATCATCTAGATGTTCTGTGAGCTCTTGTAATAAACTGGGAAGCCTGCAGATGAAAAAAATCATCTGGAAACTGCCCAAAAGAGTCTCCTGGAATTGAAGCCCTGTTTTTAATTTTTACTATCAGTATATCATCTTTTCCAGGGTTTTTGCATCAATTAATGTACATACAATCATTTGCCTTTCAAAACAGATATACCGCAGGACATGGTGCTATGGCAAGTTATAATTAGATACAGGCCATCGACTCAGCTGAGTTTTGGCAGAACTATCTTTCTTATTCCTGCCAATTAAAATGTCCCACGAGGGCTCTGCAGATAATTTCATTTACAAATTAAATGTTTCCCGTAAAATAGCAAGAGCATCTGACAGCACACAGAACAACAGCTGCTGCAGGTAAAAAGTTTGCTGACCAAAGAAAACTGGTCTTTCCAATGCATACAAGTCAGATTGCAAGCAAGCAAAGATCCAAGTATCTTGCTGGGAAGAACCACAGCAATATTTTTGGAGAAAGTTCCAGTATGTGAATAATGAGGAACTGCAGAAATAAAAATAACCTTGTGGAAGAGGAGAATTTTATTCAGATTTTATCCTCCCTAATTTTCTTGAAAATAAAGAGCAGGAAGGGAGCTACATTCAAACTAGCAGATTCTGGTACTGAAACCTATAACAAACGTTGTTTTTATTAAATTTTAGTAATTCGTGACTTTGTGTTCATGTTTGGTCTGTCTTGACAACTTGCTGACGACTGTGAAAAAGCCTCCAAAACAAATGTTAGTATTTTAGTAGTAACATGGATCTTTGCATGTAGATGTTGTCGGGGTGCCCAGATGAAGTGAACCGAGGATTTCTCAATAGTAAACATCTCTATTTCGAGACAAAAAGAGGGCAAATTATGTTCCCCACTCAAAGGGTAATAGATTTCACAGTGTCAATAATTGGGACAAGATGCAGTCATAAAGTGGGATGTCATATGATCCTAGCAGTCTTCTCTGCCATCATTAAGTGAGGATCATAGGTAGTTAAGTGAGGATGTCACATGACCATGTCTTAATATTTCCTGTTGCCTTCCAAAAAGCAATGTTAATGGGGAAACCAGCAGGAAGTTGCAAGTCACAATCATCTTAGGCAATTTGCAAGTAGGATGGTGGTGGATAAGTGCTATGGAGTGAATACACAGGGGACAGATACTGTGGCCTGGGGCAAACACAGCTGGAGGTAGGATGTGACTATGCAAGTGCAGGCAGGGATCTCATGCTCCATAGCTGGGTTCCTCAGGAGAAAAAGAAGGGGAACAGAAGCAACTTGCTAGCTTTCCTGCTGTTTCCTGCTGTTTCCCCATTGACTTTGCTTGCTGGCAGAGAAGGCCCTAAATGGCAATCATGTGATCCTAGGATGCTACACCCATTATAAATCTGAGTCAGTTGCCAGGTGCCCAAATCACAATCATGTGATGGTGGAGGTGCTGCAACAGGCACAAGTAAAACTTGTTCAGCACTGTATGTAGTTATTTTTGCTTGTTGAAATGTTCAAGCAGCATGGAACAACATTCAAAAGTAGTTAGGGAACGAGAAGATGGTTTACAAAAATCCTCACTGCCTTTTTATCTATTCATGTTTAGGAAGCCATACAATAGTAAATCTGTAACACCATGCCTTCTCCACTCCAAAACTGTAGTCCATTTCCTGGAGCCCACTCAAATGCTACCAAACAATAAAAGAACTGAAATGCACTTACTGAAATCATCAATTGGATTTAATTAACTATATATTTAATGTTTAGTTTAAACTGGATTTAATTAACTAAATAAATATAATCAAATGTCCCTTTTAATTTTGGATGTGGACTCCTCCATATTTTGAATATCACTCACTGTTTCGCCTTCAGTCTTTTAAAATATTTTTTTGTTATTATAAAAAATTATGTAGCTGCCCATCTTTTAACTTTCTGCAGCAATCAATTGTGGAACCCCCCCCCCCCTTAGAAGTATGAAATATTTTTGGAAATATTAAAAAGGAAGAATATTATATTTCCCTAAAGGAGAAATGGAAACACATGCTCTTAAAGATAGAAAGCAGCCCCCACCTTTTCTTAATAGCCCACAGCAGAAGCCAGCACTTGAGATAAAGAGCTTACTGAAAGAAGCTAACTATCAAGATGGCTATATTCATAAGCAAAGCAAATATTGCAGACAGAAATCCATTCATGACAGGATATTTTGAAACTCCTTAGCAGAATGGTAGGATTAGAAAGCAGCCCCTCACCCAAGTTCCAACACGAAAGCCATTAGCCATAATAGGAATTGCCCATACAAGCCCCTTCATTGCATAATTCCCAAAGCAACCTGGGAGCTCAGAAAAACAATAAGCCAGAGGTTGACCAGATTAGTTCAGACAAACACCTAGGATTGCATTTTCTCTTTTGCCTATAGAGCCAGCTTTGACTCCTACATAATCACTCCATGACCCCATAGGAATCTGACAACAGCCAATAGAATATTAAAGGACATGTTCTAGCAGAGGAACAGGAAGCTCAAATACAAAGCCAAAAGAAGGTATAAAAACCCACCCGCTCTCAACTCCATTTTGTCAGCTGCCCAGAATCACATGTGGTTCTACTTCATCGTTAAACCATCTTTCCAATCAGCCTCCATGTTTCCAGTATCTTTTTCCCAGCTTTGAACTAAACCAGATATTTCTTCCCACACAATCAAAAATTTAAAGACGCACATACAAAATCACTTAAAACTATAAAATTCAACTAAAGAAACAACAAAAATCTGGCACCATTTAGTTCTAATGTGCATCTAATTTTCTTCCAATGCTTGGGTTAAAAGCATTTAAAGGCTAAAAGGGTTGGAGGCTTGCTGAACAAGCCAATATAATTTCAGTTCAAACAAAAGCAAATTTAAACCTAAGATCACTTTTTTTCTGATTAGTTTTCTCCAATTCCAGAGTGTGACAAATTTGAGGAGACTGCCACCCTTCTCCACAATTTTTTGTCCTTCAGTTGTCTGAGAACTAAGAAAACAAAAAGTGATCTGTGTCTATGCATACATCTTTGTGTGTGTCTATATAACAAGATTAAATATTCCTGATGATATGCAACTATCTCTAGAACACAATTACTCTTACAATCTTTTCACTTCAGAATTTAATTTATCTTTATTTTCCAAGTAATCAGAGGCAAATGAATAATTTTGCAGACTCACTTCACTATCTCTCTATAATTATTGATTTAGGATGAAATGAATCTTCCTTATCACTTCTAAGCAAATACAGAAGATTTATTATTTAGGCTTCAGAAAGCTTTTCTCTAAATTAACTATCTCTTTTTTATTAATTACCCCTCCCCTGCCCTGAAAATAATTATACTGCCTCCCTCTTCCTTCTTCCTTTGAGTTCACATCTGTTTAATCAAAACACGTCTTCTGTAATTTAGTTTTAAAATGATCATACCCAGGGAGATATGTTTTGCACGTTAAGTATCCAAAGTCATTCCCATCACATTCTTCTCCACCTTCATGCCGATAGCCATCTCCACAATAAGCATGGTGGCATCCTATTGATTACAAAATAGAAAACAAAAATATATGTTATTTTGTGGAGACATAGTTATTTTTATATTAATATAGCTAAGATTATAATGGTTATCTTTATATCAATTTAAGTTATCAATTGATAATTAATTTATCCATTCAAATTATCATTACATCAATATGGCTTATCGATACGGGCTTTGAAGTGATTATGTGTATTATGTTATATGGCATCACTACCCAGAAAAGAAATGAACTCTGACCCAAACATACATAAATCTTTGAAGTCTGCCTTTCAAATGGTTAAATTTTCAGTGGCATATTGCTTCTCTCACTCAAGAGCAATATTCCTTCGTCTTTAAATTTGCTGTGTAGCAGCAAAAGTCAGCAGAGATTTAATATTATTTCCTGTTAGTGTAGCTCAGCCATTTTGAGATTAAAAAAGCCTGACCTTGATACTGTTACGGTGATACAAAAATGGTTGGTTATCTCTAGAAAAAGCTGTTTGGGCACTAGTCAGAAAAGAAGGTTGAAAAGTTCATAAAAGGGTTGAATTGCTCTGCTTCGCTATTTGCAAGTTAAAAGAAATCATGGATTTTTTTCTCTCAATCTTATTTACTCTCTATATTTAAACAAGATACTTAATGATGCTAATCGAAGATCTTATCCTTGCAAACAAACTGTGTGGCTAGTTTTAAATGTGTTTTTGTGTAACTTCCCATATTGTGTGAACCCAGCCTACACCTAGGATGAATAGTTATAGGTTAGGATGTTGTATGAAATCAGAAAACAAATTAATGAGTAACCAGATTGAATGTTTTGCATGAAGGCATGCAGCAATCAGCAGATGATCACAAACTAACTAATCACGTTATCCTCTATAGCCGATTTATGAATTCAACAGAGCCTTTAATCTGTTGTTCTGTGTGTTGTCTAGTACCAGAAAATTGGCTTGAATTAGTTGTGGTTCAGTTAAAAATAAGAAGCATGTATTTGCATCTCTGCCATAAATAATCCATCTAGCATTGGCTGGCTTTCACACAACTAAATTTATTCAGAAGTTCAATATCAATTTCTTAAAATCTGGTGAAAGAGAAATAAAGATTAGTTCTCTTTATTATTTTGGACCACACAAATATCAGCTAATTATTCCAAATAATCTGCTTTCAATCTTCTTTTAAGCAATTAAAACTGTGGGGGGGGGGGGGGAGAGAAGTCTTTGTTTTAAAATAACCTGCAAATCTATAAGATCTATTTCCAAACTTTCTATACTAAAATATAATATTTATATAAAAATTATTTTGTATTAGAATTATATATATTTGTTTCAAAAAAGCCTTCCAGCTTGCTATTTCTTCAAATATATCCCAAGATAAATTCAAAATAATAATTCAGAAATCATATAAAAACACATATGTCATATTCACCTTTTTTTAAAGCACATACAAAAACAGTGTAAAGTAATACATTAAAATAATATTTGATAATATAAAATAAATAAACCAATCTACAATTGACTGAAAAGTTATTTTGCATAATCTCAACACAGACTTCTGAACCAACAAAATATCTTAGTTTACAATCCTCAATCCATGATCACTCTTTTGGGGTACATTTTTAACAAAAGTTCCATCCAATTGTAAAAATTATAGTCTAACAAATCTGGAAGACCTCAAATTGTCCTTTTCTACACTATTTACTAAAAAAGAAAAAAGATGAAAAGCAGGAATAAAAACTGGCCTAATATAATCCAAGGAGTGTCATAGCTACATAAAGGATTGTTGATATTATGTTCTGTTTTCAGTACATAATATCAAAAGTATTTGTTCACTTTACAAATACTGATGCTGCTAATCAGAAATTGGAATTAGTCTGAAATGCAGTCAAAGAAAACAGTTTCCTCAGATTTAATAGGAAGCTTTTAAACTAATAATTCCAATGACTGGCCTTGCCTATCCCACATAAACCCCGTGTTTTCACCAGCAATTGCTTTAAGACAAATCCTGTCATTGGTTAGCAAACATCATATTTAAAAAACTGTATCACACTAGTGTCCAAATGCAACTGCATGTATGAATTATGCTGCGTTTTACCATAGTTTGTATATATTGGTTAGCAAACATCATATTTAAAAAAACTGTATCACACTAGTGTCCAAATGCAACTGCATGTATGAATTATGCTGTGCTTTACCATAGTTTGTATATAGCTATAATAAGAATGGAGTAAACATACTTATACAATCATCAGTCACAATGGTGTTGCCATCATCACATTCTTCTCCATCTTGGATGATGCCATCTCCACAGACATTACTATCTCCTAGCAGATGATCTAGTGGATAGGAAGGTTTTAGCTGCTGACACAGAAGAAGATTATATAAATGGACCTCATTGTAGGAAGAGGACTGCTTTAGCCTATGGTAGGCAAAAATAAGGAAGAGTTTGGTATTTGTTTTCATGAGATTGTAGCTCATAAAACAGACACCTTTTAATGTGTTCGCTTGCAAAGTGCTTTTTATAAAATGCAACCAATACCATCCTTACTGACTTGAAAAAATAGATATTGTGACGTATTGCGGCTACACAGCAGATAATTGTATTACTTTTTATCAAATTCTTTTTTTAACCAATATTTTAGAAGTATTCAACAGTGTATTCTTGGGAATCCTGTATCACTTATTTGTGGGGGGAGGGAACTGTGATAAAAATGTATATCCAAAGTAGAATGCAAGCCATACTGTACATATAAAGGAGTATATTGTCAAAGCTTTTTTTTTCATGAATTCAATTACATGACATCTAAGAGCAAATACAGACATGACATTATTAGTTACATGCTGGACATTCAAATTTATATAGCTGTCCATTTCACAAACAAGTGACTCTGGACAACATATAGCAAGACTAAAAAAACTTTCATATATACAAAATATAGATGCTTGTCATGCAATATTATGTTGCTGAATCCAGGCTTAATCAATCCAATCAATCAATCAATCAATCAGACCAACTGAATTCCATTCAATGTTTTAGTTATGAATAAGTAAAGTCCATCAATTCCTTTCTAAGAACAAAAGGCAATGTGTGAAAATAGGCAACAATATAGTGGAAGCAAGATTATTTGTAAGGATACACAAGTATAGGAAGGTATAGTGAATGCAGTAGCAATAAATTAGATGTGGCTATTGTTTATTTCTTTTCTTCCTCCCCCCATCTCTTTTTTTCATTGCCCCTACAATATCTTTTGCTTATTATTTCTTATTCTGTTCTGTTTTTTGCATTGCACTGGTTACCTCAAGAGAACAGATATGTACTTTTTTTTGTAGATAGGAATAAAATCAGAACCAAATGCAATGGTCTTTATTCACAAATAAGACTACAGTCTAAATTCCAGTATGCCCTAGATATTGACATTACATACATACATACATTCATACATACATACATACATACATACATACATACATACATACATACATACATACATACATTATCACTATGCTAATCTTATATTGGGATAGTCCAATATCATTTACGAAACAATAAAAATAAACAAACAAATAAATAAGCAAACTAATGGAAAGTGACCCAAAATAACAAATACAAATACAAGGATAATTTTAAAAAGAAATAATGTAAAAGACAATTTGATGGTGATCTTTCAAATTGTGACCCTTATAGAAGACAGAATAGGGACCAGTCATATTTACCCCTAGAGAGAGCTCCACCCCAAAATTTACTAAAATGTATTTTAGTGGCATCTTATCACTTCTTTTAAAAAAAATTCAAGAAAACATCAGGTACAAAAACAACATAAAAGTAAGCCTTTTTTTTTTACTGATCAAGAAATCAAACGCTTTCAAAATTACACTATTTGTTCCTCTTTTTACCTGGATTGGAAACCATCCAGAAGTATCTTTAAAGTATAAAGATCGTTGATCTCTTCGAAATGCTAGAGCATTTTCTGTGTTTAATCTTTCCAGGTCTTCCTGATTATTCACTACAAAAATCTGAAAGTTACAAATAGAAAAAGGACGAAGACTAGATCGCCATAATATTTATGTAAGACAATAAATTGCAGTACAAATATGTGAGATGATTCCAAATCTGAATAGCTTGAGATCAATACTTTTGTATCTTTCCAGCTGACCCTCCAATTCAGAAAAATATTATGAATTTGAAAACATTCTGTGGTCGAATCATTCAACAATAAATGCTTGCCTCTTTCCTAATTAAAGGTAGAAAAAGTAAACTTATTATGCATCTAATATTTTTATAAGAAAAATGAATTGGAAGAGAAATATAAAGAATATGTAAATGTGCAAATGTATATTTGCTTACTCCTTATAAGGAAAAAATATTTGTAAAAATGACTCCTCGTGTGCTACTCAATCATAGACAAAGATACAAGGAATTTAGAGAAAATGTACTTGAACTGTACCATTGCAATCATTAAATTATATTATTAAATGTATTTTCATTCAGAAGCAAAACATGACATTGTTAACCCAATAATTGCTAGAACAAAGTATTGGTAGTCCCTGCTTAGCAATCACAATTGGTACTAGAACTCCATCACTAAGCAGCGTAGTTGCTAAGCAGAAAATCACAATGAACTCAGAACTTCTTTTCCCATTCAGTCAATAAGCAAGTCACCACAACTGTTAAGTGAAGCATCATGGAAATGCAACTTATTATTTTTCTTCTGTGTTCTTCATTAACCAGATGTTGTGAATGCTCCAACATTGGAAGTTTTAAAGAAGATGTTGGATAACCATTTGTCTGTTGCCATGTAAGCTTTCCTGCCTAAACAAGGGGTTGGACTAGAAGACTTCCAAGGTCCATTCCAACTCTGTTATCCTATCCTATCTATCTTATCTTATCCTATCCTATCCCTGCTTATTGCAAGACAGCTGGGAAGCACACAAATAGGGAACACATGACTGCATAAAGTTGCAATAGTTGTACATTCAAGGATTGGTTGAAAAGCTGTTTTTTTACACTGTCATAGCTTTAAATAATTGCTAAACGAAGCAATCAGTAAATGAAGATTATCTGCATGTCTCAAGAGTTACACTTTAAAAGTATTTAGCTTAGTTATTATAATTATTCCAGTTTATCAACAAAGCAATCCAGTTATGCTTCAATTACATAATATGCCATCTTAATTCTTGTCAAACTCACTTACTGCAGGTACTTTGGAATAGGCGTCTCCAAACAGTGGTTCCTCGTACGGTGGACCATTCACATCTGGCTGAGAGTTGCAGAGACAATTCCCCGGAAGTCCTGGAAGTCCTCTTTCTCCCTTTGGCCCCATTAGTTGCCCTAGAAAATAGCAGATTGCCAATTAATGATTCTGAAATACAACAGACATATGACAAAAAAACAAACTGCTATAAATATATATTTTCCTGTTAACTCTAATAAACTGAGAATACATGTATAAACTTCCATATTTGGTTCTTGATAGGGATGTCACTACTGGTGCCCAGGAAGGGGATCTTATTGGACTTGCAGCTCCCACCTGAAGAACAGGTGGTACCCATAGCTAGGAGGGTCTTTGTGCAACTTTGGGTTATGTATCATATATGCCTATTCCTGAATTGCAGAGCCATGCTCATAGTCACTCAGGCCCTTGGGATCTTCAGACTGGAATATTGCAAAATGTTTTACATCAGGAGTGTCAAACTCAATTTCATTGAGGGCAGCATCAGGGTTGTGTTTGACCTTGGGGGCCAGGGTGGGCATGATCTGGGTGGGCTTGGCCAGCTTGATGTTACTTATGTCAGGGGCATCTGTGGTGGCCCAAGCATTCTGCCAGTGAAAACAGGCGCCAGAGCTCCATTTTCAGCTACAAAGGCCTCCTGCCACCCTCCGCCAGTGAAAATGGAGCTCCGGTTTCACTGGCAGAGGGCGGCAGGAGGCCGTTGCAACTGAAAATGAAGCCTGGGAAAACCGCAGATGGCCCTCCCAAGCTCCGTTTTCATTGGCAGGGGCACCGTGGGCCAGTCCTTTGCTGTTTCCAGGGCAGCCCTACATGCCAGACCTAAGTATCTTGCAGGCCAGCTCCAGCTCCCAGGCCTTCAGTTTGACACCCCTATTTTACACTGAGCTATACTTTAAGAGTATTTGGATGCAGAATGCAAGAGCATGGGAAGTTATTAGTGTAGTTACTCAACAGAGATGATACATCTACCCTATTAAGTGCATCAGTAACATGCGGTGAGGTTTATGGCTGGTGAGGCTGGTGACGTCATCAGGAAGGCGGGGAATGGGATCATGTGTGCTGGAGGCTGAGGCTGCCTCAGCCTCCAGCACATGTGATCCCATTCCCCGCCTTCCTGAGCGCGCTCCGCCGGCTCGCGCTCCGCGATCCCCAACAGCAGCTGCTTTTCAGTGCTTTTCTGTGCGTCTGGCGTTTAGGACATCCAGCTATCTACCTAAACACCAGACACACAGAAAAGCACTAAAAAGCACTTCGCCTCCAAGCCACTTCGTCTTGATGACGTCGCCGACGTCGCTGCAGGGCGCGGCTGGCCGGAGGTAACCAGAGTGGCACCAAGGGGTCCGGGCGGACGAAAGAGCGAGCGAGCGAGCGAGCGAGCAATGGAGGATCAGGCAGCCTGATCCTCGGTCGCTCGTCCGCCAGACTGCCTCGGCGCCACTCTGGCTACTTCCGTCCGTCCGCGCATGGCAGCTGCGGCAACGTCATCAAGCCCCTGCCACTTCTGGACGTCTATTGCAGTTGCGAGGAGTGCGCAAAGTACAGTGGAGGCAGGAAGGTTATTGGCGCTTCCGAGAACCCTCCTGCCTCTGCCGGTTACCCAGCTGGTACCGCCCCGCGCGCGCTCCTCCTCCTCCCTCCTCTTCCTCTTATATATATGAAACTCCCTTGTGGATATTATTATTATATATTATTATTTCATGATGAGAGGTGCCCTGCCTCCCCTGACCGCACGTCCCTGAAGTGCATTGTTTTTAAGTACAATGTAAGGTTCTGATTGTCATCTTTAAAGTCCTTCAAGATGGGGATACATATTGGACTATCTTTCCTTACCTGATTTGGCAGAAAGATACTGTCATCGAGAGAATATTGTATTTTTTTTCTGTGGCATTCACTATTTGGAACATCATTCCCCTTGAAGTTAGATTGGTCTCATCCAAATTGGCATCTCATAAGGCCTTGAAAACTTGACTTTGTGACTAAACCTGGGCCCTGGGTGTGGGACAGACCTGTCTCCTGACTATGAATAATTGGTATATAATGCCTGACTGCTATGTGTTTTATTTTTATTTTGTTATATTGTGTATTTTGTGTATTTTATTGTAAGCCACCTAGAGTCATGAAAACATGAGATGGAGAGCTATATAAATTGAATAAATAAACAAACATTGCTCTTTTACATATATTGCCCATCTTCCAGTTCTAAGTTGTAGCTGAACTGTTTTTACTCATGGTTTCATTCATCCAAATTTTTCATGGGCTGCAGGTGTTGCCCCAAAACCTGGGCACCTGAATTGGCATGGAGTTCCTGAATTTGAGAGAAAAACACCTAATATCTTTGCAAAGTGATTTTTTCACTTCCTGATACTAACACAAGTACTTCAGGCAAAGCAAAAAAAAAAAAAGTTTACTGAGAATGGTCAAATTTTTACATACAGTACAGTACATACTTTTATTATATGATAAGTATATCCGAAAGCAACATATGAAACAATAATGTGATTTATGTGTTATAAAGCTTTGTTTTCATTGGACATGACAAAATATAGACATCTTTAGATAAAAATATGTTGCATCTCCTTGACTAGTCTGTTTGTTTGTCTCTTAACATTTGTAGCTTGTTCTCATTACTGTCCCTTAAAAGCATAGTTTTGACACATTAAAAAAATGGTTTTAGCTCAAAGAAAAACATGGTTTCCCAAATTTCAAAAGGACGCATGACCATGCTAAAATGCTGGGATCATCTATATTTAGATGTTAATAATAATAAGCCTTAGAATTCTACACAATGCTGCATTTATATTAATGTTAGCTACCAGAAAATGGATGAATGTATCAATAATTTTGAATTTAAGAAGAAAGATTGCACAATAACTGAAAGCTCTGTATATCTCTTTTATCTTGTTCGGATAGAGGGGGAAATAATCTGCTCCTTGTTTCATTTATCTCTCATATGATATATCACATCAACTATCAATTTCACACATCATAGATTCAAGGAGACAGAAGATAATACCATTCTGTTTTTCCTGCCACTGAACACCCTCCAGCATATAATACAATTATCAAGGGGGAGATATGCCATGTGATTTTAGCCATGGCAGTTTGCTTGCCAAATTCTACCTATACCTTCCCCAAAGCCTACTGACCTTAAAAATGCTATCTTAAAAATATGAAATTCCTTCAGCTAGTGATTAAACAAGCATGAAAGGTATATTCTGTTTAGCATAATTATATTATTAAAATTAGCTATTAAGAAAGCCCAGTCTTACCTGCTATTAACTGTCCTGGTGGGCCTATACTTCCAGGGGGTCCTATGTCTCCTTTTTGTCCCTAAAAAAAGAACCTTATAGCTATTTCCTTACATATATACTATAAGCTGTAACATAAAGGAAATTACAAAGTCTTAGGTCAATATTTTTCAAACCTGGCAACTTGAAGATTAACTCGAACTCCTAGAATTCCCCAGACAGCATGCCCCACACATCTACAGTTGTCAAGCTTAAAAAACAATGTCTTAAGCCATAAATCTAACATGCCTGTTAATCCAATCAAACTCTTCAATTTGGTAATTCAAAGTAAGAATTTATTTAAAATAAAGTCAATGAAATCAATCAGCTCCTCATGTCTCTTATATGTGTATATGTACTTATCTGAACAAAATATGCATTTATTTAGTGTTAAAAGGATCATTTTTATTTTCCTATTCTGTATTTTCCCTAAATAGGCAATTTCTCCAAGACAAAAATAATGTTTGCTTAGGTATAGGAGAATCATTTTGTCAAACCTTGTCATTCCCAGGAAAAAATTAATTATGAAGACATATTTTATTGCTGCCAAGCTGAGTTTGGCTGGTTCTAAGAAGCTAAACTGGGGCAAATTGAGCTATTACCGGTACTTGCTATCTGAAACTCCCAGAAATATGAGTAAGACCGGGAGGACAAAAAACCAGGTAGGAGACAATAAAAACCACGAAGACATCAGGAGTCAGATTTGACTCAAAGAAGTGTTTACCTTTTACTTGTAATAATTTATTGCTGTGGAGGGAATACACTGTTTAATGCCATTAGTTCCAACCAGTGGCTAAGAGTTATAGTGCTTGGCATTTCTTGCTTTATTTCATATACTTCCACAGCAATGGCACTGTACAGCATTAAGATAAGCACTTGTTTTTACTAATTGTGTTTTGATTTGTGTGTGTGCTTTTGACTCCAGTTTGACTTCTGTCAATAACCTAGACTAGTTCTTGCAATTTTCTCAGGAATGTTTTTCAGGAGTGATTTGCATTATCTTCTTCCTAAGGCTGAGAGAGAGTGACTGGCCCAATGTTTACCCAGCTGATTGTGCTTAAAGCGGGACTAGAACTCACACTCTCCTGGTTCCTAGCCTGGTGCCTTTAACCTGGTGCATTATGGACAACCATATTAAGTCCCATAAACTATTGGTATATAAAGCTGATTTGTAGGTTGGTAACATAGAGTGTACCATGAATATATAGAATATAGAATAATAAAATTGAAAGGGTCCTTGGAGACCTTCTAATCGAATGTTCTGCTCAAGCAAAAGATTTTATATCACTTTGGACAAATAGCTGTCCAGTCTCTTCTTGAAAACCTCCAATAATAATGCATCTACAACTTCCACAAGATGCTGTTATATTGATTGTTCTCATTGTCAGGAAATTCTTTAGGTTGGATCTCACTTTAATGATCTTCCACCTGTTACTGTCTTGCCGTCAGGTGCTTTGGATAATAGATAGACACCTTCATTTCTGTGGCAGCTGCTCAAGTACTAGAAGACTACTACCATATAACCCCTATTCATTCTCTTCATTAGATTAGACATTCCTAGTTTCCTCAATTGTTCATTATACAGTTTAGCCTCCAGTCCCCTAATCATCTTTGTTGCTTTTCTCTGCACTCTTTATAGGGTATCACATCTTTTTGGTATCCTGGTGACCAAAACTGGATGCAATATTCCAAGTGTGGGCTGACCAGTGCAGTATAAAGCAATTCTATTACTTTATGTGATCTTGAAACTATCCCTCTGTTAATGCAACCTAGGACTGCATTAGCTTTTCTGGCAGCTCAAGCCCACTGCTGGCTCATGCTTAAATACTGATCTATTAGGACACCTAGATCCCTCTCACACTTGATATTGTTGAGCCAGGTATCACCTTTTCTATACCTGTGCATTGGTTTTACTTGCCAATATATTTGCTTTGATCTTTTTTTAAGGAAAAGGAAAGTGCCAGTAATACAAAACAACCATGTAGGAGTTTACAAAGGAACTAATAAACACGTTTATAGTGAATTGTTTGTTATCTTTCATCAAGGAGGCTTAAGGCCACTACAAACAGAGATTAGCAAGATTCAAAAGCAATTAATAAACAGATATTGAGGGAGAGAAGCAATTGGAAAAGCGGAGAGACAGAAGGAGAAAAAGGTTGATGGCTATAGGTCTGAAAACAGGGGCATTTTCCTGCAAATATTATACATTATCAAGACATTTTCCAATAGCAATAATAGAATTCCTAAAACTGTGGCAACTGGAACAGAGTGTGTGTCATGCTTGTGATGAGGTTGGCCTAAATATAGCCTGTCTTAGTGCATCTAACCTGAGAAGACTCCAAGCATGAACTTAAAGGAGTCAATGAGATGAGCAAGATGCATCTCAGAATGGAAGTGGAAGTAACACCTTCTTAATTTAGCTGCCACCACAGGCATTTAATATGAGGACGTCAGCTGGCTTTGGAGGCAGGAAATGGCTCAGTGGGTGAGAAGTGTCTTTCTTATTTAACAAATAGTTTTTCAAGTACACATCTCAGCTTCTTTCCAGGGATGTTTCAAAACAATATTTAACCTAAAGAAGGGTTAAATCCATGATGATTATGAACATAAGATAACATAAATAAGATCAGTAGCCATAGTAATAGACTTGAGGTATCTACATTTCATTAGGCTTTGTCGCCCATTACTTTGGAGAGATTGTGGTGTAGACCAATGGTCACTTTTGGAGACAACAAATTTAATGCCGGCATAGCTTTTTGAGGACAACAGTGAGTGGAGAACACATCAATTTAACAAAATCTTTAAGGAAAATATTTAAGTAACATGCTAGAAGCCATATTCCGCCCTGCCCCCCCACCAAAAAAAGCCAGCATTGTGATCAGAACTAGGAGTATGAGGGCAGAAAATCAATCAATCGAATGAGACTTAGGGTGTCATAAACAAGGCCTTTATAGAAACAAAAATATTGTATCTAGATTTATATAAGAAAATTAAGTATATAGTAAGGAAGTTAGGGTTTTAAAAAAATAAACAAAACAAAATATAGTACAGGATTCCTACTTGTTTGCCTCGTTTCCCTGGCCGTCCAGTCGGTCCTCTGTGTCCTGATGCACCAGCTTCTCCCTTTGGACCCATTTCTCCCTTGATGGGGTGGAAAAGATAAAACCCAAATCTTCAGTGCAAAGATTTGGTTATGAAACTGTCTTTCTCAAAACTCAGCAGATATTCCACACACATGACAAAAAGGGATCATTCTAAGTTGCCTGTGTAAATAATATTAAGTAAAGTACATTTTCCTCAAAGAATATTTCCTTGAAAGACAAATTAGTAAGCTGCATCTTAAAATGATGGGGAGAGAGTTAGAGAACCCTCAAGAATTAAATAATGATCATCACATACGTAGGTTGAGACTGATTGTCAAGTCTACCTGCTTTGCAGGCTCCTCTTTTGAATCAGTTTTGCTAATGAACCCTGCGAGCTTCAGATAGCAAGTTTAGCATGATACAAATACTAGACTATACAGTAGCTCCATTCACTCGGGGTGGGGGGGCTTAATAAGGATACCATAAGTTCACTAAATAATAAAAATCTTCAGTCACTTTCTTTTCTCCTTGGTCAATGAAGTCACAATCCAGTGCTTGCATCTTATTCTGAAACCATATATACTTTTCTTACGGCACTCACTTTCAGAAATAGAAAACTAATCAGATCAGGGTATTAACCATCAGCCCAAATAAATGTGAACTCAAACTGTTCCCTCTACTCTGTTTTGAAAAGGGTTCTAGTAACTAAGCAGAAACAGACAAGCTAAAATTCTTAATTCACAGAAAGCCTGTCCTTCTTTCAGGTGGCTTTAAACCCAAGGTCAAATGGATGAACATGGGAAAGGACAATGAGAAGACACATGAAATGCATGAAAGCTCCTAGTGTCCCATTCTCCAATTCAGCCCTGCCTACTAGTAGCATATGGACTCCAAGGGGAGTTACAATCTTTCTCAGAGAAAGCAATTTTCCCTGAGCATCACTTGAACATCAAAATTAGAAAGGAAATAGTGAGCAATAACATCAGCAGAACCAAGTACCTTCATTTTTCTACAACCATTCAAATGAATCTGCCTTTTCTCCCTCAAATGATTAATTAGTGTGAAACCACCCTTAAGAATATTAATGGATTTGATCCTTACAGTTATGATCAGATGGTTATTTTAACATGATATATAAACAGCCTAAAAACTCATACATACTAGTCATGGCAAAAATCCTAAATCCAAATGAAATTAAGAAAAGCTGCATGACAATTCATGTTATTTATTGTAATTACTCAAGTTGTAAATTTTGTATTCTCAACTTTATAAACAATCATTCCAACTTCACTTTTTTACCTGGAACTGAATAGCTGAGACCTGTACTGATCCTATTCTTTTGAATAATTAACACAATGTTTCTCAGTAACTTTAAGATGTGTGGATACAACCTCCAAAATGACTGGGGAATTCAGGAAGTCCAGACATCTTAAAATTACTGAGGTTCAGTAAAGCTGCAATGACCTAATCAGAAGCAGCCTAATATATCCCACAGATTTAGATTTTGCTTCGGAAACTTGCTTAAACTTGGTTAACATACTTAAAATAGGTACAAAGAGGAATCCAATAGGTATCCTACAGTGACTACAGTTTACTTACCTTGTTTGTGGGGAGTGGGGAGTGAAGGGAATCTATGCTCTTGTCTGACTTTTCATAGTGGCAAGACAGATTGGAGTTGGGAATGAACAGTACAATCGAATCTGTATTTATTTAATATTAAGTCCCACTAAAGACAATGAATTTTAGAAATAAATTGTCTCTCAAAATCCCTTTGTAATATTAACTCCAACACATGTCCATCTTGTGCACAGACTGAGTATCCCTGATGTATCTTACCTTTTGCCCCAACATTCCAGGGAAACCCATGTATCCCTGCAAAGAAAAAGTTGAATAAAAAAATGAACTATCCTTTAATTAAAAGCTCAAAGTCTTAAGTCTCAAAAGTACTTCTTCAAAAGGCAATGTGCTTCTCATTCAAAAAGCTTCTTCAAGTTCTGACTGAAGCTTCTTGAGTGAGAAGTGAAATGCCTTCAGGGAAATACAAAAAAATCCAGTTATCTTTTGAAAAAGCATTTTTGGAAAACCATGACTTAGATGACTGAGAATCTCCATAGACATTGATCTTGGGTTTGTTTATTTCTTTATAGATCATTTACTGGTTGCCCAACTGAGACCATGTGACTTTGGGCACTACACAAAAAGAATATATATATTAAAGCAATAAAATGGCAATAAAATACAAATGAATGAATCAATATTTGATTTAGTGTAAAGCAGGTTGTTTTTCTAATATTGTAGAAGAGTTTTCTATTGTTAATGTACAATACTTATGCCATATGATCTATTTGAATGATATAAGGACAGAGATAATTATAGTTATATTTAGCCAGTCCTAGGTGAAGCAATTATAATTTGCATGGATTTAAATCATATCAGTTGTGCTGTTTTGACAATAAATAAGGATGAATGTGGCTTTTAAACATAGACACATCTTAATTCATTGTATTTTTATTTTATAACCTTGCCATTTTTCACCTATTATGCTAATTTTCTTTCTCCCTGATTTTGCCTTTATGACCATCCATTTTGAAAACACTCCCGAGATTATATAATTTTACACTCTGAGATATCTCTTTAAATGTGCATTTGTTCAATTATCTATTTATGTTCCCTATTCTTAGCTTAATCCCTGGCTTTGTCCTAGAATGACATCTCAGAATTACATCTTTAATACACTGGAGCAAAAACTATTTTGACGATAGTGATCTTAATATATACACTGTGAATATGTGGTTTCGCATTTTAAGCTCACATAAACCTCCATCATGAAAGGAGAACAAAAAAGATTTGGATTCCTTGTACTGTTTAACATATGTTGCTATGCACATGTACTTGAGAATAATCGTAATTCTGTCATAGAAAAAGCTAGTGCAGTTTTCAATGCTGACATCATAAAATGAATATCTATAATAATGTATTTCTTCAGTTGGCTATATCATATCTGCCAATCCTTGGTGGAAAATTTGACACTCTGCTGTGTTGACCTTAGACATTGGGCCTATATAGTTATGATTTCCATTCTTGAAAAGAAATCCTGGGTTTTTAAGAGTTAGTCATCTAGAGCCAGAAGATATTTTTCAGATGTAGCCTGATCAGCGATGTTGTAAATCAGTATTTTTCAAACTTTGCAAATGCAGGCTAGGGAATTAATGACAGTTGAAGTGCACAGATCTTCAAGTTGTCAAGTTTGAAAAAAACTGGTATTGAGAAAGCTAAACCACTCTTCTTTAAAGTCTTGAAATGAAGGGAAGCAACTTGCAGCTAGGAACCATTCTTACAAATCTAGGACTTTATAAAATTCCTCGTACAGAAGTTTCTAACATCCTAAGAAACAAAACTCTTCTATAAATAGTATATAAAAGTAAAACGTTCACTTCGCTCACCATTCTTTATTTTTTAACCTCACCTTTATTATTTTTTATAAATAATTAAAGGCAGCAAAAATATCTAATTCTCTCTCCTATTTTCTCCACAACAGTCCTGTGAGATGAAGGGCTGAGAGAAAGTGACTGGTCCAAAGTTATCCAACTGGCTTTCATTCTTAAACTGGGACTAGAACTCACAGTCTCCTAGTTTGTAACCTGATGCTAGATGCAAAACTGGTCTGAAAATCTAAATAAGAAAAAAATTACCCCTGGTCTATATAAGATTGTTTGATATTATAGTAAGAAAATATTACCTTATCACCTTTGCTGCCTTTGACTCCTTTCTGTCCTTGAGCTCCCTGTGGAAAACCATATCAGAGCTATATAACACAGCAGTTAAAAGTACGATTCTGTTTCCTCCCAATATCCAATGTTAAATTAAATACAAAATTTCCACAGTCATGAAGATATGTTAGGTAGATTTTTGAACTTCCATACAATGGCAGTAGCTATTTATTAGGGCTGGGGAATTCTGGGAGTTGAAGTTCACATGTTTTCAATTTGCCAATGGTGAGATATGCTGTTTTAGGTTTCTGCTCTTCCTGCTTTGGAAATGATTTGAGCTAAGGTTTGAGCAAGCCCAAAACCATAATCTCTCTGCTACCAATTAACACACATCTATTTTTCAGGCTTTCACTTGATAAAAAGTATAACTGTTTTAAGACTCTCATTAGCTTTAACAAGCTGAGTCCTAAAGCAATTCTACTTTTCTGACGGTTCACTCAGAAACCTGAAAAATGCTTTAATGAATAGTAGAGATGTGGTAGAATTGGGTCCACACAGGGGTTAGGGTTCCGTAAGCATGAGCAGTCTGATGTAATCATTCCTTCCTTGCTGATTTCCTCTGGGCATCTGGTTGGTCACTGGGCTGTGGAATGTCTCAGGAGAAGCAGGACTCAGCAATATGAAGAATTCTTTTTTAAATGAAATTCTGAATCCAAGCGGTGCTCCTCTTTAAAGCAAACCTCTCTACTCTACCCCCTCCCCCCAAAAAAACCTTTCATCTGTATGGAGTCCCTGCACAAACGTCCCTTTCTACTAGATCACAGCAGTGGTGGACTGTCATTGAAATGATTCAAATCGAGACTTCCGGTCCCCGAAGGCGACGGACGTTCGCGTCCGCTGTTCGTCTTCTCGGTGGGCTCCCCTTAAGTTTAGGGGGAGCACAGGGAGCCTTGGAGGGGCCCCTGCTGTAGGGCAGCTTGTTGGGACCCCCTGAATCGGCAGCGGCCGCAGGGGGGTTGCCAGCTTCACCCCGGAGCCGGGGAGCGTGGGGCGTGCGCAACAGCGGAGCCTGGAAGGAAACAACTAATCGGATGTTACAGCTGAAATGCGGTGAGGTGGGAAGCTTCCCTCAATCTCCTTTTAAATCTAATTGAGGAGGAGCAGCCTTACTAAATTGTGGATTCAATCCTTTGAAATGTTAAGATTGGAGGGGGGGATTTTCCACCCCCCTCGGAAAAGTGGCAATTGGAAAATCCCTCTCTCTCGGAAGAGAGAGAGAGAGTTAAAAGTTACTTTTTCTTCCTTTAAGCAATGGGAGGATGACTTCTTGCTACAATTGCAAAGGAGGATTGCTGAGTTGATTCTTTTAAACTACTTTATGGAAACTTTGGATGTTGCTTTCTGATCTCCTGTGAAGACGGAGCCAAGATGGCCAACTTCCTCCTTCTTGCACTTATGAATGAATTTCCCTTTTGAAAGAATTTCCTGGCTTTGTACTATATCACACCCTAGAGATCTCCAGGAGCCTCTTCTCACACGTATCTCCCTTGGATTTGGAACATTGATTTATATCACCTGGCTTGGAGCTGCATAGAGACCTACGCTCTCCTCTGGACTTGCTTGTCTTGTGACTTCTCCCAGTTGTGTCTTTCCACAGACGCCATTTCTTTGTGCAGACTTATAGCTATCTCTGAACCTAATATGGGTCCTAAAAAATTACCGCCTGGTAAGCCGTCTTCAGCCCCAACATCATCTATGTCCAGCCCGATAACCCAAAAGACACCATTGGCTTCATTTTTACAACCTAAAGCGACTGAAGAAAGCTCAAAGGAACTATCAGTTGAGCAAATGTTTCAAACTCTCTTAAAGGGACAGGACGAATTGAAAAAACAACTGGCAGACTTAAATGATCAGCTCAGAGAAACGCAATAACAAACAACACAAAATAAACAGAGAATAGGGGTGCTGGAGGAGGGTGCAACTGGGCTGAGGGAAGAGGTTAAGGTAATCCAGAAGGGGAATGTAGAATTTGAAAACCATATGATAAAAGCGGAATTTGAGAGAATGTATTTTTTTCTTAGATTCCAAAACTTGCCAGAAACAGAGAATGAAGATCTCAAGGAGATTATGACCACAATTTTACAGAATATATTAAAAGAGACAAACAGCCATGGTGGGATATTGATTTGATCTATAGGATTAATTCAGCATACGCTAGAACATACAACGTGCCAAGGGAAGTACATGTTAAATTTCTTAGAAAGACCACAAGAGATGAGGTTTTAGGAGCTCAAAGGGTGGGACCACTAAAATATAAAGACAAAGAAATAACCATTCTTAAACAGATTCCAAAGAAAGTAAGAGATAAGAGGAAGAAATACTCCTCTTTAGCAAAGAAATTATATAACAATGGAATCTGGTTTAAATGGTTGTTGCCAGAAGGAATGCTAATTTTCTGGGAGGGCAGTAGAATTAGAATTAACACAGTTGCGGAGGCGGAGGCCTTTATTAAAAAAAATAGTGCCCTCCTAGATCAAACAGGGGATAGTACACAAGATGTGAAGGAGGGAGGGGCCGCGGCTCTGCCAACAGACAGGGGGGAGGACGCAACACTTAGAAGACTCAGATCACAAAAATGAGTTGAAACATTTTTGCAATTGTTGTTATAATGTAACTCTCGGAAGTGATACAAAAGATGATTGAATATATTGATGATTGAATGTAAAAACAAAAAGCTGCCAATGTTTATTCTAATTTTGATGTTTTTTTTTCTTTTTGGTTAAAGTTGTGAGATTCGGGGGGGATTTCTACCTCCGGCATGATGTAGCTGTCAAAATTTTTCTACACCTATTTACCTTTTCCCCTAAAACATTTGTAAAAAACCAATAAAATTTTACAATAAAAAAAAAGAAATGATTCAAATCGAGAAAATGTTTTCTTCCTGAATTTAATACTTTCATAGTAGATATCATTCAATATTATAGAAACACTTGTGCCATGTGTTTTCACTTTATTAGAAAAGAAAAAAGTTATTGTTAGACAATAAGTTGTAAGGAATGAATACTTGTGGAAAGCAAAGATGAAGGGGAAACTCAGGAACAACTCACTATTTCAATCTTGCTTTTATTTCAGCACTAAGTATATAAAGATGCGGAATAGGAGTAGTTTCTATCAGCCCGAGACAATGGACCTGTTTGTTCTCTGCTGTGTTATATTGTTACAATATTGTTATATTTTTCCTATTTAGATAAAGGTAACAGTGTCAAATCTTTTATCTGGAGAATTAGATCTTGGAATTATTTGGCAAGATCTATCTAAGAAATTATAGCCCAGAGTTATTTTTCCTTAGATGCTTATGCTTATGTAATAAGAACAACCATCCAGAATATAAACCTTGTTAACTGTTCTGCATAGACTGTTCCCCAATTTCTTGCTGGAGCAAAGAAAATTCTGTTTAGGATGTTCAGCTTCAGAGAATGCCAGTAATAACCTGCACAACATTTAAATCCTATTTTAATTTGCTTTGCCATTTCTTCATTACTTGATTCTGTTCAAGGCCATTCAATGGGTGAATAAAAAGAAATAAACACTGTCACCATGTGATCAAAGCCATGTCCCCTTTTTATATGCATTGTATAAGGAAGTCATATGAGAAAGGGCAGTTCAATCATGCATACACACACACACACACACACACACACACATATAACGTGTGTGTGTGTGTGTGTTTTCGTAGATTTTTACGGGTACAGGTATATGCAGGTCTTGGCATATTCGGGTCTTTTCCTTAGATAAATCTGAACACAAACACAAACTCTGGCTTAGATATTTAGATGACACTTTCGTAATTTGGCCACACAGGAAGGAAAAACTGGACAACTTCCTCAAACATCTCAACAGCCTACACCCCAAAATACAATTACTATGGAAATAGAAGCTAACAACCAACTTCCCTTTTTGGACGTCCTAATCTACAAAAAAAAAAAAAAAAAACCAATGGCTCCCTAGGACACACCATCTACCAGAAAAAACCACACACCAACCGCTACTTAAACGCACAATCCCATCACCACCCTACACAGATCAACTCCGTAGCCAAGACCCTCATCTCCAGAACCAAATGCCTAGCCGACAAAGACCACCTGACAACTGAATTACACATTCTCACAAACGTATTAATTTCCAACGGATTCCAAAGAAACACAATTACCAACCTAATCCAAAAGGAGACACCCCGCAAGAACTGAGACACAGAACAGGACAACAGCATCGCCCACTTCCCTTACATCAAAGCACCACAGATAAAATCAGCAAAATTCTCCACAAACACAATATCAAGACAGCCTTCGGCACTGACCAAAAGATAGCCAACATGTTAAGAAACCTCAAAGACAAGATCCAGCTAAAAAACCAAGGAGTCTAGAAAATACCATGCAAAATCTGCCTGGCCATATACATTGGACAAACTAATAGGAGAATAAATGCATGCACGCAGAACACAAGAACGCAGTCAGAAAAGAAGAAAAAACTTCCTCCCTTTTCCAGCACCTTAAAGCAACAGGACATGAAATTGATTTTGAAGGAACCAAATTAATCTCCAAAACTGAACACTTCAACAAGAGAATAATTATGGAAGCCATCAAAATAGAGAAACACCCCCACAACATGAATAAACGTGACGATACCTCCCGCCTACCAGGCATATGGAAACTAGCCCTGGTCAACAAATGAGTCCCAGCCACGAAAACCAACACCAGACCCAGAACAACACAGGATGCCATCACCAATCACCCTCACCAGACTCAAACCCAAACCCATCCCATAGATGAAATGCAACCACCATCCAGAAGCCAAACCATGGGGAGATTATATATATATATATATATATATATATATATATATATATATATATATATATATATATATATATATATATATATATATGTTGTATTTGTACTGATAAATAAATAAAGGGAGACTAGTCTCCCTTTATTTATTTATCAGTACAAATACAACACAAATATAAAAAGGCAACATTAAAAATAAAAATATGGTTTTCTGCCTGCATGGTCTTCTGTGATAAACCGAAGGACAGAAAGAGGGAGTAGTGACCTTCCTCCCATATTTAGGCACACACACACACACACACACACACACACACACACACACACATGTTGTATTTGTGCTGATAAATAAATAAAGGGAGGGTAGTATAGATCTATTTCAAGCTATTTAGCTGTCATCAGCTAGCCATACCCTTACTGGGATTTGAACCTATATATATATATATATATATCCCTCTTTTTAATCTCTTCAACCTACTTTACTCCTGAATCAAGTAAAAGCCATTTTTAATATCAACTGGATGCAACATACTTATTTATACAGACTAGTACCAAGTGCTTATTAGAAATTTAATCACTCACCTTTTGTCCGGGACCACCTGTATTACCCTAGAACAAAATTTTGAAAGACAAAAGGAAAACATAAGAAGTGACAGCATCATATCTCAACCTAGAAGCCAACACAAGAAATCATGTATAGTAGATTTGATATTGCTTTGAATGTTTAATAAAAGCAATAATCAGTTCCAGAGCTAATATAATCATAGTTACAGAAATCTATCTATAATAAATATGTCTGTTTTTCAGAATTATTGCTTTTAAAATGCACACACAATCTTTTGATCTATAGTCCATTAAGATTATTTCTAAAATTAAGAAATTATAAAATAATTATCTCTCACATATGAATGTGGCATCCTACTTTCTATTCTTGTTTCTCTATATATCATTAGAAAAGTAGGTCAGGATATCTACAAGTCAATGTATTTCCAGGTTATCTGTATATAAATAGACTTAAAAGCAGTCAAGTCAATTGTGTATCGAAACATGTTAGTCTAGCAGATGTTAAATAAATATATAAGTAAGTAAATAACCCATTGAGTCAGGAAATGATAAACAGTATGCCTAACAATGCTAAAAAACAACCAACAACAAACTCCAACAAACCATCAGGTTAGGGAAAACTTCTTAAAAACTGTAAAGGATATAATTCTGAGTATTTAAGCGCTAAATAACATTTAGTCTAGCTGTTTGGAGGTGAATATGTAGCATGCAACTCTCCTTTACACTGCCCTATTTTTCTGGACACAATGTCCTTACATCACAGATGTAAGAGATCTAACTCCTTGCTTTGTATAAAATACTTTCCCATTCTACATGTAGGGTTTTTAAAAAAATCAACAGTGGCCATAGAGCAAGAGTGTCAAACTCGCAATCTGTGGGCGGATGTGTCATGGGCTGGCCACATACATGCCCAGTTTAGCAAAGGGAGGGGGGAAATCATGATATGTCATGTGATGCCGCCATGACAATGTCAATTTGGCACCCCTGCTTTAGAGGGACTTTTAAAATGTAATTAAAAAGTGCATCTGTGTTTTGTGTAAAGGACGTAGCTGAGAACAGAAAGATTTAAGACTCCTAATCACAGTGCCTAGTGACCAGGTTCAAAATCAAACTCAGTCATTTGTTCTAATATAAATTCAAAAACAACAACAACAATTGCATGTTAAATACATTGAACGAATGAATGTACAAATGAATGAAGAAATGTGGTCATAGCCATAACACTTCATTCATTCACCCATTTTTGTACTAAAGATATATTTAATATATTGTGTAGCTCAGCCTTAGGAGTATCTGCAGGAGTGAATGTAAAAAAGTCAAGATGACAAACATGATCACATTTATCAAAGCCTCACACCTTTTCCATGTGCTTTAAACATGTGATTGCAACCATCATATTTAATTTTTGGAGCCCACCCCTTTTTCCCTTGCAGATGGTTCTGTTCAACCCTCGTACACTATTACATTACTATAAGAAATTTGATAAAGAAGAGAGGAAAAACAACTATTTCCACACTCTTATTACAATACTTTCATTGTATATATGAAAAAAGTCTGTATTTTTTTCATTATTATTCTTTACTCCCCAAATCATAAATGCTATCTGTCTACAATATACACCAATTAGCTTCTAATCCACGCTAGACCCTAAGAAAGAGAACATAGTGCTTGGAGTAACAAACCTTGAAACCCATTGGTCCTCTTATACCTGGCAATCCCATCAAACCTAAATCTCCCTTTTCACCCTAAAAGAAACAATGAAGAAAATTATCACAATGGGCAGGTTTTATTGCAATGGTTGCAGTAGTTGACAGCTGAAGAGAAATTTGTGCCATTTCTATATTTCTTAATGTATCCATTTCATGGGAAATTACAATACATAAAATGAGTGCAACACAAATTCTTTGCACAGAACAGTAAGCAAATGAGCATAGATTGCTCAGATTGCTCCCTTGCTTTTATTACCATTGTATATAATTAACCTGGATAGCACTGAGCCAATTTGATTATTTGTATCACAGCGTAAGGCAGGACAGGTTCTGATGGCCATTTAGTTTTGAAAGGGGAGGCAATAGGATTCAGTGGCCATGAAACATTTAGGAAGATTTTTTTATCCCATTTTTAAAGGGCGTTGAGCTAATGTAGGTTTATGCTCCAAAATTTCTGTATTTCTGACATTAGGAAACTATCCCACCAGTTGTCAGCAATCACATTGCCAAATTTCCTGATGGGTGGAAGAGATTGCAACAAAGAGGGCCTTTTCTTGTACTTTCAACGAACAGATTGTCAGTGATTTCTTCTAAGATATTTTTCAGTGAATTAGTTAAGTTTATAGTCCTAGTGTTACCTGGTAATCTCCCATTCAAGTATTAACCAGACACATTGATTATGTGATTACCTTCCTACTAACCAACACTCCCACTGCCTTCTCACAGATGCTCTTAAGAAGAAAACATGTTCTGATTGATATAATAATGTCAACCCATAATTTCACTACTTTTATAAAGACAACTATAGATAGGAATTTATGTAAAGGATAATGTTTATAGCTCAGGGTTGAAATGAGAGGTCCTTGGTGCTCTCTGAGCTTGTTTGTTTTTTTGCAGATGTTTCAGTACCCAAACTAAGTAACATCATCAATGCTAGTAAGGAGTGAGGTTTGCTTTCAATTTGTATTTTAGTGGCTTGCCCAGTTGGTGTTGGTGGGAATGGTTTTGGTGGTTTGTTGTTGTTTTTGTTTGGGCTGTTTACTGTGGTTTCTTTGGCAGTTCTTTGATTGGAGTGTTGTTCACATCTTAATTGTTGGTCTAATGTTAATCTTGATGTTAAATTCTGCTCATCTGGGTGTTGAATGCTGGTGGGAAGATGTTTTGGTCTCCCTTTTTGGCTTATTGATTGTCTCTTTTGAATAGTTTCTCTGTTTATCTCTACATGCTTGTTGATCATCGATTTTTCTAAGTGCCAATATTCCAGAAATTCTCTAGCATTTATGGATTTTACTTGGTCAAGGATGGTGAGGGTTTTTCAGTTGAAACTATGGTTAGGTTTGTCAATATGTTGTGAAATTAAAGAGTTTTCATCATGTCTTCTGACTACTGGTTAGTGTTCATGGATAAATTCAGCTAGCCTTCTATCTGTTTGTCCTACATAATGACTGTTACAGTCTTTAGACTGTATGTTGCAGATTATTCTTATTTTTCTTCTGGGACTGCTGGGTATTTTGGTTTACTTAGATTCTAAGATTCTAAGTCTTAGAATATTTTGGAAAGGTTTAGTTGTTTTGTGTGCTATGCTGAGGTCATGTAGTTGCAACAGTCTGTTGATGGTTTCTAAGATGTTTTTGAGGGATGACAGTGTTAGCCTTTTTACAGCTTCAGTGGGTTGTGCTATATTGGGTTCAGCAGTCAAGCACTTTTTTGATGAAGTTGCACATATATCCATTTTGTTAGATGTTATATGGATGACCTGTTTCTTTTTTTTTGCTGTTCAGGATTGCTTCAATGTGTTTGTGCTCATCTAAATAGTTCTTGCACAGCTTCTCTTGTGGGAGGTTGGATTATTACTTTGATAGTGGAGCACTTAGTTGGTATGGATGGTTTTCAGTACACCTGTGTTTTAGTTTGTCATTGTACTCTCTGCTAATAAGAATATCCATGACAGTTAGCATGTTATTTTCTTCTTCTCTTGTGAATTAGATTCCTTTTAAGATATTGCTGATGGTTTGCTAATTGGTCCTTTTTTATTATGATAAAGGTGTTGTCTGAATACCTGGTTCATATTTTGTGTTGTATGTGTGGGAATGCTATCAATTCCAAACAATTCCAGAAATATATACCTATTAATTCTATATGAATAATTGATTTCAGTCAAACTTCGTTGTTACATGAAATCTGGTGTTTAGACATCATCTGCCCAAAGCACACAACAGATTTTTCAAACTCATCATTTATTAGCAACCTTCCTTTATAGGAAATACCTTGGGTTTCAATAAGATTATAATTTACATTACAAGTAGGCTGATTGACAAATCACTCATCAGTAGCTTAATCTTACCTTTAGTCCCATTGGACCAGGCCATCCAATCGATCCTGGCATTCCAGGGACACCTGGAGGACCTCGACTGCCCTTCAAAAAAACAGACAATGGAGTAAATGAAATGAAATTAATTTAATTTAATTAATCAGATATAATAGCATGAGTGTTCACATAGTTTCAACATTCAAAATGATTGTAATGTTGTAACTTCAACTAGTAATTAGTCACCTACTTTACATACACCATTGGAAATTCTCCATGACCATGAAGCACCCAGAAATCCAATGTGTTCATCCCTTCCTCATCTGTCACTTCATTGCAGCCATTCCACCAGATTTCAGGAAAGGGAGAATTAGATCTGCCAAGAAAATGGCTGCTGGAATAGGAAGTTCTTGGCCCAGAAGTGAGAGAAGGGGAGCCTAATAGATTTCTTGGGACAGGAAGAACTTCTATTTCAACTATAGATAATAGATACGTGATATCTATATATCTCAGATTAATGCATGTTGATCAGTGTCTAATGTCATGTAGAACTTTTATAACATATCTACATGCCTTAGCATATGCACAAAAGCAGCCTTCCCCAACCTGAACCCATTTTAGATGTATGGACTTCAATTTTCAGTATTCTCAGCAATGCCAATATTGGTTGGAGGACCCTGGCCACTGAAATCCATACCTGGAATTAAATTAAGTTGGGAAAAACTTCTAGAAATCAGCTTTCCCAAATGTGTTGGACTACAACTCCCATCATCCACATCTAGCATGATCTTGTTGAGTGGAAGTCAGGGGTTGCAGTCCAACACACCATGAGGGTGCCAGATTGAAGATGGCTGCCGCAAGCCTTATAATGTAAGAGATCTTATGCGTTTTTTTCTTATACCTTTCTTCCTGGTCTTCCAATCTCACCCTGTCAGAGAAAATAATACATCAGTAGGAGTCACAAACAATTTGAATGTAGCTGGACATTTTTAATTTGGTTGATTATCAAGAAGAGAGGAAAGCAGCATGTGACAGATTCCTATATTCTTTTTTTTATATTCAGGACTTCTATTAATCAGACACATCACACTTCTTGGGACCAAGATAGAAACTCATAAAATGAATACTGGGGAGGGGGCAATGACAGTGATGACCCCAAACATTAAGGCTCTTCCAGGTTTTTGGGGAGACAAGTTTGGCGGGAGACCAGATGACTTCCCTAACTTGGCTGGGAAAAATCTGAAAATGTGTTTAGATGACATGATTAGATTGTTCTTTGTCTGAGCAGGAATCTTACACAATCAAGATTCTGACCATCCAGAGGACAGAAAGGATCTTCAGTAAATCAATATTGAAGCTCCTCTTCAATCTTTCCAATTCAACCTACAATAGTCGAAAGAAAAGGCCAGAACCAGAAGGTCCATTCCAAATTCCTACTATTGAGATATGAAGACAACGAAATCAGGGGTGGATTGCTGCCGGTTTTACTACCGGTTCGCAACCCGCACTTTGTGTTCACACAAGTGTCCGAGCTGTTCAATGTAAATTGTTCTGAACACATGCGCAGAACAATTTACAGTGAACTGTGCAAGCACAGTCACTGAAATCCAAAATGGTGGCGGTCCAGCAGTGGCGAGGGAACCTGTTCAGGGGCATGGCAGGCCTGTGTCGCTGCTGGTTCTGCAATCAAGGCCTGAGTTCCACTACTGGTTCGGCCAAACCCGGCTGAATTAGCAGCAACCCACCTCTGAATCAAATCTGGATTACAAAAATATAGATGGCAGCAAATATTTAATTTCTGAATCTCTTTGCTGCCATGAATATGAATTTTTGAAGCCCAGATCTGCCAACCTTAAGATATGATCTCGTACTCTGACATGCTTTGTTTAAAGTAGGCATTTCTGCTATAAAAATCCAGACTTAGTTGGTAACAAAGAAATAAAATTTAAAAACCCTCTTTGCTGCCATTTGGGTTTAAAAGATGAGTTATGAGAACCTTCCCTACAGGTGATCTGCATTTCTACAACAATCAACGTAATCAGCTTTCATTTCATATTTGCATACTTGTATGAACAAATTCCCCCAAGTTTTTCTTTTTTTTTACATTAACAAAACAACTGTGGAGCTTACTTTTACTCCCTTTGGTCCTTTCACACCAGGAATACCTTGTGGACCCTAAAAATAGAAGTACGGTGTTTAAATATCTTCATCATGCAATTTGTTCACTGACTTGCCAGTGATAACTTGTGACTCAACAGAGCTTTTCTTATTTCTAATTGAAAGAATCTATACCAAGTTTAGACACTTCAATTTGTCTTTAATTTGGACAGAAAACTTCACACACAACATGGTTCATGTCTGTTTAGAGCAGCTTCTGCTATTTTGGCCTCATTTAATGTTCAGATTTTAGGAATTTTTACACCTAATGATAGATGAAAGATGCTTCCAAAAAGGCTTTTATTGTGCAACCTCCTGATAAACTCTGGAATTTTGTTAGCGACTTAGAATGACATTTTTTTACCACTGTAACTCTGTCCTTTGCCTTCACATCTGCCTACATATTTGTTTCTAGAAATATTATTTAAGGAACAGTTAGACTGTGCTTTCATTTGGTAGAATTTGGAGTCTTTCATATGGAAACGCTGTGTAAAATATATTGGAGAGATTGGATGGAAGCATAACAGCTGGAATTTTGGGGAGGGAGTGATTCTATTTAGCAATGAAAAAAGTAGAAAACCCATTTTGGTTATAGTTAGATTAGGCTCCCAGAACTGGCCAGATGAAAATGAAGCTAGCAAGCACATCTGCCTGAACCTTATGCTACAACAATGGGGAAACTTAAAAAGAAAGAATGTGGCAACAACAGCCATGTTAGATTTCCAGACGCTTGGATGTGCTGAGAGGGGACAGATGGGGACAGATAGGCACCGGTTCAGCTCTAAGTGTGCCACTGTGTCAACTAGGCCATTTTCAAAATGGTAGAACATTAAAGTTTGCCTAAGTCTCAAAATTAAATAAAGGTGGTATGTTCAAAGATTAGCAAATAACTATAGTTTAAAGTGAATATTTCTGAAACTTTTAATGTTTTCCCCTTGTTTAAGATGATCTGCATCCATCAAACAAGAGCTAAGATTTCAGAATCATAGAATTTTCATGGACCTATAGAAACATTGGATTCCTTACTAATTTATATAATATTTAATTGCTTACATATTTAAACCAATCTATTTAAAAAGCACTAAAAGCACCTTTTGCCTTGATGGCTCAGCAAGTATATTAACTAAATGAAGGCCCTATAAGTATAATTAAAGTAAGGAGGCTGCTTTTTTGCATCATTCCCATCTTCCTCTCATTGTGCGTCTTCTATTCTTCCATGCCATCTGACAAAGTAACTTATCAGAAATCCTGTCCCCGGTGACTACATTTTGTCCTTCCAAAATAAAGTACTAACCTGGGGGCCAGGAGGTCCTGGGGGACATACAGATTCTGCACAGGGAGATTGTGTTATCTGAAGCTCTTGACACAAGTTTTTCAGATCCAGAGTAAACAACATCTAAGAAATTAGAAGGAGGAGGGGAGGCACAAAAGGACATAAAAGATAAAATCTGTTTTGAGTTGAGTTTAACTATTGATAACTTTATGGATATATCCATGCAATTTTCTTAGTAAGAGCATGGAAGGGATTTGCCATTGTCTTTTTCTAGATGCTTAGCTAAAGCTTTGATAATTCTATTTTGGCTTCCCATCCAAGTATCAACAATGCCTTACTTTATTTAACTTCTCAGAGCCAATAAGGTTGATAAAGTACAATTATGTGTTGAATAAAGTCCCACTAGAATTGAGCTTCATGATATATCCATGTATTTATTTCTTAGCACTATTACAAAATCGTTTGTATGGTCTGCTGCTGGAATGACTTTTCAGCTTCCTGATTCTTTCCATAGTTTCCTGGAGATCTTACATCCAAAAACTAACCCAATCCTGTTTAGCTTCCCAATATAAATGCCCAATATACATGAGCAGTAGTCCAATGTCAGAACATCTGAATAAATATTTGTATATTTAGCATCCACATGCCTCTTTCATCCATTCATGGGTCATCTAGATATTTTCCAATTTCTGATTTCCCAGGTTCTATCCAATGTTTTTGGATAGAAAGAGTTCTAGCTCAATAACTGGGTTCCCTTCACACTAAGCAATGGTTTGATGCATAATCTAGAAATAGCTGGATTCATCTATGATACTAAATTCTACATCATGGTTTACATGCCACAAAGGTCAACATACAAAGCCATAGCAAGGTTTATTCTTTGTGGGAAATAAGGCTACCAGTGGTTATAAGCCATTTTTGTTACTAATAAAATAGATGTTTCTGGGGCACATGAGCTGCTACTAAGCTCACATATGGGAATGCCTGTTAGGCCTCTGTGGAAATAGAATACTAGGCTACACTGGATTTCGATCTGACTCTTCTCACCTTCTTTCTACAACACAACTTCCTCAACCAAAATAGACCTTCCTACTTATAGCACAAATTGCAAGTAGCAGATGCTCCCAGAAATATCATCTCCCAATAAAGCAGTCACAATATGACGCGAATACAGGTATTTTTCTATTTACGACTATAATTGAGCCTGGGATTAGAGTCATAAATTTTGCTGAACACTAAGCAAGTCGCCACATGACAACCCTTGATTTTACAAGCACTTTTGTGGCACTTGTTAAGTGAATTACCATAGTCGTTAACTGAATAATCTATTGTCCACCACAGGTGTTTCCTGAAAAAAGAGTCATAAATCATAGTCACATACTGTGGTATGCTGCAAACTGCTGTAAATTTGGGCCAGTTGCTGAGCACCTGAAATGCGACCATGTGACCCGTTCTGCTTCTTGCAAAGTATTCATTTTAAAAAATGAAGTAACAGTCAGAGGACATACATCATATTCTCTTACCTATTAAAACTGAAGTTATATAATATAAGAAGGACAGAACAGGAAACAATAAAAAGTCTTTCCCTCCTGACCGTTTTTCATATTACAATAAAATTAGGACTCCCGGTTGTATTTCTGGTGCCCTTGGAAGCCTGATCTGCAAGCTCTACAGTCATCTCCAACCTCTCCCTGCCGGAGGGTTCAATTTTGGACTACAGCCACCCTGAAGGGGTGATGAAGTAAGGTGGGACCACCTGGCAGATCGAGGAGAGCTACAACTCTCCTCCCTGACTGGGAAAGCCCCCTAATGTGAAGACAAGGAGCAGTGGCAGCCAAAATGGCTGCCATGAAGCCGGGGACAGCCTAAATACCCAATACTGTGCTGGAGAGGAGAAAGTGAATGGAGTGTGAGCTGGGTGAGGAAATACTTTTTATTGGAAGTTGACCCCAGAAATACAAGTGGGAAGCATATTTAAAGCTGTTTGTTGAAGCTGCAAATGGGCACAGAGGAAAAATACCGAAGAATTAAAGAAGGAAAAAAATTGCTTTTAAAATAATAAATAGAAACTTGGTTCCTCAAAGCTAAAAGGCATGGTATTGAGAGAATTTTAAAATGCTGGAATTAAAGCCCTAAATTTCTCCTTACAAACATTGCTCAATTATTGGATTTATAATTTAAAAATTATTTGAATAATTGAAAAAATAATTGAAATCATAACACTTAACAATATCGCAGAGAGATTTAAGCAGACAGAAGTGAGAGTGCCATCTGCTGATGAAAAGGGAAATATGCAAGCTTGGAAATAACTATTCAAAAAGACTGGAAATATCTTTAAATACAACCTGCTCTAAGATCACTAGAGATTTGATTATTAACTAAGGACTTCATTTAAGAGCCCCTGAACATAATTGAATATTATTGAACATATAAGGTAATTTGAAAAGGCGTGGATACCTCCTGGTGAATTCAAATTGTTTGGACTGACTATTGATGAGACATTTAAATTGTGATTTGAAAGTTTGGTTTTTTGAATTAATGAACTCTGGGCAGTGGACTAAAAAGAGATTGACTAAACACAGACGCAACATAAGACAGAAGTGAGGAGAACCTAAACAGAATGGAATTTTTTGAAAGCATTGAGAAAATATTTGTTTGTATATAGACCAAAACTTGGAAAATTTAATACAAAGAATAATGGACAATGATAAGGATAAGGAAGAATGGAGCTACCAGAAGAAACAGAGAGGAAAGTAGAGAGAAATCAGCAAGAAGAAGATAACAAGGAAGAGATGTTGGCAAAATGAATGGTGATTAAGGAACTAAAGAAGGAAGGAAATAATGTAAAAGATTTAAAAAGGGAATGGGAGAAACAGGAAAAGATCTCGGGTAAAGAGATAGGTGGTGGAATGGATAGTTATGGAATTAGACAGTGGGAAAGGGCAGAGTTGGGAGGAAAAGTTAGATTGCATAGACAAATAGAGGGAATAAAAGACCTAAGAGACAAAGATGAATAGAAATACCTAATGTATAAATGATCATGATTGATACTAAAACTGTATAAGGAGGCATTGAAAAATGGAAGAGAGAAGGATGGAAATTAAACTTTGATTTAAGTAAGGAAATATGAACAACAAAATAGGTGGAAAACATGTCTTTGAATATTATAGCAATATGAAATGGGGGGAGTTAAAATAGGGATAGAAAATGATGGGGGGAAATAATAATTATATATTAAGATATTAAGATATACAAAAGGACAGAAAGATGGTTCAGAAAGGAAGGGTGATAATAAAAGACATGCATAAATAATATGAAACAATGGAAATGAAAGGTAATATTTAGGAATAATAAGACTATGTTTATGTGCACTGAAATGTATGTTACCCAGTTATCACATCATTCACTCAGTGATTTGTATAAAGTATATAAACATAAAAATGTGATTGAAAAATAAAAAGAAAGCATAAAATTATATTAGTTACTATAGCTTAATTGTATACATTTTCTCTCACATATTACAATAATGTTATTTAAGGTCATTACTCTCTGCTCTGAGTTCAGCAGAAGACTTTGCATATACAGTATTCATCTATATAAAGTATTTTGAAGATTTTTAGAGGCTGTGGAATGGTTTTTAAATTTCCGATTCTGGCTGGAAATGAGCTTATTCTTTTCCTTCTGAAACAGTGGAAACTGCAGGGAAAGATTCAACATTTTAAAACAGATAGATATACGAATCTTTCAGAGAAGAATGGATGATAATAGGAGCCATGGTGGTGCAGTGCTCAAAGTGCAGTATTGTAGACAAATTCTGTGCAAGTCCAGTTCAATCCTGACAGGGTTCAAAGTTGACTCAACCCTCCATCCTTCTGAGGTCAGTAAAAGGAGGATCCAGATTGTTGGGGACAATATGCAAATAATGCTTCTACATTGCAACCCTCCCAGAGAGTGCTGCAAAGCACTATGGGGTGGCATATAAGTCTAAATACTATTGCTGTGTGGAGAACATCCAGAGGCCAATGGGGATCACAGGCCAAACGTTACCTGTACAGTTTGCATTTTCCATGTAAGTTTTATTTATTTTTTATTTATTAAATTAAATGACACTCATCTTACTGTTGAGGGAGATACTGAAACATCATGGGTCAATATAGAACATGTACTGAAGAAAAGAAAAAGGGTACACTATGACCATTCTTCAGTGCAAACTCAGTTGCAGGAAAATATATCTTAGGGTGAGTCAAATTTTTCAACTTTCAAATTCTAAACATCAGGGGTGCTCAAATGTTGTGACATGCCTTGGGGATTATAAAGATGTTTTGGTTACTTTAATATAATTTAGATGTATTTGTAATTAACTACATACATCTGATAACTTTTTAACGTTTTGTCTGTTTCATCATATATTCTTAGCATAAAGTTCTTTTGGTGCAGCCTTACTGGAATTATTGATCTCCTTATGCTGATTTTTATGGCAATCCATCTTATTCTTAGTTTTGTTGCTAGAATTCTTCTTATACTATTGCATGTTCTGTTTGTTCACCCACAGTTCTAGGGCAGCTCGTGGGATGTAGCTCATGGAATTCCTCATGGGAGGAATTCAAGGAAGAGGGTAGATTAAATCTGTTTAAGTCTCAATCAAGTTCCTTCATATGCAATGAAATAATGGCAGTCAATTAGAAAGTATGTGGTGGTGAAGAAACATTAAAACTAATATCATATAAAGGTTGGGAAGTCTTCCAATAATTGTGACATGACATAATGGATTTATGCAACTATTAGAAACTAGATAGGACTGTAGGACATTTTGTCCCAAAAATAACATCTTGATATTCCAATAAAGATACATACTCTAATTCAGTTTCATGGGATCCTTATTTGCTTCTGATTTGTAATTTATTTATTTATTTTTACATCTAGAATCCCGTTGCCTATGCATTGTTGAGATACAGATATTAAATTATATTTTTATGAATGGCAAATTGAATCTAATCTATCTAAATGAAGATGTCCCTGTCTTTAAGATTACATCATCTTCCCCAAAATAAGATGTAAAATGAGATAGATAGATAGATAGATAGATAGATAGATAGATGGATGGATGGATGGATGGATGGATGGATGGATGGATGGATGGATGGATGGAAGGATGGATGGATGGATGGATGGATGGATAAAGAGATAGGAGAGACAGACAGACAGACACAGACAGACAGACAGACATAGACATAGACGTAGATACTGGTACATATATACATAGACAAAAAACTTTATACAAACCCCAGCTTCTCTATCTGTCAATCAAAGCTTGCCAATTCAACTAAATAAAACCATTCAAGTTTCCTCTATAATAAATGTTTCTATGTGAGTCATTGGTACTTTGTATGTATAAATTTCAGTGGGGTATGCATATATATTTATCTTCCACAAGTTATACTGTAGTACAAAACAAGAGGATAAAAACATTTATATTGAGTTAATATATATGAAATGCCTGTAAAAATTTTGTGAGGTTCTTAGCTGCTCTCTGAGCATGGTTACTTTCTTGCAGCCCTGATGATGTTACCTAGTTTGGTAATAAAAGGTCTGCAAGAAAATATCCAAGCTCAGATAGCAACAAGGATCCCAGTCAAGGGAGAGCTGTCAGAGAGATTAATTACTAACTCAGTTTAACCCTGACCTACAAATATTCTTTTCCAAATTAAGCTATCCTATTTAGAAATTCATTTCATTAATCTATACTATTTCTATACCAACCACTATTTCTCATATATACCCTATATTTTGGCATATAAGATGCACCATTTCCCCCCTAAAAAAGGGTGAAATTTTGGGTGTGTCTTATACACTGAATATAGCCCACCCACCAGCCCCAACCCTTTGGCCTCTGCCTCCCACCAATTTACCTCATTGCAGCAAACGGGGGCTTGCAAGGCTGCAATAGGCTATAGTATTCCCGCAGCCTCAAACAGCTGATGATTGGGAGAAATTGAAAGTGAAACTTGCTGTTTGCTCCACCAGGCAAATTGCTGGGAGGCAGAGGCAGATTTTTTTTCTTGTGCTAATCAGGCTGTTTGCTGCAAGGAGGTAAGTCAATAACGGAATAAATGCCTATCAGTGGTGGGGCTTTGATGACATGATTGTGTCCACTATCTTGACTACTTTTTACTCCCCACCTCCATCCAATGTACACACCTGGTGCAACATTCAAAGGAAAAGCCCATTGTCAAAAGAATACTAAAACACAGAGAAGTATTTCATTATCCAATGAAATTGAGATAATTTTCATGTAACTGAGTTTGCCCTAAAGAATGGTCAAAGTGTACCCTTTTTCTTTTTTCAGTACATGTTCTATATTGACCCATGCTGTATCAATATCTCCCTCAACAGTAAGATAAGTGGCATTTAATTTAATAAATAAAAAATAAATAAAACTTGCATGGAAAATACAAATTGTATAGGTAACTTGAAGAATTTGATTCTGTGTCACACATCCTGATGTTTAAAATGCTTCCAAGCAGGTCTCACACAATACTGCAGGTGTGCTATAATTGTTTGCCAAATTAAATGGAGCATAATTCTATGTCAAAAATGATGAGATTGATTATTCACTTCAGCAGCACATATACTAAAAACAATGGTATTAAAAGAGATGAGGAAATGGAAGATACCAGCTCTTCTAATGGACATCATTTAGAAGAGTGTTTTAACTTACATCTCCTGCTTTGCATGTAAAAATACTGAAATTGGCAGGATTGACTTGTCAATGGCCACAGGATTGCAGATTATTTTCTGCCTTTTCCCCCACCATGCTCCATTCCACTGTTTTTATTCCTTATTTACAATAAGCTGTTTGGAAGAATTTTAAGCACAGAATCAAATTCTTCTACTTGGAATTTATAGCAGCAAGCAGTGACCAGTCTTTCCAGCTTGGCAACATGACATGGTGAGGGGGAGAGGGGGGATGGTTCCTTGTGAATGGTGGCCCATTTGCACAACCCAGCTGCAGTCAGAGCCTACAGGTTAGGGACCCCTGGCTTATAGGACTTGAAGCCAGATGAAAATTTGTTGCACAAACAATTTGGCTTACAATTAGATGAAAACAGTTGATTGATAACAATTGTCCAGACACTTTGAAAATTAAGGGAAACAACATAATGCCTCTCATTGTGAATGTTTGTCTTCTCGTGCTCTTTAATGTGTGGAAGCAATATATTGCTTTCCATTACTTCATAAGACATGCAGGTTATTCTAAATATGTGGCAATGGATAAGTAGGTCGGTTGCAAAAATAAATATTCTGTTGGCTTGAAATCCCAAGATGCAGAGGCTGAAGCCATATTGATTAATCTCCAAATACAAATAAAATCAAGGGGAAACATAGGCCAGGATGGCATGAATTTCGTATAGGACCAGAACCAGAGCACACGATGCAAAGATAATTGCAACTCTTGCAAATACTTATATTGGACAGCTGATATAACTTTATCAATTACAAGAAACTTTTGCCAAGTCATCACTTAATTTTAAAATCTGTATGTATTTTATTCACAGTTCTACAATTAAATCTTCTAATATCAAAATTATTAATTTCAATTGTATTATATTATTGCTCTAAACTGTACTTAAGATATATAATGCTTTTGAAAAAGAATCATAATGCAATCTTATTGCCTGCTTGCTTAGAAGAAAATCTAGTTAAATTCCATCAATCGTCTCTCAGATAAGTACAGTACCTACCAGATTATGATCTTAATCTACTTTAATTAGAATTGCATAGTACCCTATGCTAGATGATCGGCTGGTTTCTAACAAAATGTAAGAAAATATATATGCTTAAATCTATACTTACAGAATCCCACCCGTGTGTGAAGTGTGGTGGAGGAAATAATGGTGGTGGTGGTGGAGGAGGAGGGGGCGGAGGAGGAAGTGCAAGAGCGATCAAAGAGCATCCTCGGTTAGTATTGATCCGTTTCTTCTGGTCCAGACAAGGGAGGGCTGTTGGAGAGATTAATTGTGGTCTTTGATAAGCTCCATTTATACTCTCACAAAACTGTATCATGAAACACAAATGTAATATAATTTATTGTATTTGCGCACACTTGTGCACATTATTAAAATAATTAAAGCTGTGTTGAAATTATATAGAGATAGATATGACAGAGATAATGAGATATAGGAATGAGGCAATAATGGTCCCAATGTCTTTGTGGCTTTAAGTAGAAGCCAGTTTGTCATTCCCCTCACCCACCAAGATCTCTACTTAAAATATTTTTGCTGCACCATTTAAATCTCTCATTTTTTTGTCTGTCTGGACACTTCTGCTCGGTTACCAATTTTGGTATTCAAAGCATTGGGATCAATCAAAAACAGAACAGCTGTTTTCATCAGAACTACCCACAAGATGCAGAGTTGTTCTGGATGACCCAATCAGCAGCAGATTAATATGGGAGGGCAAAAACCACCACAAGTAGCCACCTTTTTGCTATTTTGCTCCACCTCCCCTCAATTCTCTGTCTTATTTGTTTGATTCCTTTCCATCACTGATTTCAAAAAATAAAGGCCAATTATTGTGAGAATGACTGACAATGTCTACCCTTACTCTGTTTAACAAGATTAGTAAGCAAATAGCAGCTAGTCAGCTATGAGGAGAGAAATAGCCAGAAAGAAACAACCATTAACGCTATTTTATCATGTTAAAATGCTGATTATCCCAATCTAACGGCCCTGACTTTTTAGCACCTCATGACTTACTGATCCAAGAAGCAGAAGTATGTAGACAGAGTGTTGAAGATTTACTCTGAATTCCTTTGGTTTGCTCTTTGTCTAAGAGATTTAGACTAATCTGAGGTAACTTTCTTCTGCCTGTCTTTTGAGGCACACACACACACATGGGATACATGCTGTTGCATTTAAAATGTAATTGTCCTTACTTGTCCCAGTCATATATTTCTTGTAAACCTATCGTTTTTTCCACTATAATTCTAAAACTTATTAGTGAAATAAGTTTTCAGAGACAACACTTCAGTTTCAAAACTGGTTTTTAGTTATTGCTTCTGAGGCACATCTGACATCAAAATTAGTCAGTTCCACTGCTCCACAAGGGTGTGGTCGACCTGGAATCTGTTGATCTGGAAGTGATGTTGAAACCCTGTTTGGAAGCACCTTCCATGATATTGTCAGCACCTCAGTATAACAAAGCCCATCCTGGGAGAGATGTCCTAGCTATTCTAGGTATAGTGTATTATTATAATTAGGGAAAAACAGTAAAATAAGGTAATGTATCTATAGACATTTAGCAAAAACCTATGATACTGGTCCTTTTGCTAATTTAGAACTAATGGTTATTTTATTTTGAAAAGTAAAATACAAGTTAAGCCACACATACTTCGCTATATTTTTGTGCCTTCCAAAGGAGTCCCATTAATTCAATTTCCTTTCATAGTAAACATTGCCAATAGCTTTAAAACAATTATCTGCTCCACTTCCATTAACATATTCTTTTGATTTAAGCCCAGCTGTAGCCATTTGTAACCATTACTTTTAATATTATGGTGGAGATTTATTATAATTCTGAAAATAGTCTGCCCTTCTAGAGTTGTAATTTGTGGCCCTTGGAATGAATGTATTTACCCTGTTTCCCCAAAAATAAAATCTCCCCGAATAATAAGCCCCATCAGACTTGAGTGCATGTGCTAAAATAAGACCTCCCCCCAAAATAAGACCTCCCCAAAAATATTGCAACACAGCAGCAGCCATGAGGTGACCATGCTCACCGCCTCCTGTACTTTAAAAATAATAAGACCTCCCCCAAAATAAGGCTAAGTGCTTATTTTTTTGGGGGGGGGTCAAAAAATAAGATCCTGTCTTATTTTGGGGGGAACATGGTAGTGCACCTCCTCCACACTTAACATTTATCAATAAATGTAGATATGCCATGCTCATATAAACATAGAGTTGTTTTCTCCAATCTGGATGTTTCCAGTGTGAGAATCTCATAATTACCATGCTAGACTGACTTGGGATTTGGGGGGTAATGACCATATGTCTACAGGGCATCCACACTGGGAAAAGTTGCACTGTTGCCATATAGTCTTGCAATCTGTCTATCCTTCTTTCCGTTTTCAGAAATTAACTTCTGATGTCTCCTTTCCTATAAGGATTATGCATGATAAATAATATAGCCATGAAAAATCCTACGCAGTCATTCTATCTGAAAGACTCATGCAATAAGTGACGCAGCTTAGGAGATTCTGGATTCTCACAGGAGAATGTAAGTGAGTGAGCACATTGTACTTCAGTGGGTCACAAGACAAACAAGAGGGTTTCTATTAAAAGGCCATTGAATAATAGGTCCGTGATTCATTCTGTGGGGCATACTCATTCTTTTGGCACCATCTATGTGTTTCCTAGCTTTATTATGGCTCAGAATCAAACCCGAAGTTCCCTGATTCAAAGTAGTCTCTCCCTTGGAACATCCCCAGCATTGTTTTACCAGCTATTATACCGCAGTCATAATCTCTATTGCAACTTTTCTGTCTTCAATATTTTGTCTTTGACAAAATGGACAGTTTGAATGAACAGTTTCTACTTCTGAAGCTAGACAGATAAGCTAAGATTTCATTTGGCATTAGATAGGAAGAAGGCTTTTTCTGTTCTTCTGTTCATTTTCTACAGTTGCCTTCTTCTAAAAAGAAAGGTGTTGAGTACTGAGGAGCCTGGCCAGCAGAGGGCGTTCGGAGGAAGCCCTCTGATTGGCCAAGGCGCGCGCTCCAGCCGGCGGGAGAATTCAAGGTTTCCTATTGGTTCTACCGGCTGACAGCTGTAAGTATAAATAGCTGTCAGCCGGCTCGCGTTTTGTCCGTTGTCAGTTAGCCTGTTCCTTAATAAACCTACGTTGAACTGACCGCTGCCTCAGTCTCCTCACTACGAATCTAACACTGGCGACGAGGACGGGCGACACGGACCCCTTCATCGTGCCACCAATGGCTACCTCCGCCGCTTTTTCGCCTTTCAGGCCAGAGGCTGAGGCTTGGGAAGCGTTTCTAGAGAGGTTTGACTGCTTCCTCATAGCCCATGACCTCATTAATCTCTCTCAGGAAAGAAAACGCGGCATCTTCCTAAATTATTGTGGCGCGGAGATGTTCGCCACTGCTAGGGCTCTCGCTGCCCCAGAACCAGCAAACTCGCTGCCGTGGGAAGACCTGATGGCTCGCCTCAAACATCACTACGAGCCCGCACCATCTCGTTTCGCCCGGCGACAGTACTTTCGACGGTGCATACAAAAAGACGGCCAAACCATTGCCCAGTACGTTGCTGCTCTGCGGGCTGAGGCGAGTCTGTGCGAGTTCAGCGATTTAGAAGAAGCGCTGTTGGAGCAGTTTATCTATGGCCTCCGCGACGTAAAATTACATCGCCGCATCCTCGCACGACCGGAACTAACACTAAAAATCGCGGTCGATGATGCCAGAGCCTATGAGATGGCTGACCAATCCACCCCGGATTTCAGCCACCTCAGCCAGCACCCTCATGCTGTTGGTGTACCGCCTTCTCCGTACTCGGCTTCCACCGCCTCCTACGCGCAATCCTCAGCATCTACCTTCCAGAATGAGGTCGATCAGGCCGTCGACCGCCTACAGTCACTCGCCACAAGAGACGGACGTCAGTGCCTGAGTTGTGGCGGCCGCCACCAACGATCTCAATGTCGGTTCCGTCAGTCGCTTTGCCACAACTGCGGCCGAAAAGGCCACCTGGCCGCCGTCTGCCGCTCCGTGCCTCCTGACAGACGGTTTCCGCACCAACCTCCTGAAAATTCCCGTTCTCCAGCCAATTTACCTGGCCGTCGCCAAAATTCCCTCACCGTTGGCGACCCGGCCACTGCTTTTCCTGAATGGCTGGTGGACTCGGCCTCTTCCTCTGCGGAGGGCCGAGGTAAGCTGTACCTCCCAATAACCTTAGAGGGGGTAACCACTTCCATGGAGGTGGACACGGGCTCAGCTAAATCTATCATGTCTTGGGACACACTTCACAATTTACTACCTAAAATCCGGCGCTCAAGCCTATTTTCCCCAGACTGTCGACTACGAGACTATCAGGGAAACCCCATTGAATTGATGGGTTGGGGCAGATTTAATGTTAACTATGGTTCCCGCCACGCCAGGCTTCCGCTCCTCATAGTAAAAAACCCTCTATCCTCTTTGCTAGGCCTAGATTGGTTTAGGGCACTAGGGCTCTCTATAGCGGGGGTGCATTCCTTACTTCCCTCTCATCTTCCCTCTTCTAATTCTCTCTCCGCTCTCCTAACTGAATTCGCTGACGTTTTCAGCCCCTCCCTGGGTTGCTATACAGGTTCCCCCATTTCCCTGAACCTCGACCCTACTATAGCCCCCATACGCTTGAAGGCTCGCCGTCTGCCGCTGGCTCTTAAAGCCAAGGTAGACGCGGAACTAGATAAACTTATCCGCCAAGGCATATTGGAACCCGTGGATTTTTCTCCATGGGAAACTCCAATAGTAGTTCCCCTTAAGTCCGACGGATCCGTGAGGATCTGCGCGGACTTTAAATCTACATTAAATAAAGCCCTGCAAGCGCACCCCTATCCTGTGCCCGTGGTGCAGCATGTTCTGCACACACTAGGCAACGGGCGCATTTTCGCTAAATTAGACCTCGCGCAGGCGTATCAGCAGCTGCCCGTTGACGAACCCACCGCGCTTGCGCAAACCATAGTAACCCACCGCGGGGCTTTCAAATGTCGGAGGCTGCAATTCGGAGTCAGCGTGGCCCCAGGAATTTTCCAAGGATTAATGGAGCGCCTACTCCATGCCATTCCCGGGGTCACCCCATACTTCGATGATGTCTTAATTGCAGCTTCCGACACTGCGAGCCTCGTGCAGACGCTGCGCACTGTCCTACAGCGTTTCCGCGCTGCGGGACTCCACTTAAAGCCCGAAAAATGCCAACTGGGGGTCTCTGCTGTAACCTTCCTAGGTTACCGCATCGATGCCGCGGGCATCCACCCCGATCCACAAAAACTTAACGCCATCCTAGCTGCCCCCCCACCCCAATCTAAAGCTGAGCTACAAGCTTTCCTGGGGCTTCTTAATTTTTATGCTTCTTTCATTCCCCACAAAGCTTCCCTGGCCGAGCCCCTTCACCGCCTCCTGGACACCAAAGTCCCTTGGAGCTGGAGCAGCCGCGAAGCGCAAGCGCTCGCGGCTGTCAAGCAATCCCTTACTACTCCTCCAGTCCTCGCCCAGTATGACGAGTCCCTTCCACTGACTTTAGTTTGTGACGCCTCTCCTTTTGGGGTGGGCGCTGTTCTTAGCCATTCCTTTCCTGATGGCTCGGAGCAGCCCATAGCGTTTTACTCCCGCACCTTATCAAGACCTGAGCGCAATTACAGCCAGCTTGATAAGGAGGCGCTGGCTGCCGTTGCGGGAGTAAAGCGCTTCCATCACTACCTATACGGTCGTCACTTCTCCCTCATTACTGATCACAAGCCCCTTCTGGGTATCATTGCCGGGGATCGACCCACTCCTCCCATCCTCTCCCCGCGCATGTTACGGTGGCTTGAATTCCTCTCTGCCTATTCCTATAATCTTGCCTATCGCCCTGGCGGTCATATAGCCCACGCGGACGCTTTAAGCCGCTGCCCCTTGCCACTGCCCATTAGTGACCCGGCTCCTACGGTTCAGGTCTCCCTAATCGGTGACTTGTCCCTTCCTATGTCCGTCTCGGACATAGCTGCGGCGTCTGCAACCGATCCTGTCATTATCCGAGTTATGGCCGCCGTAACTCGAGGATGGGCGGCTTACTCTACGGACCCCCTCCTCTTGCCTTTTTTCCGCCGCCGCTGTGAGCTTTCAGTGATGCAGGATTGCCTCCTCTGGGGCTCCCGCGTCGTTATTCCCTCTTCCTTGCGCGCCTCTGTGCTGTCTCGCCTCCATGACGGCCACCCAGGCATTGTCCGAATGAAGGCCCTTGGCCGCGGATATGTCTGGTGGCCGTCTATGGATGCGGACATCTCTTCCTACGTTCAAGGTTGTTCTGCCTGCCAGCGAGTGCAGGCTGCCCCCCCCACCGCACCTCCCCGCGAGTGGGAACAACCTTTCGGCCCATGGAGTCGACTGCACGTCGACTTCATGGGTCCCCTTGATGGCCATTCCTTCCTAGTCGTGGTAGATGCATGGTCAAAATGGGTTGAGCTATTCCCCATGACCTCCACCACCTCCGCGGCCACTATCCGCGTTCTCAATTCACTTTTTACAACCCATGGGCTGCCCGATGTTATCGTTTCCGATAACGGGCCCCAATTCGCCTCCTCCGAATTCTTATCCTTTCTCACCTCCCTGGGCATCCGCCATGCCCCAATTTCACCATATCACCCGGCCAGCAATGGCCTGGCGGAACGTGCGGTCCGTTCTGCAAAAGATGCCTTTGCCCGTATGGCAGCACTGCCCTGGCCTGACCGCATTCACACGTACCTCCGTACCCAACACACCACCCCTTGTTCCTCCACGGGCAAAGCCCCCTCCGAGCTACTCATGGGTCGTCGCCTCAGGTCTACTTTAGACCGCCTGCATCCTCTCTGTTCTTCCCCCCCCTTTCACCCTTCCACCTCCCCGAGATCCTTTCTAGTGGGGGAGGAAGTTTTCGCACGGAATTATGCGGGGGAACCCAAATGGGTGCCTGGAAAGATCTCAGATGTAACAGGGCCCTGCTCTTACAGGGTCCTCCTCAACGATGGGAGATCTTGGAGGCGCCATGTAGACCTGTTGCGGCGACGACCGGCAGAAGTTCCCGGAATTGCAGCCAGCGGACAGAAACAGCCAGGCCCTAACAACGCCGCCTGCCGGCCCAACCGTACAAAAAACTCTAGCTCCGAGCAGTCACAGGTTGCCCCCGGTGCGTTTGGTTCCTTACCTGTTCTGACGCATCCATCTCCTAGGGTTGGGCCTGTCGCGGCCACTCCTCCGGAGCCTCGTCACACGGGCGGGGCCGACACTCCTTCCTCCTCGAACGCCACACCAACTATGCCAAGGCGTTCCCAGCGCGTGCGCAGACGACCAAGATATTTGGAAGATTACGCATGCGCAATCCGGGGGAAAGGGGTGTTGAGTACTGAGGAGCCTGGCCAGCAGAGGGCGTTCGGAGGAAGCCCTCTGATTGGCCAAGGCGCGCGCTCCAGCCGGCGGGAGAATTCAAGGTTTCCTATTGGTTCTACCGGCTGACAGCTGTAAGTATAAATAGCTGTCAGCCGGCTCGCGTTTTGTCCGTTGTCAGTTAGCCTGTTCCTTAATAAACCTACGTTGAACTGACCGCTGCCTCAGTCTCCTCACTACGAATCTAACAAAAGGATTCAAATCACATCTGTATTGTCACCAGGAAAACCCCTCAGGAGTTAAGTTTGTGGGAAGAGTTTGATTTTACAACTGTTATCTATCACCTATCTCCGTGATGGCAAACCTATGGCGCGCAGAGCCGTCTCTGGGGCACATGAGCCCTCTCTCCAGCTCAGGTCCACTGCGCATGCACCTATGCCTCCCACTGGCCAGCTGATTTTTTTGGGTCCTTGCGCAAATGCGTCAGGGGGCAGTGTCATATGTGCATGTGTGGAGAGTCATGCATGCATGCGTGGGGATCAGGGGAAGTACAGGGATGCAGCACACACACACCATGCCCCATTTTTGGTCCCATGAGGCTGCAGGGAGACCTGTTAGGCCCAAAACAGGGCTTGAGAGGGTTGCATGTGCATGCACATGGGGAGGGTGTTGCATGCATATTGCATTATGGGTGTGGGAATGTATGTGTGTGCTGTGGTGTGCATGCTTTTGGCACACGAGGACAAAACAGTTAGCCATCACTGACCTGTCTATTTAATATCTTTATTATCCATGCATGCATCCATGCATCATTCATTCATCCACTCATCCATCCACCTATCAATCTTTCAGGACTAAAATTCACACTCTACTGGTTTTTATCCTGGTGCCTTAACCATTACATGAAACTGGCTCTCATATAAAATTTAATTGGATGGGGAAAAATTGAGAGCCAATGGTAGCAAGACCAAACTGAATTTATTCTATTATATAATTCATTGTTGTTTTTTATATCACCCTAGTCTATTGTTTTCAAAAATATTTTGAATTCTGAACATTGCAGGAAGGAAGGATGGGAGGGAGGGAGGGAGGGAGGGAGGGGAGGGAAAATTAAAATAGAAATGCAATAGTAGAGAAGAAAATTGTGCCGAAGAGAATAACAAAAGTAGAGAAAATGAGAGGCAGAGGAGAAAGACTCCAAAATACCTTGTGAACTCTGTGGCTAAGTAGCCCTTTAATCACTAGTTTCATTGCTTTCCTTTTGCACTATCCCTTATTTTAAAACTGACCTTGAAGTAAACAGTTCTTGAACAAGACTGTCATCACAATTTTGAAATTGTCACCCATTCTCACAGTGCTCTCAGGACAGGATCTAGAGAAGCAAGACTTGAGATACAAAAAGGTTGACTTACCAGGTTTTGAAATACTGTAATAAATTTTATAATTTAAAGAAGAGAGATTGGGGCAGGTGATGTGCCCCAGCAAATGTGCCCTTTCTGCTGCACCACCTGTCCTCTGGAACATTGTCTCTCCTGAGATTGGGATATCTCTGACCCTGAGGATTTTTGGAAGGCTAAGAAGATCTGGTTATTAGTATTGAGGTCCCAAGAGGGCTCCATTTTCTGTTGCATTGACACTAACAGATCGGAATATCTATTGGCTAATATTTGTATTAAATTTCTTTTTGTATTGTGTTTTATTTGTTTTTATGAATGTTTGTCACCCAGTGTCACCCAGTTTGAGATGGGCACCTACACAAATTTTAAAAAAAACCCAAAGACATAAATAATAAATAAAATAATTAAATCATCATAGAATCACCAATAAGCAATAATTGTGGATTGAATCTTTTTCTGATATTGACAGAATATAACATAATAACCTAGAATCCTAAATTACTAATTCTACTATGAATGTACACATTTATACAACATACAAATAGCCCTGACATGTTTGGTTTTTTTACTGCTGTGGCTTACAATATGGGTTGACATTTGTACTGCTTACATAATCTTCAAAGTATCTGCTTTCTGATTTAAAAGTTTGATAAAAATAATTACCAGCTATCGTGATGAAATGAAATCAACCGAAGCCACTATGGGAAACTAGTAGTCCCTATGCCATTCAGAGCATTACAGAAAACAACCAACATCTTGAATCATATTTGGAAGCAAACCAGTAATTGGCACAGCCCATGAAGCAGCAAGGTTTAATGGGCACACTAAAACATGCTCATTGTTGTTCACATTGCTATAATGCTGGATTAGGTACTCTTCAAGTACAACCCCACCTAGCCTGCTTGCAAATGTGCATTTTTTAAATTTTCTTTGAGTTTTTTCCTACTGGTTCAATAAAAGAAAAGCTCTTAAATTCAGTATCTGCTAAACAATCAGAGATTTATTGTGGCTATTTGCTTAAAGCAGCAAGTAAAAAAGCTGACCTTAACTGCAGAGTCAACTAAACTGATTTAATTTGCTAAACTGTAAAAGTAATGCACATTATATTGGAAACTCTGAAACATGAAATTGCTGCTGCAATCTTTATATGTGAAATGTTCCAGGGTTCAAGGAGCAGAGGTAGAGAAATATAATGAGTATTGCAGTGTCTTGAACTCTGTTTAGTATTAATGCCTAGCAAATTATTTTGAGACCAAAAATGTCATAAAAATCTTTCATGACATCTAATTTCAAAACAACAAAATTAAGTAATATTGTGTTATCCTTCCCTGGCATCCAGAATTTATTCCCAGATATGTTTGTCTCATTCTGTCTTACTGTAGAAATGACTCAGCTGATTTCAAAAAACAAGCCAACAAATCATTCTGCTTACAAAGAATGCTGGGCCCAGAAATACTGATGGAAAGAGCATTGCACTCTATGAATATTCCTCAGCAACAGGGAATTCATGGTGTTCTTGCAAGATCTGAGACTCAATAATCTGCATAGCAGGCAAGCTGTTGCAGCCCAATGTAGGTGTGTTATGAAAGACTAAAATAAAGTACAGGTTTCTTCCACTCCCAATTGCCTCCCCCATTCTCAGAAACACTTCTCAGGTTTCAAGGCAACTATCCATACCACCATCAATTTCAAAGGGTAGAGAAGATGACTTCATACAATCAAAGCCCTCTCCATCTCACTAGGAGAACAGAACCGCCACATCCAGTCTCTGTTTTGACATTTCACATATCTGAACTTTGTCATTGAAAGAAGGGACTGCAGAGCTGACAAGCCTTCACAATGCTGAGCTCCCTTCCTCCTTAAAGGAACAGAAAAACCACAGGAGAAACTATGGAGATATAACCATTGTAGAATGGGAAGACAAATGAGGTGCTAAGAGCAAAATTATGTAAAAGTTCCCACTAATGTCTCCAAGCTCTATGAAAAAGCAGATTTGGCGGGTTTCCATTAAAACTGCAGCAAAGCCAATAAGAAATCAGCTCAATTGCCAGAACTAATAAAATGCACTGAAGAAAATGCATTTTAAAAAAAACCCATCCATAAACATTTTCACCCCTGCAGATTTGTTGTTTGTTAGTAACTCAACTGCTATAGCAGAGCCAGATGGAAATGAAGACACATGGCCACATGTTACCTCATGTAACCTAAAACCTTGAGGCATTTCCTTTAGAAGTGATGTTTCAGCATCAAGAAATCCGGCTAGACAGAGCCAAGAGGATCAACCACTATTTCTGGAAACAAGATGGCGCCTAATCTTGGAGATGTTGGGTTGGGGGAAATGAACCCATGGTAAAACCACGTTGTCTATTTATCTCAATCGTGATCTCATGGTGATAGTCAATTATTTTGCTTCATTTGTTTGCTACTCTGCTTAGTAATCCTGTTTAGATACTTCAGCTAGTTTGTTTGTTCATTTGTACATTTTAAATTAGCATCTCCTGAAAGGACACCTTTACTTGTACTAAATAGAGATAAGAGAGTGGGATTCCCCCTGCTGCTGTGCAACATCTCTATTAGACATTTGCTATGTGTATTCAGCATAGATGCTTTGAAGCATCAAGTACACAAAAAAGGTGAATAAACTTTTGCAAGAAGTCAGCAGATGATGGTTATCCAAACTGTAGGTCCTTTTTATGTTTGTTTTAATGTATTTTTAAAAAGACTTAAGAGAGAAAAGAAAAAGCAGACATGTAAAATAACAAGAATAAGATTTTATTGCCCTTCTAGTCCTTCCTTTGACCTCTGCAAATTGGCATTTGATCCCTGCACAAAATGAATTTGTGAACTTTAAAAGAGTATCTCAGCAAGCACTGTTCTAGACACTATATTAGTGCTAGTTCTATTTATGAGTACAATATTGTTTGTTTGTTTGTTTGTTTGTTTAAATAAACATTATGAATGAACAAAGGTAAGGGAAGGATGGCATGGTTTTAAACAATATTTTTATTTAAATATAATTCCTGAAAATTTAAAATGTCTTCCATCATTTTTTTATTTTTAATAACTATTTCATAACTCTTATATAGTGAAGCATTGGCATAAATGTGTAGTTGAGCCATGAAGTTATACTAAAGTTTCATCAGTTACCAAAAACCTACATCTGAAGTCAATATTTTAAAGAAATATTACAGAATAGTTATATCCAGCCTAATTCTTAAAATAATTTCTTCAGATTGCATCCTTCCAAAGCCTTTAATAATTTTAGGAAGTTAACATCCCTTTGGAGAAAGCTGTGAAGTTTAAAATGACACATTGTAATAACTAATATTCAGACAAGTGATGGTTTTAGTTAGCATGAATTCAAAAGTAAACTTACATTTTTAAATTGTTGCTTCCCATCCCAGTGGTTGGGACTTCTATTATTCCTACTGATAAAGAAACCTTTTCCCCCTGAGAATGAAATTGAAAAGAAGATATTCCCTATTCCCTATCTTCTTTCCACTGCATACAGCTGAAGGAAAGCCTAGGATTAGAGTGGTAAATAAGACTCCCTCCACTCAGACAATACACACTGGGTGATGGTCAGTTTTTTTCCATGCAGTGTTTTTTTACAGCTATCAAAGTTATCTGAGTTTTTGATAGTTTGAGTATTATTTTTCATAAGATGTTTATCCTGATTATGTCCAACAATGCAGGATGAAGTCAGGGATATATTAGCAAAATGGATAATACAATATAATTAATTCCTCTTCCCTGATGTCCAAGTTAAATAACATCTTCAAGGGAACATCAACTGTCAAAATAAATCACTAGACCTATATAGGAGGAGATAGCATATTTCCTGGGAATATGATTGGTTTACTGTTAAAGAGATGTTCACTCTTAGATCCTGAAAGAAGATAGATATATTTAGGGGAGCTACAGCTTAATTTACATTTGCAATCAAGTTTCTCAAAGCCTTCGTGATTAGAGAGATTAGAAACAAAAACATCTTTCAAAAAAATCACCTAAGAGAAGATACGTAACTCACCAAGAAGCAAAGCAAGGTTGTCATTTACCTGCTGAAATGGAGAAGACACTGTCGACAAAAGAGGTTTGAGACAAAGCCCAACAGAAAAAGAGCTGAAGATAAAATCCCAGAGCAATCCAGCTGAGGATAACCATTCTGGCTGCGAGCTGTATGATTTCTTGACCACTGTCTTTTCTGCTTGCCTTTCCTCCTTCAGCCTCTCACTGATTCGAGATGTTTATGTGTGCATGTCTCTCTCGTCTCTCTCTCCCTCTCCCTCTGTTCTTTAGGGAGAAAGAATGCTAACCATTTCCCATTAAATCTTCTCCTTACACTAGACAGGGCTATATTTAACTCAAGCATTGGATCAGATGCCCCCATCACAAATACCAGCTATTAAAACATAGCCAGAGCACTAATGAAGAGAGGGAGGGTGTGGTATGAAGCTGAGTGGGAAAGCCATGTCCCTGATTGATAACTAGATGATCACTGAGCTAAATCCATTCATGAATGAAGATAACTCCATTAACAATTTCAACATCCGGGACATGCAGATAGTAACCTCATGTTTTTTTTCATAGTGTTTCCTTGTCTATAATTCATTTCAAAACTTCATGTGATTTAACAAATTAAATTGCGATACTAGAGTGCTATTCAATATTAAGTGCCATGGCCTTCAGCCTGGTGCCCACGAGCACCAATGTAGGGGTTTGGAAGGGCTAATTAACATTTTAGAAAACTGGTACTTTGTACGTGTAATGGGTTTTCTCTCCAGAATCTTTGTCAATGCATAAGAATGCTTTAATTTATTTATTTTGTGTCCAGATCAAAGTTCCAACTACCAAAATGAACCAACCTTTTTGGCTTTAACATTGGCCAGAAACTTATCCCTTTTAGTGTATTCTACTGTAGACCAACAAATGGGCCAGACTCTGCGTCCCTCCACATTCATATACCATGTTGTTATTCACCCACAAACCCCATTTGTTCTTACACTTAGGCATTCCTAAGAATGTTGAAACTATGTTTTTAAATTTTCAAATAATCTACTACTACAAAGTTGGAGATCACTTTTCTAGTAAATATCATTAACTCTGAATTATACTTATTGTAATGAGTCCCCCCTCTCGCAGACATGGCCCTTTGCCCTGTCAAGGGCCCACCTTAATGACGGGTTTGTTAACCCCGAGAGGTGGAGGAAGCGAAGACTTAGGGGGTTTTTAACCAGATGTTTTTTATCCATTTTAGGGGGCACCAGGGTGGGTGGGAGGGATAATCAGGCCAGAAGGGGAACTTTTGCCAGGCGAACAGGTGAGGTCAAGGGGGAAGTGAGCGGAGTGGGGGGGAAGGGAAAATGACATTCCTATAGAGGGTTGTTTTATTCCAACGGTCGTGGGGAGGGGTGGGCGCGAGGACGGAAGAAAATCTCACAGTCGGTTGGGAGACCGTGGCTGCTAGACATGCCCGGTCGCTCGTACCAACCCCCGCAGCCTAGGTGGCCAGGGCCTACAGAGCCAGGGCCTGAGGCTGATGCTCTGCAATGCAAGGTCCGTTGTTAACAAGGCCCCCCTCATTAATGAGTTGATCTCAGAGGGGGAGCCGGACCTTGCAGGGATAACGGAGACCTGGTTGGGCCACGAGGGTGGCTTACCTCTCATGGAGATGTGCCCACCAGGCTACCGTGCATTCCATCAGCCGCGGGCCCTGGGTAAGGGTGGTGGGGTGGCGGTAATTATACGGGAGAGTCTGGAATCGAGGGAGTTCACTGTGCCGCAGATATCCGGTTGTGAGTCCCTTGGTGTGAAATGGGGCCCTGGGAGGCAGTTGGGCTTGCTGATTGTATACTTGGCTCCTCGCTATGCATCAGCGGCCCTGCCTGAGCTCCTCGAGCTGATCGCGGAGACAGCGGTTGATACCCCCAAACTTGTGGTTATGGGGGATTTCAACCTGCCGTCGACGGGTGAAGCATCCGAGGTGGCTAGGGAGTTCATGGCTTCCATGACAGCCATGGACCTGACCCAATTAATTCAGGGCCCCACACACGAAGGTGGGCACACACTGGACCTTGTTTTTGTCTCTGGACAGTGGACGAGTGATCTGGGAATAGGGGATTTGGTTATTACACCCCTGTCATGGTCAGATCACTCATTTCTCCGGCTCGACTTCCCCGGCGCTACCCCCCACCGCGGGGAGGCGGAACCTGACTGTCCCAGATGGTTCCGCCCCAGGCGACTGATGGAACCGGACAGGTTCCAGACGGAGCTTGGGCCACTTCCTGTAGCCCTGACCCACTCCCGGACGGAGGACCTAGTGGCCGCTTGGAATAGGGCGGCTGCTGGGGCCTTGGACCGGGTAGTGCCTTTGCGGCCTCTCCTGCGGCAACGAACCACCCTGGCTCCTTGGTTTTCCGAGGAGCTGAGGGTGATGAAACGCCACAAGAGACGCCTAGAAAGCAGGTGGAGGTCCTCACGCTCCGAATCTGACCGAACACAGGTAAGATCCTATTTACGGACCTACCTTGTGGCACTGAGAGCGGCCAAACGTAGACACTGTGCCACTCTTATTGCGTCCGCAGATAACCGCCCTGCCGCCCTGTTTCGGGTGACCCGCTCCCTCTTATCACAGAGGCCGCGGGAAGCCCCTTTGCAGGGTAGAGCAGAGGAGTTTGGGGAATATCTGCAGGACAAAATCGCTCAGATCCGGAGTGGATGGGCCCCCTTCAGTGGCCCAGGGGAGGCGTCGGAAGCAAGTCTTGAGGCACCACGCTGGGAGGAGTTTGACTCTGTTGCCCCTGAGGATTTGGACAGGTTACGTGGGCGACTGCGAGCCACTACATGTTTATTGGACCCGTGTCCCTCCTGGCTTGTACTGGCATCCTGGGAGGTTACACGAGGCTGGCTCCTGGGTCTTGTGAACGCTTCATTGGAGGAGGGGTCCTTGCCGGTCGCCTTGAAAGAGGCGGTGGTGAGGCCTCTACTCAAGAGGCCTTCCCTGGACCCGGTGGAGCTAGCTAATTATCGTCCCGTCTCCAACCTTCCCTTTTTAGCGAAGGTTGTAGAGAGTGTAGTGGCACAACAGTTCCCACGTCACCTGGAGGAAATCGACTATCTAGACCCGCCAATCCGGCTTCCGGCCCGGTCACAGCACAGAGACGGCCTTGGTCGCGTTGGTGGATGATCTCTGGAGGGCCAGAGATAGGGGTTGTTCCTCTATCCTGGTCCTATTAGACCTATCAGCGGCCTTCGATACCATCGACCATGGTATCCTATTGTGCCGGCTGGAGGGGATGGGAGTAGGGGGCACCGTTTTGCGGTGGTTCTGCTCCTACCTCTCCGGCCGGACGCAATGTGTGTTGGCAGGGGAGCAGAGGTCGACCCTGAGGCCACTCACTTGTGGGGTGCCGCAGGGGTCGGTCCTCTCGCCCCTCCTGTTCAACACATACATGAAGCCGCTGGGTGAGATCATCCGTGGTTTTGGGGTTGGATACAATCTGTACGCTGATGACACACAGCTGTACATTTCCACCCCAAACCACCCCAACGAGGCCGTCAAAATGATGTCCCGGTGCTTGGAAGCCGTTCGGGTCTGGATGGGGGACAACAGACTCAGACTCAACCCCTCCAAGACTGAGTGGCTGTGGCTACCGGCGCCCCGGTTCAACCAGTGGACCCCATCGCTGGCCATAGGGGGCGAACAACTGCCCCCCGTGGAACGGGCGTGCAATTTGGGCGTCCTCCTTGATGCCCGGCTGTTGATGGATGACCATGTGGCAGCCGTGGCAAGGGGGGCATTCCACCAGGTTCGCCTGGTGCGCCAATTGCGCCCCCTATTGGATCGGGACGCCTTACGCACGGTCACTCATGCGCTGGTGACGTCTCGCCTGGACTACTGCAATGCTCTCTACATGGGGCTCCCCTTGAGATGCACCCGAAGACTACAGCTAGTTCAGAATGCGGCCGCGCGGGCCATCATGGGAGGGACAAGATACTCCCATATAACACCACTCCTGCGCGAGCTGCACTGGCTGCCTGTGGTTTTTCAGGTGCGTTTCAAGGTGTTGGTTACTATCTTCAAAGCGCTCCATGGCACGGGACCTAGTTACCTGCGGGATCGCATCTCACCTCATACATCCCTGCGACCAATCCGCTCTCACAGGGAGGGACTCCTCCAGGTGCCGTCCACTAAGCAGTGTCAACGGGCGGCGCCCAGGAGTAGAGCCTTCTCTGTGATGGGCCCAACCCTCTGGAATGACCTCCCCCCCGATATTAGAACTACCACCGACCTCCGCTCCTTCCGACAGAAGCTTAAGACCCACCTGTTCCAATTAGCTGGCTTAACTGATTTATAGTCCCATTTTAACCTCCTGGCAAACATCTTATTGGGTAGTTTTTAAGGGTATTTTAATGTATTTTAATGTTTATTTGTATTTTAATTTAAATATTGTACAGTCCACATCCTACCTCCTCCTTTTACCTATTTGTATATTTAAGTATACCCATATTTTGCATTTATACTGTTTTAATATGACTGTACACCGCCCCGAGTCCTGTTTAGGAAAGGGTGCGGTTTATAAATTAAAGTTTATTATTATTATTATTATAATGACACAGAAATAACCATTCTTCAAGAAAGGTATTTTGAATTTTCAGTAACGAAAATGAAAAGGTTTCTCAGTCTGTTTAAAACTTTCCATCTTTAGGAAATTTTGTATATTACAACTGCACTTCATGTTCTGTATGAACTGTGAATCAGAATTTGCCATAGGCTTCATCCCAACCCTTTTTCTGCAATACTTTAATAAGAAAGCAACTATATTATTGAAGGACAAAATGTTTTTCAGGGAAACCATTCTGCAGTTATGGGGAAGACCTAGTAAACTTCTAAGGAATGTCAGGGTCTTTAAATAGAACAGTTTGGAAAGTACTGCTCTAAGGGATTAATTCTTTGGCCAAATTGCAATGATGCAGATATGCTGGAGTCTAGATTATTCCTGTTATACCTGAAATATGGATAAGAGAGAACACTTTATTTCTATTTATTGGTATGGCGTTTTCTATGTGATTCTTAAGTTCAAACAGAAGCTATAAAACTTTAACTCCAGTCTCTACAGACATATTTTTATGGTATTGATTTCCAAAGATAACTGATCACAATCTGGTCCAAGCCCTTAGCTTAGATTTTCAGAACTTCTCTTCAAAAAGGAGGAACAGTGTAAGCAAAGGATATTGAAGTCGTGCTCTCCCACACTCAATTATAAAATAATTATAATCCAAGCCAACTCTTAGTTAGCAATGAATTCTGCTATAGTGGATTGGTAATTGCATGCCAATTATAAGCATACCTGAAGGGCACCATTCTTTTTTATTCCTCTTTTGTTATTTATTTAGGAAAATTTATATGGCTGCCAGCTCATTGATAGACTGCGGCTTACAAGGATAAAAACCCAATATAAAAAGCAATTAAAAGGAATAATCCCCTATCCCTTTGGAACAAGTCAAATAAGTCATTTGATGGGTTCCATCCGATTCTAGGGCCAAGTCCATTGGCAAAACTAGGTCTTCAGGGCCTTGTAAAAATATGTCAAACTGGGGACAATTTTATCTCCACAGGTAAGATGTTCCACAGGGAACAAGCAATCATGGAGGAGGTCTTTCTTCTTGGTTCCATTAGATGGACCTCCTAGGGAATGAACCAGTAGCATTTCCTACTCTGATAAATCAGATAAATGTGACCGAGAAAAGATGGTCCTTCAAGAAACTTGATCCCAAACCATATAAGGCTTTGAAGGTAGCAACCAGCATCTTGAATTGGAAGCAAATCAGTACAGTTCCTACAAAAAGATGACACATGCACATCTAGGCCTGACGAAACCATGCAATCCATCACATTTTGGACCAATTGAAACTTCCAAATATTTTCAAGGACAGCCCTCTGTAGAATACTTTGTACAGTCAAGACAGGAGGTGACTAATGCATGGGTGACTGTGAACAGGAACTGTTGGTCTAAGAAAGATATAACTGGTGCACAATCCTCAGTTGTGTCTAGACCCTCCTGGCCATGAGTGCCACCTGCTCCTCGAGCAGGAGTCTTAAGTCTAGAAGAACCCTCAAATTATGCACCCGATCAATCTGGGGCAGTGCCATCCAATCCAAAACAAAGGTGTCAATCTATGGACCCAAAGAACCCAAAACCCAGAGCCATTCCATCTTGTCAGGATTGTTTCAACCTGTTGCTCCCCATCCAGCCCTTAACAGCCTCCAAGCACTGCAAGAGGGAGGTTATAACATTGTTTAACCCACCACAGGCTGAGATATAAACTGGCATATTAGTACCTCAGCCTGTGGTGGCAGATAATCTTGACTTCATCTTGAAGTTAAACAGAAATACGAACGTATAAAACCCTGAGGATCCCCAAAAAGGGATGAGGGCTGGACCTTTCACTTCCTACCAACACTGAGAGTGACCATGGATGAAGGGAGTAAACCAGGACAACACAGAGTCCCCCTGAAGCTGCTCTAGGAGGATACCAAGGTTAATGGTATCAAAAGCCCCTTTTTGACATTTCATTTTCTCTCTTTCTAATTCTGACTTTTACTTCAAAGGACATACAGTATGTACAACAAACTGACAAACAATTTTAAAATAAAACAAGGCCGAATAGTAAATCAAGAGATACATGTACTCTAATATGTTGTTATTCTTTTCATGTTATATCTTCCACTACTTCTCTGTAAAAGAGTCCCCAGTTTTCCAAGAAAACTGAATCCTTAAATTCTGTATCAATGTCATTTCAATTTTTGGGATCATGCAGAAATCATAAAATGTCATAGATTAGGGTTCAATAAAATACCATCTGCTGGTCACTTAAGGAGTTCTCACTAAAATAAAATTGAAATCTCAACTGAAAATCTCATAAGATTTTGTAATCCTGGGGTTTCATCATTTAAATATTTATATAGCAGAAATGCTATCAATCACTTTTCAAAATATATTTAAGCTTAATGTATTATTGTGGCTTCTTTTTGAGTTGGCAGTGGTTCAATAAAGGATTTTTTTTCTGCCTCCTCGATTTTAACTTGACAGCTTTTTCATCTGTGGTTAAGAATGGAAGATAATGCATGGGCAGCAACCTTAGTTCCCTCTGAAAGTACACAACTTTTATTTATTAGTAAGCTCTTCAAACAATGTTTCAAAGTGGGCTGCAAACACTGAAATGAAGCTACTACTTTAAGTTACTTAAATGTGAAATGGAAACAAAGTGAGTTAGTGGTCTAGGAAGTAGCCTAGAAAATAAAATAAAATTTCTATTTTTTATTCTATTTATAAAGTTTGTATACTTTAAGTATCATCATCATCATCATCATCATCATTATCATCATCTTTCTCGTGTTATTCCTGCGGGTGTGAGGTACACTTTTCAGATTGAAAAATACCATCTTGCATGATCAAATGCAGTATCTGGATCCAACTGGATAATTTTTTAAAAATTGTGTCTTGCTATCTTTGCTTTGGCCTTCTAAATGGACGCTTGCTATCTGTGTCAAAGTAGAAGGTAATGCAGGCAACAGTGAGAGTGTTACTCATAGGATATGGCCACACTACTTGTAGGCATTTTTCTGCATTTTCTTAGATATTGGCTCAATGCCCAGTTGATGCTATACTGTCTCATTGCTGACATGGTCAAGAGAAACACCTAATGACCAACAAAGCATGCACATGCTCCATAAAGAATGTTCAATGAATTTAGTAGTGGCCAGATCTCAGCACCCTTTAAAGCTACCAGGCATACCATTTTTTAATATACGGTACCTTTGATTTTAGAAAGATTGGCATGTATCAGAATACTTCGGTGATCTCCTTCTGTTGTAGCCATACTTCACACTTGCATGCACTTTATCATTAATGCTACTGTCACTTTGTAGATGGGATCCTAAGTAACAGAAGATGTTGGTCTTCCCTAATCTTTATCACTGACTTGTATGGTGAAGATACTTCGCCTGGTCTGTATGTATTCTGTCTTCTTGAGGTTGAGGCACTGGCCAAATTGGCGATTGTTCCATGTCTAGACATATTGCTTTAGTTCTTCTCCAGTGGCAGCTGCGAGCATATCATCAGCATAAAGCAATGCCCAAGGGATATCATGTTGCAGTTCTTTCATGATAGTAACCATAATGAGAATGAATAGCAAGGGTGATCATGACGAGTCTTGGTGAATACCAACTTATCTATTGGAAAGGTAGATCACCTGACCTTGCATTTGTATAAAGCATCTAGATACATTTTATCAGTTGCTCAGGCACATCATGATCATGTAGCGCATGCCAGATTAGCTGATGCTAAGGCTTTTTCAAGGTCAAGGAAAGCCAAGTACAATAGTTGCTTCTTTTCTCAGTGTTTCTTCATTAGAATGCGAACAATGAAGATGGCATCAGTTGGGCTAGAACATTTGGAGGTGAATTGATCGATAGTTAGAGAAATATGCTGGGTCACCTTTATTCTTGAAGAGGGACAATCAACAGTTATGTGTCCAGAGTCCACAATGGCATTTAAAAAATGTTAGCCAATTGGCTGCTTTGCCACTAAATTCCTCCAGCTTCCAAATGTCTGCTAGTAGGTCATCAGGGCCTGGCACTTTTGAATTCTTCATGTGACAAATTCCTTTGTTAATCTCTTCCAGCAAGATGTGTGGGACTGGACCAGCATTGGGCAAGCCCTCAGGAATTGTGGCTGTAGAAATTTGATGTTAGATATTTCACTGAAGTACTGTTGCCAACTTTCCAGAATTTTATGTTTGTCCTGCAGTCACTTTCTTTCACACATACATAGTGCTTGTTTGCTAACCTTCATGTCCAGTTGTTTGTGTAAGTCACAATAAGTCCCAGTATTTTTTTAAAGTATAAAGATCTATATAGATATATATCTATATCTTCTATATCAATGTTCCCCTTGCACATATGTGCTAGTCATTCCAAACTCTAGAGGGCAGTACTCAGTTCCGTTTCAAAATCGAAGAGTCAATGCTGCCCGAAGACGTCTCCGAGGTCATGTGGTCGGCATGACTGAACACCAAAGGCGCAGTTACCTTCCCACCAAAGTGATCCCTATTTTTTCTACTTGCATTTTTTTACATGCTTTCAAACTGCTAGGTTGGCAGAAGCTGGGACAGGTAATGGGAACTCACTCCATTACACGGTGCTAGTGATTTGAAGTATACAAACATATAGAATTAAAAAATAATTTACAATGAACTTGTGCACATACCAATCTCAAAAGAAGCTCCTTAAAAATGCTTCCAATTTTTCCATAGTGTGCTTATAAAGCATAGCAGTATCCCTGCCAAGCTATGTCACACATCTGAGAGCTAGATTTGATCTTTAGAATTAGAATTATTTATTTGTCAGTGCACAACGTATGTACAATGAGATTGGTTGAGCACCCTCAGTGCACCCTCCCCCAACACAATACAACTCACAATGAAGCAAAAATCCCTAATCCAATAAATCATACTGACAAACACCTAGTTCTATTCACCAGTGTGAACATGTTACATGTTGTGCAGCCCTACAAGTCCATTGTACTACATAGTTATGATGTTATTTTGCATTCAGAAATCTAGCAGCCCATGGATCTTTTTCTTTCTGGGTACCCTCAAGCAGAAATAAGGCTTAAATCTTCAACCAAGATTTCATCATACAGTTTTAACATCTATACATCTTCTATATCAATGTGTTATGTTCTGATTATTTTACTTCTATTAGCAATCTCAATTATCTTGTTGGAGAGAAAGACATATACTTACATATCAACATACCCATCATGCCATTTCCTTATACGAAAAGCAACATTATGCAAAACACAGAAGCAGCAAGATAAATGGTGGGCAAAATAAATGGGAAACACAATATGGATGAAAAAGAAATCTAATTCCAGCTTAGACAAACACAATTCACTTTAGCTCTTTATTCCCTTCTATCCTTGGTGCTACCATGTTGATACACTACAACACCCTTTATTCTTTAAAATTCTTATCTCTATTCTTCTTCTTCTTTTGAGGATTAAATTTATTTCTCATCGCTGAAGAAATTTTAACAGAGGTTGTCAGGGATGCTGTAATAGTGGCTGCCTATACTGGGACTAAAAAACTTCAAATTTCTTTTACATTACCTAAAAAAAGTCATCAGCCTCAACCAGTAATAAGTATTGTCCTTTCATATGCTATATTTATTCTGCAAAAAAAAAAAAAAAATCAGATCAATATGAGTCTTCTATACTAGTGACTGTGGTTTGTATTCAATCCACATTTCTTCATCACCTGTATATTCTTGGCATGACAAAAGTTTATCATTGATGAATGGTATGGAAAAGTGAAAACATGTGTTTTCTCCCTTGTGGATAATTATATTTGGAATTATGAATTAATTCAGGAGAGATAAAAGATCTGAATCAGATCACATGAGAGAGCAATGATATCACTTCTCATAGTGTATACTCCCTGTTGCCCAGAGGCAGCATAAAACCAGCTGGTACTCCTGTAAATTAATATACTATGCCTTTCCACAAAGGTCACCAAGGGGTAAGAGTACATACATAAAGTTCCACTCTCAGAAAAAATAAAACAATACTAGAAGCAATGTAGAACAGTCTTGAATCCTCTTTTTTTTAAAGAGTTGAAAATGGGAACCCATCCAGTGTTGGAAAAAATGTTTTCACAATTTGGAAAGATATAAGATACTCTTCTTTAAAAACAACACGTAAACAAACTTTGGGGGCTTCCTTTCTTTCTGTCTGATAAAAACAGGGAGCAGTAAAAAAATTCTCCCATGATAGGAAAGCATAGTGGAATAAAATGTGCTGATCACTACCAAGGATAGGATAAGTGCTTGAATCATTGTGCATCTATACCCCGTAAGGCCATTTTTAACCTATTGCCTGTTGATTACTTAACACAGCAGCATCCTTTTTCAGTATTTTTCACTTTAATCTCAGACTATACTACCTGAGTATGAAATCAGGTGAAGTATGGAGCTAATGTATAGACATCAAATCAAAAGTACTTATACAAATGTACAAATTTGATGTACTAACATCAAAGATTAGAACCACTTTATAATACCTTAGTAAGATCACACTTGGAATACTGCATCCAGTTTTGGTTGCCACAATGTAAAAAAGATGTTGAGACTCTAGAAAGAGTACAGGAAAGAGCAATGAAGATTATTAGGGGACTGGAGGTTAAAACATATGAAGAACGATTGCAGGAATTGAGTATGTCTAATTTAATGAAAGGACTAGAGGTGACGTGATAGCAGTGTTCCAATATCTCAGGGGCTGCCACAAAGAAGAGGGAGTCAAGCTATGCTCCAAAGCACCTGAGGGCAGGACAAGAAGCAGTAGATGAAAACTAATTAAGGAGAGAAACATCCTAGAACTAAGGAGAAATTTCCTGACAGTTAGAACAATTAATTAGTGGAATGACTTTCCTCCAGAAGCTGTGGATGCTCCAACACTGGAAGATTTTAAGAAAAGACTGGACAACCATTTCTCTGAAATGGCGGAGCCATTTGTCAAGGAATGCGAGGCGTTGTCCTGTCAGCTGGCCAGGGCACATGTGCGCGCTGGCCAGCTGAGTTCAGCCTTTTTAAAGCCATTTTTCACCCTCCTCAGGCTCCAGAGGCTTTATAGGAGCCAGGAGACGGTGAAAACAGCCCCCCCCAATGTCCTCTGGAGCCTCCGGAGCACAAAAACCTGGCCCTTTGGGCAAACCAGAAGTTCGGGAATGGACTTCCAGTGTGCTCGTAGGATCGGTTTAAGCCCTCCGGAAGCTTTATGGACCTTAAAACGGTTTGCTCGTAGGATCGGTTTAAGCCCTCCGGAGGCTTCAGGGACCTTCAGGAGGCTTCCCTGAAGCCTCCAGAGGACTAACTTCCGGTTTGCTCGTAGGGTCGTTTTTAGCCTCCTGAAGATCCCTGAAGCATCCGGAGGACTAAAAGCAAAGTCGTAGGGCAGTTTTTAGTCCTCCAGAGGCTTCAGGGAAGCCTCCTGAAGATCCCTGAAGCATCCGGAGGACTAAAAGCAAACTCGTAGGGCAGTTTTTAGTCCTCCAGAGGCTTCAGGGAAGCCTCCTGAAGGTCCCGAAAGCCTCCAGAGGGCCTCCGGGGGGTGGGGGAGGTTGTTTTCGCCCTCCACAGGCTCCTATAAAGCCTCTGGAAACTGGGGAGGGCGAAAAAAGCATGCAAAAAATGGGGGGAGTGCCTCTCATGCGCACATGCGCACTGGGGGGGTCGTGCATTGCATTATGGGTGCAGCACGCCCATGCACAACCCCCCTGCGCTCCCCCACCCTTATGGCATGCAAGCCAAAATAGGTTCACCATCGCTGGTATAGGGTTTCCTGCTTGAGCAGGAGTTGGCAGTATAAGACCGCCAAGGTCCATTCCAGCTCTATTCTGATTCTGATTCTAATTCTAATTCAAACAAATAAACAATTCCTTTAAAAACAACCTTTTTGCTTTAAAAAAAAAACTTTTAAAGGCATCTTGAATAAATGGCGCCCTCTGGTGTTTTTCTCTAGGCTGTGAAGAAAGATTTATTCCCAAAAGAATTGTACAAAATGGATATGTTATAAATTGCAGATATGGAATTAAAACATATCCAACATTTTTCCAGATTAAAACACATTTGGTTTCAAGCTTTTGCTAACTTCTCTGTGGTATCTATGAGAAGATTCATAACAATATGACTTTTTAAAAAATGCATATGGCCGCCCAACTTATACAAACTCGATGATATGTAATTAAAGTTAGTAAGGCATACTACAAAACCAATTAAAACAATAATCATAGATAAGAATACAAGAATACAAGTGACAGACAGAACAAGGTAATTTAATTTTAAAAAAAATATTCAGTGTTAGAAAAGAGCAACAATTAAGCATGCAAAATGCATACTCCAGCAGTTTTAAGCAAGTATAGATTTCAACAGAAGTTAAATCATGCATCTAAATGGTACATAGTTTGGGAAGGTTCCTCTAATGAAAGATACAAAAAAGGCTCTGTTGCATTCCCATGCTATAAAAATACATAGAAAGCAAAAGTGAATCAGTACGTTATGTACCTCTTGTTTTTAAGATCAATGGGCAGGCATTAAAGTAAATGCTTTCAAAACCCGATACAAGCAGTGGAAAAAGAAATAGATGTCTTTTCTCTCCCAAAATGGCAAAATGTATGTAATTAGCAATTCTTCCTTACACATAGCAATCAACATGTTCATTCAATTTGTAAGAACAGCTAGAAACTGTAATTATGCTGTGGAATCTGGGCATCCGTTGAGTTTACATAGGGATTTTACTTCAAATCTTTTCATCGTCTGTTACATGTTAGAACGGGTCAGCCAGTGAAAATCCTGAGAATACAAAGGAATAGCAATACTCAACATTTCAGGATACAAAACTACAAGAAATGATATACAGACACAAGGTATAGCAGATTGTAATATTCAAGGATATACTGAAAAATTTTCTAAACATTAATCACTTTGTAAATGTTTAATAAAAATGATGATCTATTATTCAGGACTGATCAAATAATGGAATTAATGTTAATATTAAAAAGTCAAGAATAACGACAAATTCCACAAATACTTACTTGCTTTTTTCTGTCTGATTGTGGGTTGATCATGACATTAAGGAGAGAAGGGACAAGTTTTTCGGCTAAGCTTTTTTTCAGGGCAGTTTGTAATTCTTCCGGTGTTTGAACGAAGTACCCTTTGCCACCAAAGGCAGACATAATCTGCTCATAGTGAGCATCTGGCAACAAAGCTACTGGAGGTGCACTGAAATTAAGTAAAAGGATTTGGCTTAGGGTAGTGGGTTAACAATCTTAAGCAAGAACATCATAAAATGTTACTGTTAATTTGCTAAACAAGTAGAACTTCATTTTACCAATGCCCCAGGGAAATTGCTCAGGACCCAATTAATTACTACAAGTATATTAAAACAGGATCTTATTGAAGAAGAAATCCCATTGGTGGAAAAACAGCTTTTTGATCTCTTCCGTTCAGTTTCAAAGCATTCTGGATGATTTCAACAAAGCTCTCTAACAGATTTTTAAGTCTCAGTGGAATTTTTTAGTAATTAAAATTCTCAGAATGGAAGCTCTTTCACAATGGAAGCATTCAGAAGAACCCCTCATTTCAATCTTAAATTACAAATATTCTCCTTTATCGGAAGCATTGACTATGGCAATTATTTGATGTGCATCTTTTCCATGATTAATTTTTACTTATCTAAAGTGAGCACTATCGTATAAGCACTATCATCTTTTCCACTTTCTATTTATACAAACGTTTTCCTTATTTAGGCCAGCATCAATTGCACCAGCATTCTCCAATTTGGTGTCTTCCAGAAGTAGCGGATTACACATTTCTGAATTCTCAGCAGCTGTTTGGAAATGTGCAAGATCTTAGATGGGGATACCTGACAAAAGCAGTTAAGATGCAGGATAACATTTCACCACTGCCATACTGACAATGATTGGAAATGCTAGGAATGCAAAGTGTATCCTACTCTGGGGTTCTCCTTTCTTAATGATAGCATCATTTTATTTTTGATTTTTCAGGAGGAAATCCTTTTTCCAATTAAAAACAGAAAACCAAAACCATGACCATCTTTCCTTCCAGAAGATAGGAGTGTTCTGGGATACTCTAGAGGTTTTGAAAATTCCACTGCTCAAGGTAGTATGGCCAGTGCAGAAAGGGAAGCTGGAATTTCTACTCTAAAGCACCTAGGTCATTGTTTCTCAAACTTGGCAAATTTAGGATGTGTAGACTTTTTAACTTTCAGAATTCCCCAGCTAAAGCTGCCAAATTTTGGAAACATTGACCTAGAACAGCGATGATGGACCTTTTTTGGCTCGCATGCCATAAGCGGGGGGAGTGCAGGAGGGTCGTGTGTGGGCGTGCCGCACCCATAATGCAATGCGTGACCTCCCCCAGTGTGCATGCGTGCATGACAGGTGCGACCCCATTTTTTGCATGTTTTTTTCGCCCTCCACAGGCTCCAGAGGCTTTATAGGAGTCTGGGGAGGGCGAAAACACCCCCCCTGCCTCCCAGCCGCCCCCCCGAGGCTTCAGGAGCTTCCCTGAAGCCTCCGGAGGACTAAAAACGACCCTATGAGCAAACTGGAAGTGACTTCCATTTTGCTCGTAGAGCCGTTTTTAGTCCTCCGGAGCCTTCAGGGAAGCCTCCGGAGGGCCCCTGAAGGCTCCGGGGGCTTAAACCAGCCCTATGAGCAAACCGGAAGTCCATTCCCGAACTTCCAGTTTGCCTGTAGGGCCGTTTTTTTGCACTCCAGAGGCTTCAGGGAAGTTCCTGAAGCCTCCAGGGGGGCCTCCAAAGGGGGCGGGGGAGGCTGTTTTCGCCCTCCCTAGGCTCCTATAAAGGCTTTGGAGCCTGGGGAGGGCAAACAATGGTTTTTAAAAAGGGTGAACTCAGCTGGCCAGTGCGTACATGCGCGCTAGCCAGCTGATAGGGCAACGTCTCGCATGCCCTGACAAATGGCTCTGTGTGCCACCTGTGGCATCCGTGCCATAGGTTCTCCATCCTGGACCTAGAAGAATAACTATAATAGAGCATATTTGTGGGGGAAGGGTGCTACTGCTATATGTAGCACAGGTAGTCTCAGTGTGAGAAGTAGTATGACATGGCACCCACTCTTATTTCATTTAACTCTAGAGTTTGATGAAGTTGAAACAATTATGATACTTTATTGTATAACACTGTAGCTTTTAATGCTTTAAGTACAACATCCAATTTGTAAGAGCAAGAAGTTAAATTTATAAAGACTAATCAAAGTCAACACCAAAGTACTTACTATGTAGAAGGTTCTCCAAGCTTCAGCATATCCTTCCAGGTGTTTGAGTCCAAGCCAGTGTATATTCCATTGTTGTTGAATATGATTATAATGATTGGCAAGTTATGCCTGTAGTGATTAATGAAAAGGAACTCATCTGAGGGAGAGTTTTCTATTTGAAGGAATTTTTTCTAACTATAATATGGGAGAAACTCTCACTTTGTACAGCAAGAGGTTTTTCTTTTTCTTTTAAAATAAAATTTGGCAGCACGAAAGTTTTACCTGCAAAGTGTCTCCACTTCCATACCAGAAAAACCAAATGCACTATCGCCTTCTATACAGATCACTCGCTGCTCAGGATTACAGGTTTTAGCAACCATAGCAGCTGCAATTGCAAAACCAAGTCCGACTCCCATTGTCCCAAAGGTACCAGCATCCAACCTACAAGGAATATATATTTTATATACATTTTATATAAATCTATATTTTCCATCATAGAATGTTTTCTGTTGGAGGTTTCTCAATTCACATCCACTATCCCAACTTCTTAAGAATATAGGGAGTATCTTTACAAATACCAGATAAATATATATATTGATGAATAATACTGATTTATATAAGTAATTAATAAATGCTGGGATTGTGACAAGAACAGAGCTATTTTAGATACTGTAAAAGGATAATTTTTATTATGGTCACAGATCAGCATTTCAAAGTTTTTCTACAATCTGTTAATTACAACACAACTTTTTTAGCTGCTTGCTTTCAAGTTGAATTATCAAATTTCAAAGTTAATACTGATTAAACTGAGCTAGTGGACACGGCTATCAATTCTATCTCCCTCGGATTCCCCTTTTCTTTTTCTTTACTCATTCTAACATTTTATTTTCTGATCTCTCATTCCTTTTTTCCCAGAGTGAACCATTTATTTGCAGAAGGCCCCTAAATACAGAAGCATCTAATCACACCAGTATCATAGGTCATTTACTTCTGCTTTAAAAATTCCACTCTCCAATGTTTGCATGTATACTTATTATAGGTGGTCTTTGGGTTACAACTACTCGTTCAGCAACTGTTCAAAATTACAACTTCACTAATCAAAGTTATACTTTTTGGAAACGAAATGGGTGGATAGAGTTCTTCCTATGTTCTAGAAATTATCTGTTAAATTAAAAGTCTGATGGAACAAATAGTTTCATTTGTGGATGGCTAGTTCCATTTATTTAACTAATTTTATAAAATATTATTTTATAGGAAATTTTTAATGGTGTAACCTGATGGTGGAGAAAAAAAATCTATTCCTCATAAGAAACAGTACTTTTCTCTAATTCCCTATTGGCATAACAAGAATGATATACATAATATTTTCCTTTTATATTTATATTTAACTAAGAACTTTATCTGGATGGTAAAATATGGAGGTAAAAAATGTAAATTGAAGTAAATGTGTTCATCAACATGTGCTAATATCAGGAATGTAAATATAAATTATCTTTATTTGTCCTTCCAGGCAAATTGAATACAAATTGCCAAAATATTTACTCAGAAGGAAACTAATATATATTTACCTGTGCCGAGGAAGATAATTTGGGAGCATGGTGCGCCCA